>NC_054489.1:4069519-4369519 GCF_017639515.1 Carcharodon carcharias | reverse complement strand
TCCCTACCACTGAAGTCAAACTGACTGGTCTATAGTTGCCGGCTTTATCCTTGCACCCCTTTTTGAACAAGGGTGTAACATTCGCAATTCTCCAGTCCTCTGGCACCTCCCCTGTGTCTAAAGAAGTCTAGGAGATTATCACCTGTGCCTCTGAAATTTCCACTCTCACCTCCCTCAGTATCCTCAGATGCATCTCATCCGGTCCTGGTACCTTTTCAATTTTAAATAAAGATAGCCTTTCTATTACCTCCCCCTTCTCAACTGTAAATTCCTGAGTGTAGCAGTTACCTCCTCTCACCTGAGTCTGGGTAGCATCCTCTTCCTTTATAAAGACAGATGCAAAGTATTTGTTTAATACCTCTGCTACTTCTCCTGCCTCCATGTGCAAGTCCCCTTTATTATCCCTAATTGGCCCTGCCCTTTCTTTTGTCACCCTTTTATTATTTATATGCTTACAGAAGACCTTGGGATTCCCTTTTATGTTCGTTGCCAGCCTCACTTCATGCTCCCTCCTTGCTTTTCTGATTAGTTTTTTCCACTTCCCCTCTGGTCCTTCTATATTCAGCTGGATTCTCCATTGGATTTTCGACCTGACATCTGTCGTGCGCGGACTTCTTCCTCTACATCTCCACCTCTATCACTCTCGTCATCCAGGGTGTTCTAGATTTACTTGTCCTACCTTTCCCCATCATGGGAATATGCCTTGACATTGCCTGAAGTATTATCTCTTTGAAGGTGGCCCATTGTTCAGCCCCAGTCTTTTCCGTCAACATTTGACTCCAACTCACTTGACTCAGGTGCATTTTCATCCCATCGAATTTGGCTTTCCCCCAATTAATTATCCATGCTCTGGATTGTTCCCTGTTCTTTTCCATGGCCAACCTAAACCTTATGATACAATGGTCACTGTCCCCAAAAGCTCTCCCACTGCTATTTGATCCACAGCCAACTCATTCCCCAGAACCAGGTCCAACAGTAACTGCCCTCATGTTGGACCAGAAACAAAACTGCTGCATAAAATGATCTTGACCACATTCCAGGAACTCTTGCCCCTCTTGTACCTTAGCATTATTCGTAAACCAGTCTATATTGGATAATTGAAGTCCCCCATTATAATTGTTCTATAATTCTTGCACCTCTTGGTAATTTCTTTGCAGATTTGTTTCTCCACATTCCTTCCACTAGTTAGCGGTCTATCTACCGCACAGATCAATGTTATTGTACCTTTTTCATTTCTTACCTCTAGCTAGAGAGATTCTGTCCTTGACCCCTCTGGAACATCCTCTCTCTCCAGAACGGTAACACTATCCTTAATTAACACTGCCACTCCCCCTTCTTTTCTTCCTTTCCTGTCTCTCCTAAACAGCTTGTATCCGGGAATATTTAATGTCCAGTCCTGCCCTCCTTTGAGCCAGGTCTCTATTAAAGCAATAATATCATAATTGCATTTGTCAACGTGTGCCTATAGTTCATCAATCTTATTAACCACACTCCGTGCATTCACATACCTGTGCATTAACCCTGATTTAGGCTTTTTAACTTTGCCCCTTGCTCTGGCCTCATCTAATGACTTACTCTTGCCTACTCTCTAATTCTATGAAACTCTCCAAGTATTCTATTTACCTTGATGCTACTCTCTGATATATCCTCCTTATCAGTTAATACTTCACTACTTCTCATTGCCAGTTTTCTCCTCTCCACTCTGAATTTCCTCTCAGGTTCCCATCCCCCTGCCAATCTAGTTTAAACCCTCCTCAACAGCACTAGCAAACCTCCACACAAGGACATTAGTCCCAGTCCTGTTGAGGTGTAACCTATCCTTCTTGTACAGGTCCCACCTGCCCCAGAACCTGTCCCAGTGCCTCAGAAATCTAAAACCCTCTCCTCCTACTCCATTTCTCCAGCCACATGTTGAACTGCTTAATCTTCCTATTCATGTGTTCATTTGCACATAGCACTGGGGGTAATCCTGAGATTACTGTTCTTGAGGTCCTGCTTTTTAATTTCCTTCCTAACTCCCTAAAATCTGCTTTCAGGGCCTCATCGCTTTTTCTACCTATGTCATTGATCCCAGTGTGGACCACGACCTCTGGCTGTTCACCCTCCACCAAAAGTGTGTCCTGCAGCCACTCTGTGACATCCTTGACCCTGGCACCAGGAGGCAACATACCATCCTTGAGTCACATCTACAGCCTCAGAAAGGCCTGTTTGCTCCTCTAACTATGGAATCCCCCACCATTATAGCACTTCCACTCTTCCTCCTCCCCTCCTGTGCAGCTGAGCCACCCGTGGTGCCATGAACTTGGCTCTTGCTACAGTTCTCTGAGGAACCATCTTACTCACCAGTATCCAAAATGGAAAAGCAGTTAGAGAATGACATAGCCTTGGCAGATTCCTGCCCTACCTGACTGGTTGCCTTAGATAACTTGGCAGTCACCCATTCCCTCTCTGCCTGTATACTTCTTAGCTGTGGTGTGACCATTTCTCTAAATGTGCTGTCCACATAATCCTCAGCCTTGCGGATGCACCACTGTGACTCCAGCTGCCGCTCAACTTCCTGCAGCTGGTGACACTTCCTGCAGATGTAGTCATTGAGGGCACTTTGTGCCTGCACGACTTCCCACAGGCAGGATACACATTACACATGGCCATGCTGCACTGACATGCCTTAAACTTAATACAGTGTGTTTACTCACCTGTCACTCACCAATCGTTGGGCTCCTCTCCCTCTCGCAATCTTTATGAAGTCTCGCTCCTTTTTAAAATGAAGTCTCCCCACTCTCCGCACTCATTTTAAAATGAAGTCTCCTGGTCTCTGCGCTCTTTATAAATAAAGTCTCCCCACTCTCCATGTTCTTTATAAACGAAATCTCCCCGCTTTGCATAAATGCCATCTCTTCACTCGCCATACTTTTTAAAACAAATAGTCCCTGTTCTCCGTTCTCTTTTTAAAATGAAGTCTTCCCCGCTCTCTGCACTATTTAAAAATGAAGTCTCCTCGCTCTCCGCACTCTTATAATAAAGTTTCCTCGTTCTCTGAGCTCTTTTTAAAATTAAGTCTCCCCGCTCTTCGCTCTTTAGAAATGAAGTGTGGAGTTTTCCCACATTTACACTAAGTGAGGTAACAAGCAGGCAAAACAGCTTTCTACCCTCTGACAGCGATGGTGGGTTTTCAGGCCGTATTGTCCCACACCGACCACGTTTCTTATGTATTTCTGGGAAACGCGCTGTTTCCATGGCAGATGGGGTCTCATTCGCCCGCCCTCCACCACCCCACTGTTGCATCACAGCGGCCACCATGTCTAACAGGCAGCCGCCAGCACAGCGCTCATCGCCACCAGCTCACCACCGCTGTCCGAGAGACACCATTCACCATTCACTCCCTCACACACACCTTCATTGTCCTCATCCTATCCATGGGACCACTCACCACCCACACAGGCCGGGCACACTTGTCATCTGGCCTGGCAGGCATCCTGCTTACACTCTCTCCTGCTTACACTCTCTCCATCTGTATTCATGCAGGACAAGCTGGCACACAACAACAGGGAGAGGTCACAGACCGGTAGGGGAATGCTTGAAATCAAGGACCTCTTGGGCTTTGAAAACAGAACCACCCAGCTGCCTCCCGTGGATCTGGACCAGTCCTGTGCTGATGGTGAGGTCAGCGCTGCTCTACCAAGTGAGGATCCAGCAGTGCAACATCCATCAGACAACCATGCTGTGAGTGATGTGTCCTGTTTCACAGGCTACTGCCAAGGACTAATTATCTCCCCTTGCTTTCACAGGCACATCTGGGAAACAGCCAACAGAGTCCATGACCCAGGGCCTCCAGTCAAGCCCCAAAGAAACTTCTGAAGAGAAATCTGGAGGCACCCTCCCTGAAATCCCACCACAGCGCATTCCTTATAAAGGAAGCCTTCCTGCACTCTGCGCTCTTTTAAAATTGAAGTCTCCTCGCCCTCCACGCTCTTTATAAATGAAGTCTCCATGCTGTCTGCGCTCTTTTCAAATGAAGTCTCCCGCTCTGCAAGTTCTTTTTAAAATGAAGTCTCCCTGCTCTCTGCGCTCTTTTAGAATTGAAGTCTCCTCACTCTCTATGCTCTTTTTAAATGAAGTCTCCTTGCTCTCCCTACTCTTTTTAAAATTAAGTCTCTTCTCTCTCTGCGCTCTTTATAAATGAAGTCTCCCCACTCTCCGTGCTCTTTTTAAATGAAGTCACCCAACTCTCCGCCTTCTTTATAATTGAAGTCTCCCTGCCCTTCCCACTCTTTTTAAAATGAAGTCTCCCTGCTCTCCCTACTCTTTTTAAAATGAAGTCTCCCTGCTCTCCCCACTCTTTTTAAAATGAAGTCTCCCTGCTCGCTGCTCTGTTTTAAAAATGAAGTCTCCTCACCCTTCAAGCTCTTTATTAATGATGTCTCCTTGCTCTCCACTCTATATAAATGAAGTCTCTGCCACTCTCCGCGCGCACACTCAGACACGCTCACGGCCACACACACACACAGACACACCTATGCACACACACATATGCATGTACATGCACACATACACATACACAAATGCACACACATAAGCACACACATAAGCACACACACACACAACAGACACACACTCTCTCTCTCTCTCACATACACATACACACACACACCCACATACACACACATACACTCTCTCTCTCTCAGACACACACATGCAGACACACACGCAGACACACACACACACACATGCATACATGCACACATACACACTCACACACATATACACACTCTCACTCACACAATTTTGCATGTCCCACATGCACACACACACACACGCTCATACACACCCACAAACACGCATTCACACATACACACAGAGACTCACACAAATACACACACACACACACACACACACACGCTCACACACACTCCCACATACACATTCACACACACGCACACTCACACATACACACACACATACACTCACACACGCACACATGCACACACACACTCACACCCTCAAGCACTCGCACACATGCAAACACATACTTACACACATACACTCACATGCACTCAAACACTTGCACATGTGCACACACACTCACATACACACACTCAAGCACTCACACACACACTCGCACACATACACTCACATGCACTCAAGCACTCGTGCACACACATACACACACTCTCACACACACATACGCACACGCTTTCTCTTTCTCCCACGCACACACACAAACCTGCCCATCGACCTGACATTTAAATGCGAACTTGTCCTTAAGGGTACTCTTAGCTATATGAAGGTTATTAATATAGTTGGGTTTTGAAAGAGTAAATCTATTTTTAAGCATTGGCTATTTTGTTTCAGATTACTTCAGTCTGTCAAGTTCTGCACCAAGTCTTGACCTAGTATCACTTCTTTAATTCGAGCATTATAATAACTTCCAGTGCTCAGTCTGCTTGTTTACATTATTTGGTGGTTAAGGGAGGAGTAGGGTGATTAGGGACCAAAGAGGGGATTTACAAATGGAGGCAGGGGTCATAGCTGAGCTATTGAATGAATACTATGCATCTGTCTTTACCAAAGAAGAAGATGCTACCCAGACCATGGTGAAAGAGGAGGAAATCCAGACACCAGGCGGGTTTAAAATTGAAGGGGTGTTGGTACTGGATCAGTTTTCTGTACTTAAAGTGGATATGGCACCGCGATCGGATGAGATGCACCCAAGGAGACTGTGAGAAGTGAGAGTGGAAATCGCGGAGGCACTGGCCATATTTTTTTAGTCTTCCTTAGACTTCGGTGGTACCGAAGGTGTGGAGAATTGCAAATGTTACATCCTTGTTCAAGAAAGGGTGTAAGGATGAGCCCAGCAACTACGGGCCAGTCAGTTTAACTTCGGTGGTGGAGAAACCTCTAGAAACAATAACTTGGGGCAAAGTTAGCAGTCACATGGACAAATGCGGGTTAAGTAAGGAAAGCCAGAATGGATTTCTTGAGGGGAAAATCATGTTTTAACTAACTTGCTGGAGTTTTTTTTTGAAGAGGTAAGAGGTGGTTGATGTGGTATACATGGATTTCCAAAAGGCTTTTCATACAGTGTTGCACAACAGACTTAGAAACAAAGTTATAGCTCATGGAATTAAAGGGACAGTAGCAACATGGGGCAGAATTTTCTGGTCGGCATGCGGGTGTAGACCCTACTCGCTGACGGGTAAAATGATGCTCGGTGACGCGGGCATGTGTCCCAATGTCACCGTGTGTTGTTCCGATCTTTCGTTCAGTGGGTGTGCACCGAAGTCGGCTGCGCGCCCACCAACCTGTCAAAGGCCTGTTAAGGTCATTAGTACAGCAATTAACCCAATTAACAGGGCTGCCTGTCTAACCTTGAGGCTGGCAGGGGGACGGGGGCAGGCAAAGAGCCCAAGTGGTCTTCACATTTTTCATGAAACCTCATCCACGGGCAGTATGGGGTTTCGTGAAGGTTTCATAATTCAATAAGTATTTTTTCCACAGTTCGTAAACATGTGCCAGCTCATGTGAGATTGTCACATGAGGGGACATGTCTAAATAATTTTTTTCTGCCTTTATTGAAAATTTTCATTCTGGACTTAATCTCCCTGAGGCAGCTCCATGCTGCGGAGATTTCTGCGCATGTGAAAGAGCGCTGGCCCTGACTCACTCTCCTCTTCCTGCCTGTACAGGTAGCGCTGAGCGTTACTGGGTGCGCGTCATGCTGGGCCGGCCTTAATTGGCCTGCTCATGTAAAATGGTAGCACCCAGCCGATTATGGGCGGCGATCAGCTCTGTGCCCACCCGCGCCAGCACCCAACTGGCCCACCCGACGGGGAGGGAATTCTCCCCATGGATACAACATTGGCTGAGTGGCAGGTAACAGGGTAGTGGTTAATGGATGTTTTTCGAGCTAGAGGAAAGTTTGTAGTGGAGTTCCCCAGGGGTCAGTGTTGTGACCCTTGCTTTTCCTGATTATATATTAATGAATTAAATCTTGATGTACAGGGCACAACTTCAAAGTTTGCAGGTGATACAAAACTCAGAAATCTTGAATTGAGGGGGATAGTGTAGAACTTCAAAAGGACATAGACAAGTTGGTGGAATGGGCAGACAGGTGGCAGATGAAGTTCAATGCAGAGTAATGTGAAGTGATTCATTTTGGTAGAAAGAACATAGTGAGACAATATAAAATAGGGTGTACGGGTGCAGAAGCAGAGGGACCCGGGTGTATATGTCTATAACTCATTGAAGGTGGTGGGACAGGTTGAGAGAGTGGTTAATAAAGCACACTGTATCCTGGGTTTTATTAATCGGGGCGTAGAGTACAAGAGCAAAAAGGTTTTGTTGAACTTGTATATAGTTCACCCTCAGCTGGAGTATTGTGTCCAGTTTTGGTTGCAGCACTTTAAGAAGAAGGCATTGGAGAGAGTGCAGAAAAGATTCACTAGAATTCCTGGGATGAGGAACTTCAGTTACGAAGATAGATTGGAGAAGCTAGGACTGTTTTCCTTGGAGAAAAAAAGGCTGAAAGGAGATTTTATAGAAGTATTCAAAATCTTAAGGGTTCTGGAAAGAATATAGAGGGAGAAACTGTTCCCACTTGTGAAAGGATTGAGAATGAGAGGGCACAGATTTAAAGTAATGAAGCAATAGTGATATGAGGAAAAGCATTTTCACACAGCGAGTGGTTAGGGTCTGGAATGCTCTGTCTGAGAGTGTGGTGGAGGCAGATTCAATCGAGGCTTTCAAAAGCGAATTAGACTGTATTTGAAAAGGAAGAATGGGCAGGGTTACAGGGAGAAGGTGGGGGAGTGGCATTAGGTGAGCTGCTCATTTGGAGAGCTGGTGCAGACATGATGGACCAAATAGCCTCCTTCTGCCCTGTCACAATTCTGTGATTCTATGATTCAATTATCCATCCACTTTTCTGTCCTTCCTTTTATTCATCTCTATCCGCTCACCTTCCTATCTTTCTCCATCTCTATTTATTTATTTATACCTATCTATCTCGTCCTACTCTCTTTATCTTTCTCTATCTCCATCATTTTGTATCTCTCTATTTATTTCCCTCTTTATCTAATTAACTTCATCTTTCTTTCTCATTCTCTATCATTCCTTTTTCTCTCCATCTGTATATCCCTGATCACCTGTGTCAAGGACTGCCACTCACAATTGGCATCGAAAGGAAGGTTCCAGGGATGAGGAACTTCGGTTAGGTAGATGGATTGGAGAGGTTAGGACTGTTTTTCCTGGAGAAGCGAAGGTTGAGAGGAGATTTGATCGAGGTGTTCAAAATCATGAAGGGTCTGGACAGAGTAGATAGGGAGAAACTGTTCCCATTAGAGGGCACAGATTTAAGGTAATTGGCAAAAGAAGCAACAGCGACATGAGGAAAAACATTTTCACGCAGCGAGTGGTTAGGATCTGGAATGCACTGTCTCAAAGTGTGGTGGAGGCAGGTTTAATCAAGGTATTCAAGAGGGAATTGGATTATTATCTAAAAGGGAAGAATGTGCAGGGTTACGGAGAGAAGGCAGCATTGTGGCACTAGGTGGATTGCTCATTCAGAGAGCTGGCACAGACACGATGGGCTGAATGGCCTCCTTCTGTGCTGTAACAATTCTATGATTTCTATGATTTCTCTCTATTTATCTCAACTCATACTATTTCTCGATTTCTCCCTCTAACTGTTTTTCTATGCCTCCTTATTTTTCTTTATTTCACCATCTCTGCCTATTGATCATCAGTTTATCAATTTCTTTTTCCCGGTTTGTCCATTTACACAAGAGAAAATAAGAAAGCCTTGCATTTTTACAATGTCTGCTCAGAACACAGTGCTTCACATCTAAGGAATCACTTGGCAACCAAGTGACGATTCTTGTTTATAAAACCACAGCAGCCATTTTTACACAGCAAGATCCCAAAAGCAGCAATAAGATACATGAATAGTTAACTTGTTTTTGGAGATAATGGAGGAGGAACATGGGCTGGAATGCTAGGAGAGAAAAGTTCATTTGGGTTCCTGTAATGGTGAAACTCTAAACTCTGTCCACCAACAAAAAGTTGTTTACCATTCTTTGTCAGAATCTCACGTGAATCATTCAAAACTCTAGCCAACCTCGACAAATGAGTAATTGTGGACAATGGATGTTACTCATGAAGTGGGGAATATCAAAGTGTTGCCTCCAAAAGAAATTGCCTCTACATTAATGAGCACAAAAACTTCACTGACGCACAAACACTCCTCAGAACCAGACAGAACAAATCTTTGTTCGCATAGCAACTCAATAGCATACCCTTGTGCTTTTTCCCTCTCCTTCCTCCCCTTCTAAAGATGCTGCTTCTTGCTCAGGCATTGCTCCACAACAACAGCGTCCAGTATGATGCCCACAAGTGACCCAAGTTAGTGACCATGTCTACCCCTGACCGCAATATCTCTCTTCATACGTAGACTGACATGATCCAATGAACACTCACTGTGGGACGATGAACCCTTCCTCCCTTTGTTTAAGGCTGCATCAATGTTGAGTCCTAGATATGCTGGGGTGTATGAACACAGAAACATGTGGGGGTTATGATACAGAAAGATGCCATTCAGCCCAATAAGCCCAGACTGATGTTCACTCCTCCAGGTGATCAAATCACCCACCTTTGAGGTGGCAACTAGCACTGAAGGGGGTTTAAAACGCAATCACCTTCTCCCCACCTTGTTTGGTGCAGTCAGTCACAGAGTAGGACAATAGACAAAACAACATTTTAACAGTAAAAATTAGAGTTCTTCACATCAACCATGCAACTTGTCAAGGCCTCAAACACCACCCACTGACTGGCCCCACCTGAGGTTGGCATCTGCTATGAGCTGTCAATCAAAATAAATTAGCCGAGAAGCTACATCATTTCCTGGGAGTGTTTGATGGGGACAGTGTAGAGGGAGATTTACTCTGTATCTAACCCCGTGCTGTACCTGTGCTGGGAGTGTTTGATGGGGACAGTGTAGAGGGAGATTTACTCTGTATCTAACCCCATGCTGTACCTGCCCTGGGAGTGTTTGATGGGGACAGAGTAGAGGAACCTTTACTCTGTATCTAACCCCGTGCTGTACCTGTCCTGGGAGTGTTTGATGGGGACAGTGTAGAGGGAGCTTTACTCTGTATTTACTCCCGTGCTGTACCTGCCCTGGGAGTGTTTGATAGGGGCAGTTTGGAGGGAGCTTTACTCTGTATTTACTCCCATGCTGTACCTGTCTTGGGAGTGTTTGATGGGGACAGCGTAGAGGGAGATTTACTCTGTATCCAACCCCGTGCTGTACCTGTCCTGGGAGAGTTTGATGGGGACAGTGTAGAGGGAGCTTTACTCTGTATCTAACCCCGTGCTGTACCTGTCCTGGGAGTGTTTGATGGGGACAGTGTAGAGGGAGGTTTACTCTGTATCTAACCCCGTGCTGTACCTGTCCTGGGAGAGTTTGATGGGGACAGTGCAGAGGGAGCTTTACTCTGTATTTACTCCCGTGCTGTACCTGTCCTGGGATTAGGAGCAGAAGTAAGGCCACTCAACCCCTCGAGGCTGCTCTGCCTTTCAATGAGACCATGGCTGATCTGATTGTAACCTCAACTGCACATTCCTGCCTACCCCTGATAACCTTTCACCCCCTTGTGTTTCAAGAATCTATATAGCTCTGACTTAAAATTATTCAAAGGCTCTGCTCCCACCATCTTTTGAGAAAGAGCGTTCCAAAGATACTCTGAGAGTAAAAATTTCTCTTCATCTCTGTCTTAAATGAGTGACCCCACATTTTTAAACAATGACCCCTGGTTCTCCCACAAGAAGAAACATCCTTTCCTCATCCACCCTGTCAAGACCCCGAAGGATCTTAAAGTTTTGGATTGAGTTGCCTCTTACTCTTCTAAACTCCAGTGGATCCAAGCCTAACCTGACCATCCTTTCCCCATAACACAACCCACCCATTCCTGGTACTAGCTTAGTAAACCTTCTCTGAACTTCTCCTAACGCATTTACATCTTCCCTTAAATAAGGAGACCAATACAGTACACACAGCTCCAGATGTGTCTCACAAGTGCCCTGTACAACTGAAACATAACCCCCTACTTTTTTATTCAATTCCCCTCTCAATAAACAGTAACATTCTATTAGCTTTCCTGATTACTTGCCTTTTGTGATTCATTCACTAGGACACCCTCTGAATCTCCGAGCTCTGCAATCTCTCACCATTTAGATAATAAGCTTCTTTTTTATTCTTCCTGCCAAAATGAACAATTTCACATTTGCCCACATTATACTCCATTTGTC
This sequence comes from Carcharodon carcharias, assembly GCF_017639515.1. Classification (NCBI taxonomy): domain Eukaryota; kingdom Metazoa; phylum Chordata; class Chondrichthyes; order Lamniformes; family Lamnidae; genus Carcharodon; species Carcharodon carcharias. Next base: position 4,358,215 of record NC_054489.1, on the reverse strand, counting down.
AGGTCTTTGCCCACTCACTTAACCTATCTCTCTTTGCCACTTTGTAGTCTCCTTATGTACTCTTCACAATTTATTTTACAATTAGGGGGCCTGTTCGCCACTCCCACAAGTGACTTCTTGCCTTCATCATTCCTCATCTCAACCCAAACTGCTTCTATATCCTGTTTGGATCATCCCTCTCTAATGTACTAATACTATCATTAATTAACAGAGCCAACCCTCCACCTTTTCCTAACTTCCTGTCCTTCCTAAATGTCATGTATACTTTATATTCAGGTCCCAATCTATGTTATCCTGTAGCAACAACTCTGTAATGGCGATCAGATTGTACTTATTTATTATTAAAAACAAAAAACTGCGGATGCTGGAAATCCAAAACAAAAACAGAATTACCTGGAAAAACTCAGCAGGTCTGGCAGCATCGGCAGAGAAGAACAAAGTTGACATTTCGAGTCCTCATGACCCTTCAACAGAACTAAGTAAAAATAGGAGAGGGGTGAAATATAAGCTGGTTTAAGGTGGGGGGTGGGGGGGGGATGGGGTTGGGTGGGGGGAGAGAAGTGGGTGTGGGGCGGTGGTTGTAGGAACAAACAAGCAGTGATAGGAGCAGATAATCAAAAGATGTCACAGACAAAAGAACAAAGAGGTGTTGAAGGTGGTGATATTATCTAAATGAATGTGCTAATTAAGAATGGATGGCAGGGCACGCAAGGTACAGCTCTAGTGGGGGTGGGGTGAAATAAGACTAAAAGGGCATAAAAGGTATAGATTTAAAAATAATGGAAATAGGTGGGAAAAGAAAAATCTATATAAATTATTGGAAAAAACAAAAGGGAGGGGGAAGAAACGGAAAGGGGATGGGGATGGATGAGGGAGTTCATGAAGTAAAGTTGTTGAATTCAATATCCAGTCCGGAAGGCTGTAAAGTGCCTAGTCGGAAGATGAGGTGCTGTTCCTCCAGTTTGTGTTGGGCTTCACTGGAACAATGCAGCAGCCAAGGACAGACAGGTGGGCAAGAGAGCAGGGTGGAGTGTTAAAATGGCAAGTGACAGGGAGGTTTGGGTCATGCTTGCAGACAGACTGAAGGTGTTCTGCAAAGCGATCGCCCAGTTTACGTTTGGTCTCTCCAATGTAGAGGAGATCGCAATGGGAGCAATGAATGCAGTAGACTAAGTTGGGGGAAATGCAAGTGAAATATTGCACACTTGAAAGGAGTGTTTGGGCCCTTGGACGGTGAAGAGAGAAGAAGTGAAGGGGCAGGTGTATCTTTTGCGTGGGCATGGGGTGGTGCCATAGGTGGGGGTTGAGGAGTAGGGGGTGATGGAGGAGTGGACCAGCGTGTCCTGGAGGGAACAATCCCTATGGAATGCCACCGGGGGGGTCAAGGGAAGATGTGTTTGGTAGTGGCATCATGCTGGAGTTGGCGGAAATGGCGGAGGATGATCCTTTGAATGCGGAGGCTGGCGGGGTGATAAGTGAGGACAAGGGGGACCCTATCATGTTTCTGGGAGGGAGGAGAAGGCGTGAGGGCGGATGCGCGGGAGATGGGCCGGACACGGTTGAGGGCCCTGTCAACGACCGTGGGTGGAAAACCTCGGTTAAGGAAGAAGGAGGACATGTCAGAGGAACTGTTTTTGAAGGTAGCATCATCAGAACAGATGCGACGGAGGCGAAGGAACTGAGAGAATGGGTTGGAGTCCTTACAGGAAGCGGGGTGTGAGGAGGTGTAGTCAAGGTAGCTGTGGGAGTCGGTAGGCTTGTAATGGATATTGGTGGACAGTCTATCACCAGAAATTGAGACAGAGAGGTCAAGGAAGGAAAGGGAAGTGTCAGAGATGGAACATGTGAAAATGATGGAGGGGTGGAGATTGGAAGCAAAATTAATAAATTTTTCCAGGTCCTGACGAGAGCGTTAAGCAGCACTGAATTAATCATCGATGTACCGGAGAAAGAGTTGTGGAAGGGGGCCGGAGTAGGACTGGAACAAGGAATGTTCCACGTACCCCATAAAGAGACAGGCATAGCTGGGGCCCATGTGGGTACCCATAGCCACACCTTTTATTTGGAGGAAGTGAGAGGAGTTAAAGGAGAAATTGTTCAGTATGAGAACAAATTCAGCCAGACGAAGGAGAGTAGTGGTGGATGAGAATTGTTCGGGCCTCTGTTCGAGGAAGAAGCTGAGAACCCTCAGACCATCCTGGTGGGGGATGGAGGTGTAGAGGGATTGGACGTCCATGGTGAAGAGGAAGCGGTTGGGGCCAGGGAACTGGAAATTGTTGATGTGATGTAAGATGTCAGAGGGATCACGGATGTAGATGGGAAGGGACTGGACAAGGGGAGAGAGAAGGGAGTCAAGATAGCGAGAAATGAATTCCGTGGGGCAGGAACAGGCTGACACGATTGGTCTGCTGGGACAGTCCTGTTTGTGGATTTTGGGTAGGAGGTAGAAGCGGGCCGTCCGAGGTTGGGCGACTATCAGGTTGGAAGCTGTGGGAGGAAGATCTCCAGAGGAGATGAAGTCACTGACAGTCCTGGAAACAATGGCTTGATGTTCAGTGGTGGGGTCATTGTCCAGGGAGAGGTAGGAGGAAGTGTCTGCGAGTTGACGCTCAGCCTCCGTGAGGTAGAGGTCAGTGCGCCAGACAACAACAGCACCACCCTTGTCAGCGGGTTTGACTTATTTATTTCTATTTGCACTATCAGTTCATCTGTTTTGTTTCGAATGCTATGTGTGTTTAGGTACAGGGCCTTTAGTTTTGTCCTTTTATTATTTTTGTAGCGTCTAGCCTTATCTGCTGATTTACTCTTAGATTTGTACTCTCTGTCCCTCCTTGCCATGGTCTGTTTAGCATTTTCCATTTTAGTACCTTACCCTTTTGTCTCTACTCTTTGGTTTACCGTGCCTTCCCATATTTGATCAGAAAATGCAGGAAAAACTCAGCAGGTCTAGCAGCATCTGTGGAGAGAGAAACAGAGTTAATGTTTTGAGTCCGTATGACCCTTCTTCAGGGTGGAAGGGTTTCTGCTCGATTTCCAGCATCTGCAGCATTTTGCTTTTTTCCCAAATTTGATCCCTTGCCCCATTGTTCAGTTTAAAACCCTCCCTACTTCCCTAATTATGTGGCTCACGAGGTTCAGGTGTAGACTGTCCCAATGGTACCGATCCCACTTTCCCCAGTAGTGGTGCCAGTGCCCCACAAACTGGAACCCACTCCTCCCACACCAGCCCTGAGCCACACATTCATTTCTCTGATCTTATTTGCCCTATGTCAATTTGCACATGGCTCAGGTAATAATCCAGAGATTATTACCTTTGAGGTTCTGCTTCTTAATTTGGTACCTGACTATGCAGAACCTCCTTCCTCATCCTGCTTGTGTCGTTGTTACCTACATGGACCACGACAACTGGATCCTACCCCTCCCACGGTAAGTTCCTCTCCAGCCCTGAGCAAATGTCCCAAACTCTGGCACCAGGCAGGTAACAAAACTGTCTGGGCTCTCACTCCTAGCTACAGAGAACACTGTCAATCACCCTCACTATACTGTCCTCTACTACTACTACATTCCTTTGTGCTCCTCCCACTTGGATGGCTTACTGTACCACGGTGCCATGGTCAATTTGCTCATTCACCCTGCAGCCCCCAAACAAGCTGAGAGAACTTCAAACCTATTGGACAATTACAGAGGCTGACACTCCTGCACTCCTGCCCTCTGAGTCCCCTTACCTGCCTCAGCTACAGTGATACCCTCATGTCCCCAACGACCTTCCAAATCCAAAGACCATATCCTAATTGTTGTGACTGCCTCCTGGTACAAAACAGTCAGGTATCTTTCTCCCTCCTTGATTTGTCGCAGTGTCTGCAGCTCAGCATCCACCTCAATCACTCTGAGCTGAAGCTCCTAGAGCCACAGGCACTTACTGCAGATGTGCTTGCCCTGGATAACACTGGCATTCAGGAGCTCACACATGCTGCAGCCATCACACATCACCTGTCCTGTCATACTTATGTGCTTTAGTTAATTACTTAATTATTTTATTCAATTATTTATTTTCTTTTATATATTTATTAATCTTTTCACAAATGCCTGTACTATTTTAAACCTTAGGAATAGAATAGACCTTGGGCACTCACAAAACAGCTAGCTTCTTCCCCTGTAGTAGAGCAAGAACCAGGTCCTACAGGGTGAAAAAGTTATAAAAAGTAAGGAGCACCTCCCTCCCCTCCTCATTGAACTCTCTTAGCTCACCAAACTCTCACACTCAGTGTAGATGGGGCTTTACTCTGTATATAATCCCATTCTGTACTGGTCCTGGGAGTATAAGATGGGGACAGTGTAGATGGAGCTTTACTCTGTACCTAACCCCATGCTGTACCTGCCTTGGGAGTGCTGGTTGCTAAGATGTGATGTCTTCATATTAATAACCGCCATATTAATAAACAAACATTCAGCTGTTTTCTCACATAATGAAAGTGAAGAAAATAGTTAGAATGACAGCAACAGAAATAGAGAGGAAGAGACATGAAGAATATAGAGGGTTAGAAAGAGGCTTGGAGAGCTAGGCAGAGTTAGACAGTGACAGGGAAACAACAACATGTGAGAGGGTCAATGTGAGACTAAGATCAAGGGAGGACCAATGAGTGACAGAGATGGACAGAATCAGAATGTAAAAGAGAGACAGAATGTGAGGGAGACAGAAAAGAGAATCAGGGTAATAGAGAGAAAAAATGTGACAGAGTGAGAGCTGGAGAAAGAGATAGAATGAATGAGAGAAAGAGCGCAAAAGGGACAGAAAGGGAGGGTAGACAATAAAGAAATAAGAAAGGATGAGAAAGAGAATGTGAGAAAGAATGAATGGATGGAATTGAGAGCTGCAGAAAATAAGAACAATTATTGCAGGAAATTAAAACAAAATGTTATTGGAAGAAAAGTCAGCTATAAATCAACTTTGGCATCAAGGTCGAGAGTGTGAGGGAATGAAATGAGCTCAGTCACCTCCTCCTCATGCTAAGTGGAAAGAACTACACAATAAATATCAAAGAAGGTCAAAGATTGTGAAAAGTGGAGGGAAGGATTAATTGAAAATAACGGGATGATTCATTCTGACTTTCCATATCCTTCTCCCCTTTCAAAGACACAACTGAAAGGTCAGAATGTTTTTCAGTTTCCTCCCATTTAATCAGAGGAAGGTCCCTAGGCATTATAGAGTAGAGATGGTGTGGATGCGTAATTTATACATGCAATGTTCATTGCAGATGCCTGGTTCTATCTAGTTTTAAATGCACTTTAATCTCTTGAGGGCTGCAGCAGAACAATGACCAGATTGTAAGTTCAGCCCCTCCTTCTCATCCAATGATGAGCTGATGTAAATGAACCCTAATACTGATCATTGTTGGTGCTGTCGTCAGCCTCTATGTGGGAGAAGATTAGTCAGGTTTGCCATCCAGCAGCTTCAGTCTTTATTTGTGTGGATGCCAGGTGGGGACGTAGAAAATAAGTAATTAGAAACAGAAAATTTATGGCACGGCAGACAGCCATTCAGTCCATCTTGTCCCTGCTGGCCAAGAACATCCTGTCCAGCCCAATCCCACTTTCAACCTCTTGCTCTGTAGCCCCATGTAATGGAATCTATGCTTTCAAAGCTTGTAATTTTTGAGGCAAATCCTAATTGAAAACAGAAACTGAAAACTTTCCCCCTCAAAAACCTGTTGAGGCTGGAGGTTAATAGAAAATTTCAAACTAAATTGATAGATTTTTGTTAGGTAGGAGGATTAAGGGATTTGAAATAATTATTGAGTAACTGGAGTAAATACAGATCAGCAATGAACTAACTGAAAGGTGGAATAGGCTCAAAGGGCTGAATGACCTTCTCTTTCTAACCTAAATCCTATATGCAGTAAACAATGGGTAAAAGGGAACAATTCACTTCCAACTGGTAAGGCACAGTCTATTTGTACTTCAGTGAGTTCCTGTAAATGCACAGTACCCTGCACATCAATGGTAATGATTCTCTCCTGTAAGATCTTCAGAAATAATAACATCAGCCCTAATATTGTTCACTCACACTATCTCTGACCTTCTTTGCTCTATCTTTCACACCATCCCATATCACACCATAAGGTGCATCCTGAGTAAGATTGATTTTAAAGCTCCTTAGTTGATGACTGATCTCTTGTTTATTGATGACCTTTCAACACAAAGCAGCTTTCTCATTCAACTGAGTGTTTGCTAGATATGCAATTCAGTATTACTGTGAGCTGCTAATGATTTATTCCACAGTATCACCTGACAATATTCAAGTCCTCTGCTTGATTGCTGACTTCTGTTATTTTTATTTAAAAGGTTACAGCAGCATAGCCCATATGCTACCAATTGATGTTAAATATCAGTATTGGTTACTAATTGTTAAATGCTGGTATTGATTACTGATTGTTCAAAGTGGAACGTTCACTTGTGACAATGTCCTCCTGCTGGATATATATCACTCAAAGAGCAAAGCGGGATTAGGATCATGTCTCCACACTATCACTTCAGTTTCTAAAACATAAAAGATACCATTTCTTATTCATCAAAAGAAGAAAAACATTTAAAAACTGTTGTTCCGACTGTCCTCGTAAATTTTATCCCTTTTGGTTCCCCTATAATCCTGGTAAAACCATATGTTCCCTGACTTTGGAATTATATCAGCGTTCTTAGATTGTCACTGGGTCAAAATCCTGGAACTCCCTTCCTAACAGCACTGTGGGTGTATCTACACCACAGGGACTGCAGCGGTTCAAAAAGGCAGCTCACCACTACCTTCTCAAGGGCAATTAGGAATGGGTAATTAATGCCTAGCCGGTAACACTTATATCCCACAATGAATGAAAAAAAACAAAAATCTGTTGTAGATTAGATCAGAGTCAATAGTTAAGAGGTTCCTTTCCATGCATATGGTTTATATTGGTTTACATCCATAATTCATTCATGTTGCATTGATTAAATCACATGATATTAATGGCTTTGCAGTAATCTGAGGAACATTGTCTCGGTGTTCATAATCCAATGCATTTTGTGTGATTAAACAATAAAACCTCTATTTAGATGGAGAGAGATTGCAGAACTCTGAGGCGCAGAGGGATCTGGGTGTCCTGATACATGAATCACAAAAAGTTAGAATGCAGGGACTGTAAGTGGTTAGGAAGGCAAATGGAGTGTTCATGTTTATTGCAAATGGAATGGAATACAAAACTGGGTAATTGTTGTTCAGTAGTACAGAACTTGGGTATCACTGAAAAAAGAGCTTTTTTGTCAGTTTTTCATCTTGCACTCATTTTCTTGCGAATTTTCCTAATAAGCTTAAGGTGAAAAGATTCGATAAAAAAGTCTCCTTTTTTTAAGCAAAACTGGATAAGTCTGACCGCACTGAAATACAGTGTACAGTTTTTGTCTCTTTATTGATAAAAGATATAATTGCATTAGAAGCAGTTCAGAGAAGGTTCACTTGGCCCATTCCTGAGGAGAAGGGCTTATCTTATAAAGAAAGGTTAAGCAGATGGAGTTGAGACCACAAGCAAATCAGCCATGATCATATTGAATAGTGGAGAGCAGGCTCAAAGGGCCGATTAGTCTACTGCTGAGTCCCATCTTCCTACGATTAGCATGGATGGGCACAGTGGTGCTGTGTGTTAAACATTTAATCACATCATTGGGACAAAGCTTTAGGTCTCTATTTCTAAAGTGTGCCATGTTTAATAGATAACATTTCAGTGCAGAGCTGAGTGACTAAAGTGGCTGTTTGCATTTCCTGTGGCCAAAAGAGGCATTGGTCATGTGGGATCACTCACTTCAAGAGACGAGTCCAGGCAAACAGAGACAATGAGAATAATTTACATTAAAAACTGTTGTGATATTTTCCCAATTTTCTCCTGAATTGCTGACTATTCCAGGGTTACAGTTTCAGGAATTCAGGTCTGTCTCTGTTATCTCACCCAGTTCTCTGTTCCTGGTGCATTACTCCTGGACACATAGGTAGATTGTAGTTTTTTATTCTATCCTCAGGATGTGCCTCCCTCCATTGGTCCAACTTTATAAATCTTCTCAAGACCCCATCTCTTCAAGCCAGGCTTTTAGTCTCCCCTCCTAACCTCTCCCTATTCAGCAACCATTTCCTTTCACCCATCTGGGAATCTACTTAAGAGCATGGGAAAATTAGGAGGGCATTCAGCCCCCCGAGTCTGTTGTGCCATTCAGTCAGATCACAGGTGACCCATATCTTAACTTCACCTTCTCACTTTGGCTATGCAACCAGTCCTCATAACGTTTAGCCCTTTGATCCCAGTATCATTCTGGTAAAACTACACAGAGTTTATCATATAAGTGGACCCCTACATTGGAGAGACCAAACGCAGACTGGGTAACCGCTTTGTGGAACACCTTCGGTCTGTCCACAAGCATGACCCAGACCTCCCTGTCGCTTGCCATTTCAACACTCCACCCTGCTCTCATGCCCACATGTCTGTCCTTGGCCTGCTGCATTGTTCCAGTGAAGCTCAACGCAAACTGGAGGAACAGCACCTCATCTTCCGACTAGGCACTTTCCGGACTTCTGGACTTAACGTTGAGTTCAACAACTTCAGACCATGAACTCTCTCCTCCATCTTTACCACTTCTTTAATCCAAATTTTTTATTTTAATTTTTTTTTATATTCATTTATTCATTTTTTTCTATTATTTATTTTTTTAAATCTTTTTTTTTGTTCTTTTTCCCAAACCGGGCCCCCTTTCCACAGGGCTTCCTGTCACCGGTTTCTATGTTGTGCATTCACAGAGAGCTGATCCTTGTTCTGCTATTAACACATTCTGCTTTCTCACTTTTATGCCACGATCATTTTCATTAGCCTTTAACGCTACGATTAAGACTCCCTTTGTCTTGTGTTCATGACATCTTTGTCAATCTCTCCTGAACTCCCACCTGTCCCTGACCTTCTATCTTGTTCCACCTGTTCCACCCTCTCTTAAACAGTACAAAATCCATCCCATTTCTATCTCTCTTTAGCTCTGAAGAAGAGTCATACTGACTTGAAACGTTAACTCTGTTTCTCTCTCCACAGATGCTGCCAGACTTGCTGAGTTTTTCCAGCATATTCTGTTTTTATTTCAGACTTAAGTCCTTCTGCTCTAACTGAAATCAGCTGATGACAATAAAAACTGGATCTTTCCGGGTCTATAGGGCCTAATGTTTTACCCATGATGCGGATGTACATTAAACACATTGTCATAAAAGCAAGCAGAGAAGCTATAATTTACTTAACACTGCTCAATCTTTATTTCTTCCTGATCAGAGGGAAATTCAATGCAAGGACATCAATAACTCACCCACTAAATTATCATTGCTTATCCTGTTTGTGGAATTGCTGTTTACTGTCCAAGGTGCATTCAATTTGAGCTCACACATCAATAACACTATATCCCTTACAATATGGTCAGGTTGAACTGCTTTTTAGCCTGGTCAGCACAGAACATATTGGAGTCTACACTGTCTTCCCTCCTCTCCTGAAGGTGCTGATTTTTACTGTACGAACCAACATCCTAACAGCATTTTTAACTTTGATCCTTGGTTGTTGGGCTAGTTGAGTGGGAGAGAAATTGCACTGAAGCAAGATAGTGCCCCACCCTTTCAGTAAGGCCCATGGGATATTGTTTCTTCCCCTCCATTGTCCATGGTGCTGAGCTCAGACAGCCAACTGTGCCAGACTCTTTCATACGTCCATTATTGCAATCCAGGACACGGGACCCATACACATGTTTGGCTACATTAAAGTCACTGAGAAACACACCCAACCTCAGCCAATGTACATCTTCCATGAATCAACTCTGCTAAACCTTATAAAAATACATTCTGCCACTGTGTCCAAAACATATCAACAGGATTACATTGCGACCTGACAATTGTCAGACTAGAGCTATATTCTATTCTTCATATGTATCTGACAATCTGTTCACCATCTCTCTGAAACACATGACCTCCCTACCAAACACTCCATTCGAGGGGTTAACTTTGTAAATAAATCAAATAACAGATGTGTTTAGTATGACAGGAATACAAACACAGTTTGTTTACAAGTACTTGTACACTATACAAGTACAGTGTGGAACTGTACCCCAGTGAAAGTCAGTGTGTGTGGAAGTGTACCCCAGTGAGAGTCAGTGTGTGTGGAACTGTACCCCAGTGAGAGTCAGTGTGTGTGGAACTGTACCCCAGTGAAAATCAGTGTGTGTGGAACTGTACCCCAGTGAGAGTCAGTGTGTGTGGAACTGTACCCCAGTGAAAATCAGTGTGTGTGGAACTGTACCCCAGTGAGAGTCAGTGTGTGTGGAACTGTACCCCACTGAGAGTCAGTGTGTGTGGAACTGTACCCCAGTGAAAGTCAGTGTGTGTGGAACTGTACCTCAGTCAGTCAGTGTGTGTGGAACTGTACCGCAGTGGGAGTTAGTGTGTTTGAGACTGTACCACAGTGAGGGCCACTGTGTTTGGGACTGTACTCCAGTGAGAGTCAGTGTGTGTGGAACTGTACCCTAGTGAGAGTCAGTGTGTGTGCAACTGTACCCCAGTGAGAGAGTCAGTGTGTGTGGAACTGTACCCAAGTGAAAGTCAGTGTGTATGGAACTGTACCCCAGTGAGAGTCAGTTTGTGTGGAACTGTATGTCAGTGAGAGTCAGTGTGTGTGAAACTGTACCCGAGTGAGAGTCAGTGTGTGTGGAACTATACCCCAGTGAGAGTCAGTGTGTGTGGAACTGTACCCCAGTGAGAGTCAGTGTGTGTGGAACTGTACCCTAGTGAGAGTCAGTGTGTGTGGAACTGTACCCCAGTGAGAGAGTCAGTGTGTGTGGAACTGTACCTCAGTCAGTCAGTGTGTGTGGAACTGTACCGCAGTGGGAGTTAGTGTGTTTGAGACTGTACCACAGTGAGGGCCACTGTGTTTGGGACTGTACTCCAGTGAGAGTCAGTGTGTGTGGAACTGTACCCGAGTGAGAGTCAGTGTGTGTGGAACTATACCCCAGTGAGAGCCAGTGTGTGTGGAACTGTGCCCCAATGAGAGAGTCAGTGTGTGTGGAACTGTACCCAAGTGAAAGTCAGTGTGTGTGGAACTGTACCCCAGTGAGAGTCAGTGTGTGTGGAACTGTATGTCAGTGAGAGTCAGTGCGTGTGGAACTGTACCCCAGTGAGAGTCAGTGTGTGTGGAACTGTACCCCAGTGAGAGTCAGTGTGTGTGGAACTGTACCGCAGTGGGAGTTAGTGTGTTTGAGACTGTACCACAGTGAGGGCCACTGTGTTTGGGACTGTACTCCAGTGAGAGTCAGTGTGTGTGGAACTGTACCCGAGTGAGAGTCAGTGTGTGTGGAACTATACCCCAGTGAGAGTCAGTGTGTGTGGAACTGTGCCCCAGTGAGAGAGTCAGTGTGTGTGGAACTGTACCCAAGTGAAAGTCAGTGTGTGTGGAACTGTACCCCAGTGAGAGTCAGTGTGTGTGGAACTGTATGTCAGTGAGAGTCAGTGCGTGTGAAACTGTACCCCAGTGAGAGTCAGTGTGTGTGGAACTGTACCCCAGTGAGAGTCAGTGTGTGTGGAACTGTACCCCAGTGAGAGTCAGTGTGTGTGAAACTGTACCCTAGTGAGAGTCAGTGTGTGTGGAACTGTACCCCAGTGAGAGAGTCAGTGTGTGTGGAACTGTACCTCAGTCAGTCAGTGTGTGTGGAACTGTACCGCAGTGGGAGTTAGTGTGTTTGAGACTGTACCACAGTGAGGGCCACTGTGTTTGGGACTGTACTCCAGTGAGAGTCAGTGTGTGTGGAACTGTACCCCAGTGAGAGTCAGTGTGTGGGGAACTGTACCCCAGTGAGAGTCAGTGTGAGTGGAAATGTACCCCAGTGAGAGTCAGTGTGTGTGGAACTGTACCCCAGTGAGAGTCAGTGTGTGTGGAACTATACCCCAGTGGGAGTTAGTGTGTTTGGGACTGTACCCCAGTGAGAGTCAGTGTGTGTGGAACTGTACCTCAGTCAGTCAGTGTGTGTGGAACTGTACCCCAGTGAGTGTCAGTGCGTGTGGAACTGTACCCCAGTAAGAGTCAGTGTTTGTGTGGAATCGTACCCTAGTGAGAGTCAGTGTGTGTGGAACTGTACCCCAGTGAAAGTCAGTGTGTGTGGAACTGTACCCCAGTGTGAGTCAGTGTGTGTGGAACTATAACCCAGTGAGAGCCAGTGTATGTGGAACTGTACCCCAGTGAGAGTCAGTGTGTGTGGAACTGTACCTCAGTCAGTCAGTGTGTGTGGAACTGTACCCCAGTGAGTGTCAGTGCGTGTGGAACTGTACCCCAGTAACAGTCAGTGTTTGTGTGGAATCGTACCCCAGTGGGAGTCAGTGTGTGTTGAACTGTACCTCCGTCAGTCAGTGTGTGTGGAACTGTACCCCAGTGAGAGTCAGTGTGTGTGGAACTGTACCCCAGTGAGAGTCAGTGTGTGTGGAACTGTACCCCAGTGAGAGTCAGTGTGTGTGGAACTATACCCCAGTGAGAGTCAGTGTGTGTGGAACTGTACCGCAGTGGGAGTTAGTGTGTTTGAGACTGTACCACAGTGAGGGCCACTGTGTTTGGGACTGTACTCCAGTGAGAGTCAGTGTGTGGGGAACTGTACCCCAGTGAGAGTCAGTTTGTGTGGAACTGTATGTCAGTGAGAGTCAGTGTGTGTGAAACTGTACCCGAGTGAGAGTCAGTGTGTGTGGAACTGTACCCCAGTGAAAGTCAGTGTGTGTGGAACTGTACCCTAGTGAGAGAGTCAGTGTGTGTGGAACTGTACCTCAGTCAGTCAGTGTGTGTGGAACTGTACCGCAGTGGGAGTTAGTGTGTTTGAGACTGTACCACAGTGAGGGCCACTGTGTTTGGGACTGTACTCCAGTGAGAGTCAGTGTGTGTGGAACTGTACCCGAGTGAGAGTCAGTGTGTGTGGAACTATACCCCAGTGAGAGCCAGTGTGTGTGGAACTGTCCCCCAGTGAGAGAGTCAGTGTGTGTGGAACTGTACCCAAGTGAAAGTCAGTGTGTGTGGAACTGTACCCCAGTGAGAGTCAGTGTGTGTGGAACTGTACCCCAGTGAGAGTCAGTGTGTGTGGAACTGTACCTCAGTCAGTCAGTGTGTGTGGAACTGTACCCCAGTGAGTGTCAGTGCGTGTGGAACTGTACCCCAGTAAGAGTCAGTGTTTGTGTGGAATCGTACCCTAGTGAGAGTCAGTATGTGTGGAACTGTACCCCAGTGAAAGTCAGTGTGTGTGGAACTATAACCCAGTGAGAGCCAGTGTATGTGGAACTGTACCCCAGTGAGAGTCAGTGTGTGTGGAACTGTACCTCAGTCAGTCAGTGTGTGTGGAACTGTACCCCAGTGAGTGTCAGTGCGTGTGGAACTGTACCCCAGTAACAGTCAGTGTTTGTGTGGAATCGTACCCCAGTGGGAGTCAGTGTGTGTGGAACTATAACCCAGTGAGAGCCAGTGTATGTGGAACTGTACCCCAGTGAGAGTCAGTGTGTGTGGAACTGTACCTCAGTCAGTCAGTGTGTGTGGAACTGTACCCCAGTGAGTGTCAGTGCGTGTGGAACTGTACCCCAGTAACAGTCAGTGTTTGTGTGGAATCGTACCCCAGTGGGAGTCAGTGTGTGTTGAACTGTACCTCAGTCAGTCAGTGTGTGTGGAACTGTACCCCAGTGAGAGTCAGTGTGTGTGGAACTGTACCCCAGTGAGAGTCAGTGTGTGTGGAACTGTACCCCAGTGAGAGTCAGTGTGTGTGGAACTATACCCCAGTGAGAGTCAGTGTGTGTGGAACTGTACCGCAGTGGGAGTTAGTGTGTTTGAGACTGTACCACAGTGAGGGCCACTGTGTTTGGGACTGTACTCCAGTGAGAGTCAGTGTGTGTGGAACTGTACCCCAGTGAGAGTCAGTATGTGTGGAACTGTACCCCAGTGAGAGTCAGTGTGTGTGGAACTATACCCCAGTGGGAGTTAGTGTGTTTGCTACTCTACCCCAGTGAGAGTCAGTGTGTGTGGAACTGTACCTCAGTCAGTCAGTGTGTGTGGAACTGTACCCCAGTGAGTGTCAGTGCGTGTGGAACTGTACCCCAGTAAGAGTCAGTGTTTGTGTGGAATCGTACCCTAGTGAGAGTCAGTGTGTGTGGAACTGTACCCCAGTGAAAGTCAGTGTGTGTGGAACTGTACCCCAGTGTGAGTCAGTGTGTGTGGAACTATAACCCAGTGAGAGCCAGTGTATGTGGAACTGTACCCCAGTGAGAGTCAGTGTGTGTGGAACTGTACCTCAGTCAGTCAGTGTGTGTGGAACTGTACCCCAGTGAGTGTCAGTGCGTGTGGAACTGTACCCCAGTAACAGTCAGTGTTTGTGTGGAATCGTACCCCAGTGGGAGTCAGTGTGTGTTGAACTGTACCTCCGTCAGTCAGTGTGTGTGGAACTGTACCCCAGTGAGAGTCAGTGTGTGTGGAACTGTACCCCAGTGAGAGTCAGTGTGTGTGGAACTGTACCCCAGTGAGAGTCAGTGTGTGTGGAACTATACCCCAGTGAGAGTCAGTGTGTGTGGAACTGTACCGCAGTGGGAGTTAGTGTGTTTGAGACTGTACCACAGTGAAGGCCACTGTGTTTGGGACTGTACTCCAGTGAGAGTCAGTGTGTGGGGAACTGTACCCCAGTGAGAGTCAGTGTGTGGGGAACTGTACCCCAGTGAGAGTCAGTGTGAGTGGAACTGTACCCCAGTGAGAGTCAGTGTGTGTGGAACTGTACCCCAGTGAGAGTCAGTGTTTGTGTGGAACTGTACCCCAGTGAGAGTCAGTGTGTGTGGAACTATACCCCAGTGAGTGTCAGTGTGTTTGGGACTGTACCCCAGTGAGAGTTAGTGTGTGTTGGACTGTATTGCAGTGAGAGCCAGTCTGAGGAAGAGGTCTCTTCTTACCCCAACATCTTGTGAACGAAGATAACAGGTGCATGGGATCACTGCTGCCAATAAGATTGCCTCAATTTTTAGATGCCCTGAAATATGTGGTTGTTTGTTCATTGCCTTTTGTTTATAATCCTGGAAATCTCTTCCTAACAGCCATGCGCGTGACCTACACCATATGGACTGTTCACCACCATCTTTCCAAGAGCAATTAGGGATGGGCAATAAACGTTGTCCTGGCCAGCGACACCCACAGAATGAATAAAAAAATGCAAAGGAACTCTGCATCCAGGCCCCACGTTTTGTATGCACGTTCAGTAAGGTGAGATTACAGATTTGTGCGAATGTATGACTTTGCTCAGTAACACCATGTATTTTATTTCTATCCAGTTATCTTATGTTTATTGTACTGAGTATGGAGATTTATAAATCCTCTCGTTCAACTGACTCTGCGAGAAGCAGGCAATAGAAAATGCCTTTTGTTTTGTTTCTGCACAAAGATGAACTAAGCACTGCTAACGTGAGGGGAAGCTGATACCGGATGGTCCACAAGGTCGATATGTTCCTAGGTTCTAATAGACGCAGGTCAAGTGGATCCAGGTGGCAAGGGAGGAGAGGCAAACTGAGGGCTAATGTCAGGAAACCCCTCTTTACACAGACTGATTAATAGCTGGAATGAAGAGAGGAGTGGAGGCTAAAACTCCACAGCGATTCAAGAGGAAGTTCTGGGTGTTGATGGTGTTACTGAGTTCCTGTGGGGTGAGTTGCTGACTATCAGCTCGTGGTAACACTGAACACATTGGCTTCAAACAGCTTAGCATCGCCACCTCTGGGAATGCGTTGGTACTACAACTCCACAGCAAAATCAAATGTTTTACAGACAAAGTAAAGTAGTCACTGTTGTAATGCAGGAAAGGTAGCATTCATTTTGCGCACAGCAAGCTCCCACAAACAGCAACGTGATTGTGGACAAATAATTTTTTTTGTGTGACGTTGATTGAGGGATAAAAATTGGCCAGGACACCAGGGAGAACTCCCCTGCTGTACTGTCATAGTCCATCTAGAACAGCTGATGGTTGTTAATGATGGTTGTTAATTGTAATTGCTTCATTATGTAAGACACAGAATACCAATAATGGCATTTTGTCTGTTGTATCTTCCTGTGAGAGCAGTGCCAGGCAGTGGGAGTGTTTGCAGCTTGATGAACACTGTGTCAGGCAGTGGGAGTGTTTGCAGGTTAATGAACACTGTGTCAGGCAGTGGGAGTGTTTGCAGGTTGATGAACACCGTGTCAGGCAATGGGAGTGTTTGCAGGTTGATGAACACTGTGTCTGGCAGTGGGAATGTTTGCAGGTTAATGAACACTGTGTCAGGCAATGGGAGTGTTTGCAGGTTGATGAACACTGTGTCAGGCAGTGGGAGTGTTTGCAGGTTGATGAACACTGTGTCAGGCAGTGGGAGTGTTTGCAGGTTGATGAACATTTTGTCAGGCAATGGGAGTGTTTGCAGGTTGATGAACACTGTGTCAGGCAGTGGGAGTGTTTGCAGCTTGATGAACACTGTCAGGCAGTGGGAGTGTTTGCAGGTTGATGAACACTGTGTCAGGCAGTGGGAGTGTTTGCAGGTTGATGAACACTGTCAGGCAGTGGGAGTGTTTGCAGGTTGATGAACACTGTGTCAGGCAGTGGGAGTGTTTGCAGGTTGATGAACACCGTGTCAGGCAGTGGGAGTGTTTGCAGGTTGATGAACAATGTGTCAGGCAGTGGGAGTGTTTGCAGGTTGATGAACACTCTGTCAGGCAGTGGCTTGAATGTTCTTTCCATTGTCGTATCCACCATTCCCCCAGCTGATGGATGGACTAGCATTGTACAGTGGGCACCAACTCATACATGGTGCAGTCGGGAATATGAGGAGCCTGCTGGATGTCAACCCAAAATTCAGCGTTGGAACTCCTGTCTCCCTGGACTGTCTGGATCTCTGGGCCCCTGTCTACTGGACTATCTGGAGCTTTGGTCCCCTGTCTACTGGACTATCTGAAGCTTTGGTCCCCTGTCTACTGGACTGTCTGGAGCTTTGGTCCCCTGTCTACTGGACTATCTGAAGCTTTGGTCCCCTGTCTACTGGACTGTCTGGATCTCTGGTCCCCTGTCTACTGGACTGTCTGGATCTCTGGTCCCCTGTCTACTAGACTGTCTGGAGCTCTGGTCACCTGTCTATTGGATTGTCTGGAGCTCTGGTCCCCCGACTACTGGACTGTCTGGAGCTCTGGTCCCCTGTCTACTGGACTGTCTGGAGCTCTGGTCACCTGTCTATTGGATTGTCTGGAGCTCTGGTCTCTCTGGGACGCTTCAGAGAGAGGTTTGAGCCCGGAACCAATAAAGCGAATGCGTTTTATGTACAGCTTCACTTGCTGTAATACTGGGTGTTCAACCTTGGAACTGATGCAAAATGCTACAGGGCAGTTACTGGAGCATGGGAACTGGCCAGGAGCAGCTGGTAATTCAGCTGCTCCATCATCAGTCTCATAGATATTATCAGCTTCTGCTTCAAGACATTAAAAATATATTTTCAAACATGTCCCAAAGCAGTTATTTTTCCAACTTCTCATTATTCAGGAATCCTGGTTACTGTTTTCAACATGTAGCTTCATAGTTCATTCAACACATCAGGGTCACTCACTGTGTAACTGTACAGAGTCACTGTTTATTGAGGGTAAGGGTCACTCACTGTGTAACTGCACAGAGTCACTGTTTATTCAGGGTAAAGATCACTCACTATGTAACTGTGCAGAGTCACTGTTTATTGAGGGTAAGGGTCACTCACTGTGTAACTGCACAGAGTCACTGTTTATTCAGGGTAAGGGTCACTCACTGTGTAACTGCACAGAGTCACTGTTTATTGAGGGTAAGGGTCACTCACTGTGTAACTGCACAGAGTCACTGTTTATTCAGGGTAAAGATCACTCACTATGTAAGTGTACAGCGTCACTGTTTATTCAGGGTAAGGGTCACTCACTGTGTAACTGCACAGAGTCACTGTTTATTCAGGGTAAGGGTCACTCACTGTGTAACTGTGCAGAGTCACTGTTTATTGAGGGTAAGTGTCAATTACGTTGTAACTGTACAGAGTCACAGTTTATTCAGCAGGGTAAGGGTCACTCACAAGTGAGAGGGATGAAGCGGGTATGGTAATCAGGCAGAAGGGCTGTGTTATAATTAAAGAAATTAGCATAGAAAGGGAGGAGTTCTAAGTGGTCTGGCAGGCTTAAGAGTAGATAAATCTCCAGGCCCAGATGAAATATATCCCAGGTTGTTGAGTGAGACAAGGGAGGAGATAGCCGGGGCGCTGGCAATAATTTTCAATACCTCTCTGGCCACAGGAGAGGTGCCAGAGGACTGGAGGACAGCCAATGTGGTAACCTTATACAAGAAGGGAGGAAGGGATAAACCAGGGAACACTAGACCAGTCAGTCTAACCTCAGTGGTGGGGGAATTATTGGAAGCAATTCTGAGGGACAGAATTAATCTACACTTGGAGAGGCAGGAATTAATCAAGAACAGTCAGCATGGCTTTGTTAAGGGGAGGTCATGTCTGACCAATTTGATTAAATTTTTCGAAGAGGTGACCAGGTGTGTAGATGAGAACAATGCATTTGACATAGTCTACTTGGACTTCAGCAAGGCTTTTGATTAGGTCCCACATGGGAGACTGATAATGAAGGTAAGAGCCCATGGGATCCAAGGCAATTGGACAAACTGGATCCAGAATTGGCTGAGTGGCAGGAAGCAGAGGGTGATGGTCGAGGAGTATTTTTGTGACTGGATGCCTGTGTCCAGTGGGGTTCCACAGGGATCGGTGTTGGGTTCCTTGCTGTTTGTGGTATATATAAACAATTTAGACTTGAATGTAGGAGGGTTTATCAGTAAGTTTGTGGATGACATGAAAATTGATGGGGTGGTAAATAGTGAGGAGGATAGCCTTAGATTACGGGAGGATATAGATGGGCTGGTGAGATGGGTTGATCAGTGGCAAATGAAATTTAATCTGGATAAGTGTGAGGTGATGCACTTGGGCAGGACAAACAAGGCACGGGAATCCACAATGAATGGTAGGACCTGGGAAGTACCGAGGATCAGGGGGATCTTGATGTACATGTCCACTGGTCCCTTAAGGTAGCGGGACAGGTAGATAAGGTGGTTAAGAAGGCATATGGGATACTTGCCTTTATTAGCCGAATATTAATTTATAGAATATAAGAGCAAGGAGGTTATGCTGGAACTGTATAAAATGCTGGTTAGGCCTCAGCTAGAGTATTGTGTGCAGTTCTGGAATCTGCACTATAGGAAGGAGGTGATTGCAGTAGAGAGAGTGCAGAGGAGATTTACCAGGATGTTGCCTGGGCTGGAGAGTTTTAGTTATGAGGAGAGATTGGATAGACTGGGGTTATTTTCCCTGGAGCAGAGGAGATTGAGGGAGGACATGATTGAGGGTATAAAATTATGAAGGGCATAGATAGGGTAGACAGGAAGGAACTTTTCCCCTTGGTGGAGGGATCAATAACCAGGGGGCATAGATTTAAGGTAAGGGGCAGGAGGCTTAGAGGGGATGTGAGGAAGAATTTTTTCACCCAGAGGGCAGTGGGAATCTGGGACTCACTGCCTGAAAGAGTGGTAGAGGCAGATACCCTCATAACTTTTAAGAAGTATTTGGAAATGCACTTGCGATGCCATGGCGTACAGGGCTATGGGCATTGTGCTGGAATATGGGATTAGAATAGTTAGGTACTTGTTTGACCGTCACAGACACAATGGGCTGAAGAGCCTTTTTCTGTGCTGTAGATCTCTATGACTCTATAAATGTACAGTCATTGTTCATTCAGAGTAAGGGTCACTCAATTCGTAACTGTACAGCATCACTTTTTTTTCAGGGTAAGGGTCACTCACTATGTAACTGTACAGACTGATCATTTATTCAGAGTAACAGTCACTCACTGTGTAACAACCCAGATTTATTGTTTACTCAGGGAAAGTGTCACTCACTGTGTAACTGTACAGAGGCACTGTTTATTCAGCGGGCAAAGGGTCAATCGCTGTGTAATTGTACAGAGTCACTGAATATTCAGGGTAAGGGTCACTCACTATGTAACTGTACAGAGTAACTGTTTATTCAGGATAAGGATCACTCATTGCCTAACTGTTACAGAGTCAATGTTTTTTCAGGGTAAGAATCATTCACTGTGTAACTGTACAGAGTCATTGTTTATTCAGGGGGAGGATCACTCACTGTGTAACTGTACAGAGTCACTGCTTACTCAGGGAATGTGTCAATCACTGTATAATGGCAAAGAGTCACTGTTTATTCAGCAGGGTAAGGTTCACTCACTGTGTAACCGTACATTCCCTGTTTATTCAGGTAATGGTCACCGACTGTAACTGTACAGAGTCACTGTTTATTCAGTGTAAGGGTCACTCACTGTGTAACTGCGCAGAGACATTGTTTATTCAGGGTAAGGGCACTCACTGTGTAACTCGACAGAGTCACTGTTTATTCAGGGCAAGGATCACTCATTGTGTAATTGTAGAGTCACTGTTTATTAAGGGTAAGGATCACTCACTGTGTAACTGTACAGAGTCACTGTTTATTCAGGGCAAGGATCACTCACTGTGTAATTGTAGAGTCACTGTTTATTCAGGGTAAGGATCACTCACTGTGTAACTGTACAGAGTCACTGTTTATTCAAGGTAAGGATCACTCACTGTGTAATTGTAGAGTCACTGTTTATTCAGGGTAAGGATCACTCACAGTCTAACTGTACAGAGTCACTGTTTATTCAGGGTAAGGATCACTCACTGTGTAACTGTAGAGTCACTGTTTATTCAGGGTAAGGATCACTCACTGTGTAACTGTACAGAATCACTGTTTATTCAGGGTAAGGGTTACTCACTGTGTGACTGTACAGAGTCACTGTTTATTCAGGGTGGGGGTTACTCATTGTCTAACTGTACAGGCAATGTGTATTCAGGATAAGGATTACTCAGTGTCTAACTGTACAATCACTGTTTATTCTGCAAGGTAGAGGTTACTCATTATGTAACTGTACAGAGTTAGTTTATTCAGCAGGGTAAGGGTCACTCAGTGTGTAACTGTACAGAGTCACTGTTTATTCAGGGTAGGGGTCACTAATTGTCTAACGGTACAGTCAATGTTTATTCAGGGTAAGGGTCACTCACTGTGTAATTGTACGGAGTCACTGTTTATTCAGGGTAAGGTTTACTCACTGTGTGACTGTACAGAGTAATTGTTTATTCAGGCTAAAGATCACTCATTGTGTAACTGTACAGAGTCACTGTTTATTCAGCAGGGTAAGGGTTACTCACTGTGTAACTGTACAGAGTCACTGTTTATTCAGCAGGGTAAGGGTTACTCACTGTGTGACTGTACAGAGTCACCGTTTATTCAGCGTAAGGGTTACTCATTGTGTAACTGCACAGAGTCACCGTTTATTCAGGATAAGGGTCACTCATTGTGTAACTGCACAGAGTCACCGTTTATTCAGGATAAGGGTCACTCATTGTCTAACTGTACAGAGTCACTGTTTATTCAGGGTAAGGGTCACTCAGTGTCCAACTGTACAGAGTCACTGTATTTTTAGGGTTGGGTCACTCACCGTCTAACTGTAGAGTCATTGTTTATTCAGTGTAGGCGTTACTCACTGTCTAACTGTACAGAGTCACTGTTTATTCAGGGTAAGGGTCACTCAGTGTCCAACTGTACAGAGTCACTGTATTTTTAGGGTAGGGTCACTCACCGTCTAACTGTAGAGTCATTGTTTATTCAGGGTAAGGGTTACTCACTGTGTGACTGTACAGAGTCACTGTTTATTCAGCAATGTGAGGGTTACTCACTGTCTAACTGTACAGAGTCACTGTTTATTCAATGTGTATTCAGGATAAGGATTACTCACTGTCTAACTGTACCTTCACTGTTTATTCTGCAAGTTAGAGGTTAGTCATTATGTAACTGTACAGAGTTAGTTTATTCAGCAGGGTAAGGGTCACTCAGTGTGTAACTGTACAGAGTCACTGTTTATTCGCGGTAGGGGTCACTAATTGTCTAACGGTACAGTCAATGTTTATTCAGAGTAAGGGTCACTCACTGTGTAATTGTACAGAGTCACATTGTACTGTGTAATTGTACAGAGTCACTGTTTATTCAGCGTAAGGGTTACTCATTGTGTGACTGTACAGAGTAATTGTTTATTCAGGCTAAAGATCACTCACTGTGTAACTGTGTAACTGTACAGAGTCACTGTTTATTCAGCAGGGTAAGGGTTACTCACTGTCTAACTGTACAGAGTCACTGTTTATTCAGGGTGAGGATCACTCACTGTGTAACTGTACAGAGTCACCGTTTATTCAGCAGGGTAAGAGTTACTCACTGTCTAACTGTACAGAGTCACTGTTTATTCAGGGTGAGGATCACTCACTCTGTAACTGTACAGAGTCACCGTTTATTCAGCAGGGTAAGGGTCACTCACTGTGTGACTGTACAGAGTCACTGTTTATTCAGGATAAGGGTCACTCATTCTGTAACTGCACAGAGTCACCGTTTATTCAGGATAAGGGTTACTCATTGTGTAACTGCACAGAGTCAGCGTTTATTCAGGATAAGGGTCACTCATTGTCTAACTGTACAGAGTCACTGTTTATTCAAGGTAAGGGTCACTCAGTGTCCAACTGTACAGAGTCACTGTATTTTTAGGGTAGGGTCACTCACCGTCTAACTGTAGAGTCATTGTTTATTCAGCGTAAGGGTTACTCATTGTGTGACTGTACAGAGTAATTGTTTATTCAGGCTAAAGATCACTCACGGTGTAACTGTACAGAGTCACTGTTTATTCAGCAGGGTAAGGGTTACTCACTGTCTAACTGTACAGAGTCATTGTTTATTCAGTGTAGGCGTTACTCACTGTCTAACTGTACAGAGTCACTGTTTATTCAGGGTAAGGGTCACTCAGTGTCCAACTGTACAGAGTCACTGTATTTTTAGGGTAGGGTCACTCACTGTCTAACTGTAGAGTCATTGTTTATTCAGGGTAAGGGTTACTCACTGTGTGACTGCACAGAGTCTCTGTTTATTCAGCAATGTGAGGGTTACTCACTGTCTAACTGTACAGAGTCACTGTTTATTCAGCAAGGTAAGGGTTACTCACTGTGTAAGTGTACAGAGTCATTGTTTATTCAGGGTGGGGATTACACATTGTCTAACTGTACAGTCACTGTTTATTCAGCAGGGTAAGGGTTACTCATTGTCTAACTGTAGAGTCATTGTTTATTTAGCAGGTTAAGGGTTACTCACCATCCAACTGTACAGAGTCACTGTTTATTTAGCAGGCTAAGTGTTATTTACTGTGTAATTGTACAGTCACTGATAATTCAGCAGGGTAAGGCTTACTCACTGTCTAACTGTAGAGTCATTGTTTATTCAGTGTAGGCGTTACTCACTGTCTAACTGTACAGACACTGTTTATTCAGGTTAAGGGCCACTCACTCTCTAACTGTACAGAGTCACTGTTTATTCAGGGTAAGGGCCACTCACTCTCTAACTGTACAGTCACTGTTTATTCAGGGTAAGGATCACTCACTGTGTAACTGTACAGAGTCACTGTTTATTCAGGGTAAGGATCACTCACTGTGTAACTGTACAGAGTCACTGTTTATTCAGGGTAAGGATCACTCACTGTGTAATTGTAGAGTCACTGTTTATTCAGGATAAGGGTCACTCATTGTGTAACTGCACAGAGTCACCGTTTATTCAGGATAAGGGTTACTCATTGTGTAACTGCACAGAGTCACCGTTTATTCAGGATAAGGGTCACTCATTGTCTAACTGTACAGAGTCACTGTTTATTCAGGGTAAGGGTCACTCAGTGTCCAACTGTACAGAGTCACTGTATTTTTAGGGTAGGGTCACTCACCGTCTAACTGTAGAGTCATTGTTTATTCAGCGTAAGGGTTACTCATTGTGTGACTGTACAGAGTAATTGTTTATTCAGGCTAAAGATCACTCACGGTGTAACTGTACAGAGTCACTGTTTATTCAGGGTAAGGGTTACTCACTGTGTGACTGCACAGAGTCACTGTTTATTCAGCAATGTGAGAGTTACTCACTGTCTAACTGTACAGAGTCACTGTTTATTCAGCAAGGTAAGGGTTACTCACTGTGTAAGTGTACAGAGTCATTGTTTATTCAGGGTGGGGATTACACATTGTCTAACTGTACAGTCACTGTTTATTCAGCAGGGTAAGGGTTACTCATTGTCTAACTGTAGAGTCATTGTTTATTTAGCAGGTTAAGGGTTACTCACCATCCAACTGTACAGAGTCACTGTTTATTTAGCAGGCTAAGTGTTATTTACTGTGTAATTGTACAGTCACTGATAATTCAGCAGGGTAAGGCTTACTCACTGTCTAACTGTAGAGTCATTGTTTATTCAGTGTAGGCGTTACTCACTGTCTAACTGTACAGACACTGTTTATTCAGGTTAAGGGCCACTCACTCTCTAACTGTACAGAGTCACTGTTTATTCAGGGTAAGGGCCACTCACTCTCTAACTGTACAGTCACTGTTTATTCAGGGTAAGGATCACTCACTGTGTAACTGTACAGAGTCACTGTTTATTCAGGGTAAGGATCACTCACTGTGTAATTGTAGAGTCACTGTTTATTCAGGGTAAGGATCACTCACTGTGTAACTGTACAGAGTCACTGTTTATTCAGGGTAAGGATCACTCACTGTGTAACTGTAGAGTCACTGTTTATTCAGGGTAAGGATCACTCACTGTTTAACTGTAGAGAGTCACTGTTTATTCAGGGTACAGGTCACTCACTGTCAAACTGTATAGTCATTGTTCATTCAGCAGGGTAAGGGTCACTCATTTTGTAACTGTACAGAGTCACTGTTTATTCAGGGTAAGGATCACTCATTGTGTAACTGTACCAATTTGCTGTTTATTGGGTTACTCACTGTGTATCTGCACAGAGTCACTTTATTCAGGGTAAAGACCACTCACGGTGTAGATGTACAGAGTCACTGTTTATTCAGTGGAAGGATCACTCACTGTATAACTGTGCAGAGTCACAGTTTATTGAGGGCAAGTGTCAATTATGTTGTAACTGTACAGAGTCACTGTTTATTCAGGCTAAGGATCACTCACTGTCTAACTGTACAGGGTCACAGTTTATACAGGGTAAGTGGCACTCTGTCCAACTGTACAGAGTCAGTGTTTATTTAGGGTAAGGGTCACACTGTGTAACTGTACAGAGTCACTGATTATTTTACAGGGTGATGGTTACTCACTGTCTAATTGTACAGAGTCACTGATAATTCAGCAGGGTAAGGGTTACTCACCATCTAATTGTACAGAGTCACTGTTTATTCAGCAAGGTAAGGGTTACTCACTGTCTAACTGTAGACTCACTGTTTATTCAGGGTAAGGGTTACTCACTGTGTGACTGTACAGAGTCACTGTTTATTCAGGGTGGGGGTTACTCATTGTCTAACTGTACAGGCAATGTGTATTCAGGATAAGGATTACTCACTGTCTAACTGTACCTTCACTGTTTATTCTGCAAGTTAGAGGTTACTCATTATGTAACTGTACAGAGTTAGTTTATTCAGCAGGGTAAGGGTCACTCAGCGTGTAACTGTACAGAGTCACCGTTTATTCAGCAGGGTAAGGGTCACTCACTGTGTGACTGTACAGAGTCACTGTTTATTCAGGATAACGGTTACTCATTGTGTAACTGCACAGAGTCACCGTTTATTCAGGATAAGGGTCACTCATTGTCTAACTGTACAGAGTCACTGTATTTTTAGGGTAGGGTCACTCACCGTCTAACTGTAGAGTCATTGTTTATTCAGGGTAAGGGTTACTCACTGTGTAATTGTACAGAGTCACTGTTTATTCAGCGTAAGGGTTACTCATTGTGTGACTGTATAGAGTAATTGTTTATTCAGGCTAAAGATCACTCACTGTGTAACTGTACAGAGTCACCGTTTATTCAGCAGGGTAAGGGTTACTCACTGTCTAAATGTACAGAGTCATTGTTTATTCAGTGTAGGCGTTACTCACTGTCTAACTGTACAGAGTCACTGTTTATTCAGGGTAAGGGTCACTCAGTGTCCAACTGTACAGAGTCACTGTATTTTTAGGGTTGGGTCACTCACCGTCTAACTGTAGAGTCATTGTTTATTCAGGGTAAGGGTTACTCACTGTGTGACTGTACAGAGTCACTGTTTATTCAGCAATGTGAGGGTTACTCACTGTGTAAGTGTACAGAGTCACTGTTTATTCAGGTTGGGGATTACTCATTGTCTAACTGTACAGTCACTGTTTATTCAGTAGGGTAAGGGTTACTCACTGTCTAACTGTAGAGTCATTGTTTATTTAGCAGGCTAAGGGTTACTCACCATCCAACTGTACAGAGTCACTTTTTATTTAGCAGGCTAAGTGTTATTTACTGTGTAATTGTACAGTCACTGATAATTCAGCAGGGTAAGGCTTACTCACTGTCTAACTGTAGAGTCATTGTTTATTCAGTGTAGGCGTTACTCACTGTCTAACTGTACAGTCACTGTTTATTCAGGGTAAGGGCCACTCACTCTCTAACTGTACAGAGTCATTGTTTATTCAGGGTAAGGGCCACTCACTCTCTAACTGTACAGTCACTGTTTATTCAGGGTAAGGGCCACTCACTCTCTAACTATACAGAGTCACTGTTTATTCAGGGTAAGGGCCACTCACTCTCTAACTGTACAGAGTCACTGTTTATTCAGCAAGGTAAGGGTTATTTACTGTCTAACTGTACAGAGTCATTGTTTATTCAGGGTAAGGGTTACTCACTGTGTGACTGTACAGAGTCACTGTTTATTCAGCAATGTGAGGGTTACTCACTGTCTAACTGTACAGAGTCACTGTTTATTTAGCAAGGTAAGGGTTACTCACTGTGTAAGTGTACAGAGTCACTGTTTATTCAGGTTGGGGATTACTCATTGTCTAACTGTACAGTCACTGTTTATTCAGCAGGGTAAGGGTTACTCACTGTCTAACTGTAGAGTCATTGTTTATTTAGCAGGTTAAGGGTTACTCACCATCCAACTGTACAGAGTCACTGTTTATTTAGCAGGCTAAGTGTTATTTACTGTGTAATTGTACAGTCACTGATAATTCAGCAGGGTAAGGCTTACTCACTGTCTAACTGTAGAGTCATTGTTTATTCAGTGTAGGCGTTACTCACTGTCTAACTGTACAGTCACTGTTTATTCAGGGTAAGGGCCACTCACTCTCTAACTGTACAGAGTCACTGTTTATTCAGGGTAAGGGCCACTCACTCTCTAACTGTACAGTCACTGTTTATTCAGGGTAAGGGCCACTCACTCTCTAACTATACAGAGTCACTGTTTATTCAGGGTAAGGGCCACTCACTCTCTAACTGTACAGAGTCACTGTTTATTCAGCAAGGTAAGGGCCACTCACTCTCTAACTGTATACAGTCACTGTTTATTCAGGGTAAGGGTCACTCACTGTGTAACTGTACAGATTCACTGTTTATTCAGGGTAAGGGCCACTCACTCTCTAACTGTATACAGTCACTGTTTATTCAGGGTAAGGGTCACTCACTGTGTAACTGTACAGAGTCACTGTTTATTCAGGGTAAGGGCCACTCACTCTCTAACTGTACAGAGTCACTGTTTATTCAGGGTAAGGGCCACTCACTCTCTAACTGTACAGAGTCACTGTTTATTCAGGGTAAGGGCCACTCACTCTCTAACTGTACAGAGTCACTGTTTATTCAGGGTAAGGGCCACTCACTCTCTAACTGTACAGTCACTGTTTATTCAGGGTAAGGGCCACTCTCTCTCTAACTGTACAGAGTCACTGTTTATTCAGGGTAAGGGCCACTCACTCTCTAACTGTACAGAGTCACTGTTTATTCAGCAAGGTAAGGGCCACTCACTCTCTAACTGTATAGAGTCACTGTTTATTCAGGGTAAGGGTCACTCACTGTGCAACTGTACAGAGTCACTGTTTATTCAGGGTAAGGGCCACTCACTCTCTAACTGTACAGAGTCACTGTTTATTCAGGGTAAGGGCCACTCACTCTCTAACTGTACAGAGTCACTGTTTATTCAGGGTAAGGGCCACTCACTCTCTAACTGTACAGAGTCACTGTTTATTCAGCAAGGTAAGGGTTATTTACTGTCTAACTGTACAGAGTCATTGTTTATTCAGTGTTGGCGTTACTCACTGTCTAACTGTACAGAGTCACTGTTTATTCAGCAAGGTAAGGGTTATTTACTGTCTAAATGTACAGAGTCATTGTTTATTCAGTGTAGGCGTTACTCACTGTCTAACTGTACAGAGTCACTGTTTATTCAAGGTAAGGGTCACTCACTCTCTAACTGTCCAGAGTTACTATTTATTCAGCAGGGTAATGGTTACACACTGTATAACTGTACAATGCTCAGATTTTTAAAATTAGGTTTAAATAGATGAGGGAATCAGGTCAGGGGAAGAATGATGTAGGTTCCCGGTTCTGCAGTTACCGATCTACGAGTGCAAGTAGCTGGGTTAATGCTGTGTTTATTGGCAGGGTGCCTAAGTGGAGGCCTAAATCCTTTCTTGGTAATCACTTGCAGTAATTATATAGCATCTGGTGGCTGTGCAACATCTTGTTTGTTTAGAAAAATACCTTCAAGCTCTGCTTCTGTTAAAACAGAAAAGAAAGTATTTGAAAATCATGTTTCTCAGTAAAACCTCTACGTCAAACTCAGACCTTAATCCCATTACCTCACACCTTCCCACATCCCCTTTAGCACTTCTGTTGTTCACTAATTCATTTAAATTTTAACTTGGCTTTAATTACATTGGGCTAATATCTTTATTTCATAAAACTTTAAATTTCTAGCATTAACTGGAATTTATGCCCCATTATTCTAATTCACTGGCCAGTCAAAATAATCTCTCACTATGTAATATTTACTGGATAACATTCAATCAGTCAAATCAAAAATTACATTTTGTTTTAACCCCAACACAGGTTCAGAATTTTTTCCAAAAATCACTTGCTATCCAGTGATCCCTGGTTAGAGAGAGGGGAAATCAGCCAGGGTTTGGAATTGTTTTACTGGTTGGTAGCTGATTGCTGTGTTCCTTTAACTTCCCTGAGATTCCTCGGATACAGGTGTGTCAGACAGTGCGTAATGCCCTCTTTCCATGAGCCAAGGTGAAGTCAGCAAAAGTCCCTGGTATTTTTCAGTTGCTCCTTATGTAAATAACAATGTTCAAGTCAAGTCAGAACGTGGGCTTGTTCTAATTGTTTGAATTGGCAGAGAGTGAAACTACTTCTGATCTACTCCAAGGTCAATCATGCTGCTAGAAATCTCATGACCGATTATGAGGGATTACCATATGTTTCGTTTGACCATCAGCATCAGGGAGACAAACATCGTGATCCAGGATCTATCATCATTGGCAATGTGACATTGGAGGTTCTTGCTAGCTTCACATATCCAGGCTCCACAATCACCAGCAATCTGTCACTTGATGCTGAAATCAATGCACACATCACAAAAGCTGCAGCTGTAACATCCAAGCTGAGTAAGAGAGTGTAGAACAATAGCAACCTGATTGAAAACTGTGAGGCTACGAAGCTTGTGTCCTCAGTGCACTTCTCTACAGTGGTGAGTCTTGGACAATATAAGCTGGGCAAGGGAAAAGGTTGAACAGTTTCCACCTTTGCTGCCTCCGACTATCCTCGGCGTCTCTTGGCAGCACTAGGTCACCAATTCAGAGGTTCTGCAGCGTGCTAATTCCATCAGCATACACTCATTGCTGAACCAACAATGTCTCCGCTGGCTGGGCCACATTCATCAGATGGACGACGGCTGCACACCCTCCTGTGTGCCGAATTGGCCACTGAGTCACGACCCTCATGAAGAAGAGGGTTGTGAATCTTTGGAATTCTCTACCACAGAGAGCCACGGATGCTAAGTTATTTAATCTATTCAAGTCAGAGATTGACGGAGTTTTAGATTTTGAGGCTTGTGGGGGATAAGGTGGAGAGGTGGAGTTGAATAAGAAGATCAGCCATGATTTCACTGAATGGCAGAGCAAGCTCGAGGAGCTGAATGGATAATACTTTTTTTTATTCGTTCATAGGATTTGGGTGTTGTTGGCTAGCTGCCAGCATTTACTATGTTCAGAGGGCATTTGAAAGTCATATGTAGGCCAGACAGGTGAGGGCAGCAGATTTCCTTCCCTAAAGGACATTAGTGAACCAGGTGGGTTTTTACAACAATTGGCAATTGTTTCACGGTCATCATCAGACTTTTAATTCCAGATTTTTATTGAATTCAAATTTCAACATCTGCCGTGGTGGGATTTGAACTCAGGTCCACAGAGCATTATCCTTGGTCTCTGGAATCGTCGGCAGTCCCTCAGAATCGAGGATGACATCCGTCAGGTGAGACTTCAGATGACTGAGGAGCCCAATTCTGGATCCACATGTTCTTCTGCAGTGGGAGTACGTTGTTGCACAGGGGAGGGGAAATCGCAGCCCCGGGTTGGCTTCCTTTGCCTTCCTGCTGTTGCCATTCTGCCTCGCTGTCAAGTTGCTGAGCCTCGAAGTTCAAGTTGCTGAGCCTCGAAGTGGCTTGTGCCTTGATGGACCAGGCGGTGCCATGCTGAGCGATTGGCAGCATTCTCCTCCCAGTCAGTGGTGTTAGTGCCTCCGTGCTTTAGAGTGACCTTGACTGTATCCTTTATTCCTTTGGCTGCCCTTTGAGCACTGGCCAACAGAGAGCTGTGAGAAGAGAACCTGCTGAGGGAGGTGGTTTTCGGGCATCTGGACACAATGGCCCGTCCGTCGGAGTTGGTTCTGCAGGAGCAGGGCTTCAACGCAGCTTTATGGAGGACACTCGCGTTAGCCTGGCTGTCTTCCCATTTGATCCCCAGGATTTGACACAAGCACCACTGATGGAAGCTCTCAGGGATCTTAATGTGGCCTCGGTGGACAGTCCATGTTTTGCTGTAGTAGAGTAGTATAAATCAGAACCTTTGTTAACTGGCCAAGGTCCCTGTTGTCAAAGACACGTTGGTGCAGCTTGAAGATGGCAGCGCTGGCACAGTTGACTCGGCGTTGGGCTTCCTCATCGATGGTAGTCCCTGGGGAGAGGTGGCTGCTGAGATAAGGGAAGTGCTGCACATACTCCAGAGCCACCCCATCTCTGTGGAAGGCGCGGGAGATGCTCAACTGGCCAGGGGGAAGGTTGGTGAAGGACCTTCGTCCTGGCGATGTTTAAGGACAGGCCAAGCCTCTGATATGAGGTGTTGAAGAGGTCACGCGTCCTTTGCATGCCCTGTACGGAGTGAGCCATCCGCAAACTGAGGGTCGTGGATGTCCATGGTGGCGAATTCTGTTTCTGGAAGCGGCCAAGGTCGAAGAGCTTCCCATCCAGAGGACACTGAATGCGGACACCAGGTAGGAGCTCGTCTCGGGTGAGGTGGATGATGCCGGTCAGGTACATGGTGAACAGGGTGGGGGTGATCACATAGCCTTGTCTGTGCCCAGTGTCCATTCCCCACCCCCACCACCACCACCACCACCAGTGCCTGTGCCACTCCTGCTGGGACACGCCCCCGCCCACAATGCCTACGTCACACGGCCACTGACGTCAGCGCGCTGTGACGCACGCCGCGTTGGTGACGACAGGCCCAGCCCCAGCCGGATCTATATAAGGACCCGGGACGCGGTGGGCGGCTGCAATCCGCACTTCAGTCCCGAGTTACCAGAGCTGGAGCCGGCAGAGTGCGCCTCACACCCCGCTTCATTAAAGCAGGAACAACATCGCTATCGTATGTCAACTTGCCAGAACCTGCAAAGCTTCGGTAAGACTGGCGGCCGACCGGGTGGGCGGAGGGGAAGCGGCGCTCGGGTTTCGGCCTGAGGCCCAAGCGAAGAGCGGCTCCACCGTCTCTAGTTAGTGAGTCAGTGAGCGACAGGCCAGAGGGTTCGGCCTCGGGTTTATGGGCGGAGACTAGTAGCCGCTGCTGGTTGGATGGTTCGGCTGTCAATGATGGGATGTCACGACGCTGACGACATGGCGCAGGAACGTAAGGCGGGGCCTGTTGCTCGGTGACGCTCAAACTAGGCCTCCGTGCCCCTGAGCCCAAGGTTCCTGCTGTCTGTCCAATGGGAGCCCTGTTGCTAGGCCGATAGGGTGAGGATGGAGTCCAGGGTGTTCAATCTGAATGTAACCTGGTGGCCATTTGGCCTACCCAGTCCATACTAGCTCTGCTTGAGCCGCCTCTTATCCTTCCTCTGATCAGCATAAACCCTTTTCTCATCTGCCTCATGTGTTTATCCCTTAAGTGCAATTTGTCTCAGCTACTCTATGGCAGTGAGTTCTGTACTCTGGGTAAAGCAGGTTCTGATGAGTTCTTGACTGATTCCTTAGAGTGGACTGTTTCTAATTTGTTAAAAACAAAAAAAACTGCGGATGCTGGAAATCCAAAACAAAAACAGAATTACCTGGAAAAACTCAGCAGGTCTGGCAGCATCGGCGGAGAAGAAAAGAGTTGACGTCTCGAGTCCTCATGACCCTTCGACAGAACTAGTTTGTTACTATCAAAAACCCATAATATTGATTGGCATAGCCTGTGTGAAACAGTTTGAATTGCTAGAGGGTTGACATGCCATTGACTGAATGTCTCTACCTGCATCATAAGCATCTCATCCTTAAATGCATCCTGCTGTACCTCAACTTCTGGCTTTACTTTCTCCCTCTTTAATCTCTAATTCAGCTTTTGGCCATCTGTTCAATATCTCTGCTAAATTTAGTGATGTGCCTTCAGTTCAGGGACTTCCTGTTTTGAATTCTTAGCTGCTTACTGACTTATATGGGAACCTTGTGTCACTAATGTAATGCTTAGTAAGTATTAGTGAATAAACAATATTCCAAACTAACTTTGACTGATTTCTTTTTTGCTTTACACCCAATGTTTATTCAAATATGCAGTTTATTGGCAATCAGTTATTGTGACAACCTACTGAGTAAGTGCTTTGGCAAGTAAATACTGACCTAGTCCAAACTATACAAAATGTGGTAGGTTCATCTGAGGGGAATGTGTGGGAAGGCTGCTCATGCTGAGCAGTTGGGATATTAATATTAAATACCAGCCTTGCCGGTGACACCCATGTCCCACAAATGAATAATAGCCTGGACTTGAGTGGAGAATGAACTTCAAATCCTACAAACAAATCTATTTGGAAGGGGACCTATGTTATGAGCTGGAGGAGACCATACAGCCTCAAGATTACTCTGCCTCAGCTCCTTTCCTGCCCACTCGACACAATCTTGATTTCCTCCTGTCAAATACCTGTATCTTTCAGCCTTGAATGTACTCAACAATGAGGCATCCACAGCCCTTAGTAAAGGAACTTTTCACCTCAGTCCTATATGACCAACCTCTTACCCTGAGACTGTGTTCCAGATTCCTGTCTACCTGTCAAGCCCTTCAAAATCTTGTTTCAATATGATCACCTCATTTTTCTAAATGGCAGAAAACATAAGCCCAATTTACTCAGCCCTTCGCTGTAGGACAACCCCCTCATCCCAGGCAAGGCAAGTATATTCTTTGGATATGGAGGCCAAAACTGCACAATATTCCAGATGTGGTCTTATCAAAGCTCTGTACAATTATAGCAAGACTTCCTTATTATTCCAGTCTCCTTGCAATAAATTTTCTTGCTTTTAAAAACATTTTTTCCTATTACCAAAGTGAATAACCTCTTCCCTGCACTGTACTCCATAGGTCACCTTGTTGTCCACTCACCTAACCTGTGTCCTCAAAGCTTATATCCCCACTGAGCTTTGTATTGT
The DNA here is from genome assembly GCF_017639515.1 of Carcharodon carcharias. NCBI lineage: Eukaryota > Metazoa > Chordata > Chondrichthyes > Lamniformes > Lamnidae > Carcharodon > Carcharodon carcharias. The sequence continues at coordinate 4,324,302 of NC_054489.1, read as the reverse complement.
CAGCAAATTGCAGAAATTCAACCGTCTGTCCTGTACTATAAGTAACCAAAGCTTTTGTGTAGGGAGTAGATTTTCCCACTTATAATCTGCAGCACTGGAATTGACCTGTGGGCAAAGTGTCAAATTATCTCAACTGTAATCCTTGGTCAATGGGTACGTAGTGACCATACAGTACTGCAGCTTTGCAGCATTTACTCAAAGCTGCACTACCTGGCCAACAAGGCAAATGTCTTCTGCTCCATTTAAAATCTAACTGCTGCTGTTTTGAAGATGTATTTCGGGTGTCTGCTGTATTTTGTTTTTGCCCACTTCCTGTAGTGTTTTGCTAGCTCATCTATGTCCTCTTAGATTTGATCAAATCCAATTTGCTGGCCTAAAATTCAGATATTTCCCTGTTCACATGAGCTGTCCCAGGAATGCCAGTCACTGTACCTTTTTGAGTTCCAAAGGCTCACTACCCTCAGATAAAAAAAATAATTTCTCCTCAACTGTCTTAATTGGGTGACACCTTTATTTTTAAACAATGATCCCTAGTTTTAGATTCTCCCACAGGAGGAAGCAACCTCTCCATATTCACACAGTTAAGACCCTCCAGGATCTTAAAGGTTTCAACCAAGTCACCCCTTGCTCTTCTAAACTCCAGTGTATACAAGCCCAGCCTGTCCATCCTTTCCTCATTAGACAACCTGCCCACTTCTGGTATTAGTCTAGCAAACTTTCTCTGAACTGCTTCTAATGCATTTACATCCTTAAATAAGGAGACCAATACTGTACACACAACTCCTGATGTGACCTCGCCAGTGCACTGTAGAACTGAAGCAAACTTCCCACTTTTGTATTCAATTCCCTCACAAATGAGAGCATTCTATTAGCTTTCCTAATTGCTGTACATGCATACTAGCCTTTTGTGATTCATGCACTAGGATGAATGCTCCTATATCCCTCAATCTCAGCTCTAATCTCTCCATTTTGATGATATGCCTCTTTATATTTTCCCTGCCAAAATGGATAATTTCACATATAATACTCCATTTGCCAGATCTTTGCCCACTCACTTAACCTATCTATATCACTTTGTAGCCTTGTTCTCTTCACAACTTACTTTCCTACCTATCTGTCATCAGCAAATTTAGCAACCAAGTCCCTTCATCCAGGTCATTTCTATAAAATTGTAAAGAGTTGGGGCCCCAGCACTGAACCCTGTGGCACACCACTCATTACATCCGTCCTACCTGAAATAGACCCATTTATGCCTACCCTTGTTTTCTGTTGGCTAGCCAATCTTCTATCCATGCCAATATGTAACCCCTACACAGAGCTTTTATTTTCTGTAATAACCTTTGTGGCACTTTTCTTCGTTTTTGTTGCTTTTCTTAGTTTTTGTAACTTTCCTACATTAACTGTTCTTTTATGGCTTCCCCATCCTTCATAGTTATTTTGATCAGTTCTACTCATCCATTCACGCAGCCAGAATTTGCAGCAATGCATTGTGACACTGTCTACAGTTTTGTCAATCTGACCTAGATCGTGCCCTTGGCATTTCTTCCTTTCCTAATTGTACTGTGTATAAAGTGCTTTGTTTCATGAATAGAAAATGTATTATCCACCTTAACCCACCCTGCAGTTAATACTTGTCCTCTAGTCTTTCCCATCACTGGTTCCCTGGTTATACACTTTGAACATCCTTTTATGTGAAATGCATTGGGTAATTTTTTTTAGTATCATTGGTACAGTGTGCCTTTGTGCAAAGAAAAAAGATTTGCATTTATAAAGCAATTTTGTGACCACAAGTGCTTTTACAGCCAATGAAGTGTTATTTGAGGTGTGACGTAGGATCTGTGGGAGCTAATTTGCACAATTGCCTGTTAACAGCAATGTGATGAGCTGATACAGATTGAGATAAATATTAGCCAGAACATTGGGGTGGGCCATTGAAAGGTAGCACCTGTGATTGTACAGTGCACTGGAGCATCAGTGTGTTTGAGGGGGCTTGAACCCACAACCTTCTGATTCTGATGAGAATACTTCAACTGAACTACAATTCGGAATAATCTCATAACTATAACCTGCCCACTTCTGTATTGCAGATCCCTTTGCTGATGCACTTAAGGGTGATGATCTCCTCCCTTCTGGGACTGAGGACTACATACACATAAGGATTCAGCAAAGGAACGGCAGGAAAACCCTCACCACTGTCCAGGGAATTGCTGATGAGTATGACAAAAAGAAGCTTGTCAAACACTTCAAAAAGGTAAGGATGCTGCAGCCTGCTTGGCAGCTCTTGTCTGACTCTGGCTGGCTCCTATTGGCTGTATTGTAGTTCTGGATTTCAAAGCAAGCTGACTAAGCAAACCCATTTGTTCACTTGTTCTCCTAAATTGAGGTTTAACTTGTCTTCCTGACTGCCTCTTGGCTGGGGTTGTGCTCCTATTGCCAGCAGCTCACTCAGTCATTATTCTTTCTGTCCCCTAAAGTACTTGTACAATTCTGATGTCAGAACAGAATTGAATCTGACTACTTATTTGTTTTTCTGTGGTGCATTCATGAACAGCCAGCAAAATACCTTGCTCTCTGGAGAGATGGCTGAGCTTGTACCTAGTGTGACGCCTGACTGGTCGCTAGATTAAAAGAGGGACATTACTGTTTAAATTATAAACACATCAATTTTTCCTGCAGCAATTTGCCTGCAATGGTACTGTGATTGAACATTCTGAATACGGGGAGGTAATCCAACTTCAAGGGGACCAGCGCAAGAACATCTGCAAGTTCCTGGTTGAGGTAAGTCTTGGTGTTTCAGACCAGATATAATGGGAGATATTAATAGATTTTACAATCTGTTCAGTCATTAGTGACAGTCTTGTTCCTCTGCTAAATCCTTGTATGTAATCTTCAGTCACAGGAAGGAGATCATCACAATCCTTAAGTGAATCAGCAATGAAATTTACAACATTAAAAGTACTTGGGTTATAGTAATTTGAGATTTTTTTTTTGTCAGAGGTTAGCTGTGATCTTTTAGTTTTCATGTGAAATTGGATGACTAACTTGTCACTTACACAAACAGCTTACCCTGGCATATTGCATTCCTACCTGGTTTGCCAGCAAACTTAAACCCTGTGGGTATAATGGCTACTCAGGGCTACACCAGAACCTCAGGAGGCATCAAATTGTGCCCATGGGACTGGATACTGTGGGGCCTAAAGGCTGCTTGCTGCCTGTCATGTGCATGTGGTGATGATAGGGAGTAGACCTTGTAGATCTCCTAGGATTACTTTTCACATCTAGCTTGTGCTGATTGAAGACCCAAATGGTGGTTGGATTAAACTTCACTGACAAAGCTGAGTGCATTGCATACCAGCACTTGGTTCTCTACATTACCCTGAGGTTTAGTGACTCAATCCATAGTGCTGTGAGGCAGCCAGTGTTTATGCTTACCTGTGTTTCATTTGATTTTCAGGTTGGAATTGTTAAGGAAGAGCAACTCAAGGTCCATGGGTTCTAATTGACTGTTCCTGTGTGCACACCACTGTTGGATAATGATAGGTTCTGACTTATGGACTGTACTCCTTGATCATGGGAAGCCTGTATGTTGGCATTTAACTTGCACAATAATGAGCAGTTCACAATCTTCCAGCTCCTGTAGCACGATCTCTAGATACATTTGCTTTTGTTCCTGTTAACTTTTGACATGGTTTGTAATGTTTGTGCTTGCTTTTAAAAGCACGTTAGAACTTTGTACCTCCTTTCTATAATGTATAATAAAACCTGCTTGAGAAACTTGTTCTGACATGTTAGGTTTCCTTGTAGATGAGCAGGGATCCAAATCTTTAAGTCCTGTGACACACACCTGAGGAAATATTTCAAATCTGTTCCAATGGATATCCTGTTGCATAACGTAAAGACTTGGAATAACAAGCCTGAACCTCCATTACATTGTCTATGGAACCCACTGACCTCTGCATTAACTAATACAGAATCCAATGTTTATCTATAGAGGGAAGAGCAGCGTTGAGTCATATGTAACTCTCCGTTTTGTTTTGGAAGATTACTTTTACTTTGTGAAATGCTTTGGAATGTGAGCTAATGAAAAGTCTCCTGCTCTCTACTCCCCTTCTAAAAGATCCTATCTCACTATTTAGATCTGAGGAGTTCTCTTTTATCCCATAAGAAAGGAAAGGATAAACCAGGAAGCCGCAGGCCAGGGGAAATCATTGGAAACCCTTATTGGGGACAATTTCTATTTGGAAAGGTATGGGCTAATGAGGAGAGCCAGCAAAGATTTCAGTCACAGATCAAAATAATGCAATATATGGATTTTTGGAAGGCAATCGACAAAGGGCCACAAGAAGCCGAGAGGGAAAGCTCAGGAAATTGAGGGGAAGTGGTGGTATGGATACAAAATCTTCTGACAGGAAGCAGAAGATGGTAGTGAATTTTCTCCATACCATGTTTACATAAAGGTAAACATTTTTATTGCCCATGATTAATGTTTGTATGTAAGATTTTTTTTTTCTTACCTGCAATTGCTCCAAGTTAAATAATCCAAGCAGAATGTAGAGGTTAAAATAAAGGTTATTTATCGTCACAACTTGTGCTAGATGTTTAAAATGTGACATCTCATTCACTACTCTCATATCTTCATCTGTATCTAATCATGTCTAATAGTGTAAAACAATACAACTGCAATTTTTGATTTTCTTTGTGGTGGCCCCCAGTATCAGTGGGTGGGGAGAGTCTTCTCCCAATTTCAAGCTATTTGTTTATTACCTTGGCTGCTTAAATGACTCGCAGCTGATGGAAACAAAAATAAAAACAAAAAAACTGCGGATGCTGGAAATCCAAAACAAAAACAGAATTACCTGGAAAAACTCAGCAGGTCTGGCAGCGTCGGCGGAGAAGAAAAGAGTTGACGTTTCGAGTCCTCATGACCCTTCGACAGAACTATGATAGTTCTGTCGAAGGGTCATGAGGCCTCGAAATGTCAACTCTTCTCCGCCGATGCTGCCAGACCTGCTGAGTTTTTCCAGGTAATTCTGTTTTTGTCGCAGCTGATGGAACTTTTTCTGCAGAACAGCCATGTTTTTTGCTTTTAAAAGCAGGCGATACTAATTACTTGTACAGGTTCAACCCCTTTTTTTTCCAAAAGGTTGGTGTAATTTGACACTTTGAAATTTACCCAGTCTGGTTTGAATTAGGGATCATTATAATGCAATGGAAGGTTGATGCAATCCATTCAATTCATCTAACACTACTTTGTCTCTTTCTGTGATGAAAGATGAGCTGGCTGGAATGCTGTTCTTTATGGTCCATCCTTAAAAGTTCCTCAGATGGCTGTGATGTCCATATTTAATTAGGTATTTGCTTGATACTCAGGACTGTCTGGAGCTTGATGTCAAAGGTCATATTTACAGCAGCCATTGTAATTGTTTAAAATTTAAAAAATATTGATTGGAAGTTCATAATATACTGGAACATGACAATGGAGGTGCTTTTGTAGTATTCCTAGAGGACCAGTTTTGGATCCATTTTATAAACAACCCTAGACTTGGATTTTGGGGGCAACATTGTAAAGTTTGCAGATATGAAACAATATAATTCCTTCAGTGTTGCTGGACCATTATCCTGGAATTCCCTCCGTAACCAGATGGATGGCAGTGGTTTCAGAAGGTGGTTCATCAATACCACCACCTCTAAGGAAATTGGATGGTCAATAAATGCTGGTCTTGCCAATGACATCCACATCCCATTGGAGAATTTAAAACTAAAATAGATCAGTTGTTGAATAGAATTTTAAAAAAAAACTTCATGTGCAGATATATGACAGCTTGCATTTAAATAGCACCTTTACTGGGAAAACTTCCCCAAGATGCTGACAATCTGATAACAAGCCAAAAGTTTTCATCTCAGGAGGTTATAAGAAGCATCTTGGAAGGAGGCAATTTCCAAGCTTGGGTGCTCTCAGGGTTAGTAGGTAAAGTTATAATACTTCACCATCTAAAAGGGACAGAACATAAAACAGTAATGTGGAATTCGGCTGCAACCTTATCTAGACTAGTTAGAATGTTTGTAATTCACCAGTGTACCCTTTCTACAAAAGCAATGGAGCAGATGCATTGGAATCTAAGCTGTTCAGGGGTGATGTCAGACTTCAGAGTAGTGAGGCTTTGGGGTGATGTCAGACTTCAGAATAGTGAGGCTTTGGGTCAATTAAAAATTAAAGGCATTAAGGATACGGAACTAAGTTTGGTAGATGAATGAACATCAGCCTTGAGTAAAAACTGGGTTTGAAGGGCTAAACCACCTCCTTTCCCATGTGGCCAAACACTGCTGCTGTCAGAATTCATCTGTTCTCCCACTGCTGTGAACCCCCTGCACCCCCCCCCCCCCCCCCCCCCCCCCCCCCCCCGCCAAGCTGATAACTTCTACTTATGAAGCAACTTTAACATAAAACATCCCAAGGAGCTTCACAGACCTGAAACAACGCCACATGAGATTTAGGGGCCCAGACAAAAAAATTGATCAAAAAGGTGGGTTTTAAGGATTATCTTAAAGATACAAATCAAGGTAGAGGTTTGAGAAGGAATTCAGGAGCTTGGACCCTGCAGCTTAAAGCATAGCCATCAATGGAATGATTTTAAAACTGGGAATGCTCAAGAGGCCAGAATTAGAGCAATATCTTGGATGGTATTTTAAAATCAAAGGGGATGGATGGGAAGCAGCATGGGGACTTAGACCATCAAGAAGCAGAGAGAACAGGCTAGAGTTTGGGTGCAATTCACTAGGTCATAGCCCTGACTAGCACTGAGGAAATTGCTAGATGAGAGACTGGAGAATGGAACAAGGTGAGAGATTACAGGGCAGGTAGCAGATGCTCTGCAATAGTATGATGTGTCAGTGTGGCTCTGAATCAGATGTGGGGTCAAGACCAACAAGGGACTTGAATAGTGATCTGTGCTGTTATTTTACTGCAGTACACACCCTAGCCCTGAACCAATGACTGTTCTCTCTCATCTGTCCTCAAACCCCCTTTAAGTTCATCTCTTCCACTAAACTAACTATCTATCCTAATTAGATTCCATGGTACTGACCACCCAACATTTATTCCTGACTTCCATGTTAGCTGACATAAATGGTTCCCTCTCCTCAGCTACTCCCTCCCTCTCAAAATAATCATTGCCCCCTCCAAGATAATCCTAAGGTTCCTTTGTCTAGCAAAGTAGCCTTTTTTTTTCTTGATTTGTTTCCTCCTAAATCTCTAACAGGCGCATGGTTGTTCCTCTACCTCTCTGCATCCTTTGGCCTGGTCAATTATAACCATCTGGTTCCCTGTAAATGCTGTTCTTCCAGGTGATCATCTAAATGCCTTTTAAAAGCTCTGATTGAATCTCTCTTCACAGCAGTCAGAGCATTCCAGATCCTAACCACTCACTGTATGAAAAAATTTTTCTTCATGTTGCCATTCCTGCCAATCACTTTAAACCTGTACTTTAGTTTTCAACCCTTCTACCAACGGGAACAGTTTTGCTCTACCTACCATCTATAGACCCCTCATAATTTTTAACACCTCTATCAAATCTGCCCTCAACCTTCTCCTCCAAAGGAAAAAAAAATCACTTTCTCCAATATACGTAACTGAAATATCTCATCCCTGAAACCATTCTCGTAAATCTTTTCTGCACCCTGCCTAAAGCCCTCACGTCATTCCTGAAGTGCAATGCCCAGTATTGGACACCATGAGTCTGAACCCATGTCATATACAAGTTAATCATAATTTCCTTTTATTTATAAAGCCCAGGATTCTGTCTTTTCAACCACATTCTCAAACTGCCCTGCTACCATCAACAACTAGAGCACATATCTCCCTGTATTGCTTCACACTTCTCTGCATTAAATTTCATCTGCCATATGTCTGCTCATCCCATAGCCTGTACAGCCTGAAGTTATAAATAAAGATCAAGAAATACAGTAGCCTTAGGAACGTAGGAGCAGGATTAGGCCATTCAGCCCATCAAGCCTGCTCTGTCATTCAATAAGATCCTGGCTCAACACCCACTTCAATATCTTTGTCCCCACACTATCCCCATCATTGGTATTAAGAAATCTCTCAATCTCTGCTTTAACCATACTCAATGACTGAGCTTCCAAAGATTCACAACCCTCTGAGTAAAAAAAATTCTCCTCATCTTAGTCCTAAATGACTTCCCCCTTATTTTGAAATTGTGTCCCCTGGTTCTAGGCTCCCCAACCAGAGAAAACATCTTACCGGCATCTACCCTGTCTCCCTTTAAGTGTTCTGTCGGTTTCAATTAGATCACCTCTCATTCTTTGAAACTCTAAAGAATATTGGCCCAGTTTCCCCAATCTCTCTTCATAGAACAGCCCTGCTATCCCCAGAACAAGTCTGGTGAACCTTCATTGTACTCCATCTATGGCAATAATACCCTGCCTAAGGTCAGGGGACCAGAACTGCACACAGTACTCCAGGTGCAGTCTAACCAAGGTTCTATACATTTGAAGCGAGACTTCACTACTCTTGTACTCAAATCCTCTTACAATCAAGGTTAACATACTATTAGCCTTCCTAATTACTTGCTGCACCAGCATGTTAGCTTTCAGTGGCTTATTGATGAGGTCCCTTTGTACATCTACACTTTCTAATCTCTTACTATTTAAGAAATACTCTGCACATCTGTTCCTCCTATCAAAGTGGATAACCTCACATTTTTCTACATTATGTTCCATCTGCCACGTTCTTGTCCGCTCACTAAATCTGTCCAAAGTTCTTTGAAGCCGCTTTGCATCTTCCACACAACACACACTCCCAACTAGCTTTAGGTCATGGACTGCAGCAGTTCAAGAAGGCAGCTCACCACCAGCTTCTCAAGGGCAACAAGGAATGGGCAATAAAAATGCTGGCCTAGCCCCCATCCTGTAAATGAATCAAATTTAAAAAAAATGTCACCCACAAATTTGGAAATATTACATTTGGTCTCCACATCTAAATCATTGATATATGTTGTGAACAGCTGGGGCCCAAGTACTGATCCTTACGGTACCCTACTAGTCATTGCCTGCCAACATGAGAATGAGCCATTTATTCCTACTCTCTGTTTTCTGCCTGTTAACCAATCTTTAACCCATGCCAGTATATTGTCACTTATCCCACGTGCTTTAATTTTGCTAACCAACCTCCTGTGGTGAACTTTATCAAAAGCCTTCTGAAAATCCAAGTATATTACGTTCGTCAACTCCCTATTATCAATTCTGTTAGTAACACCCTCAAAAAAAATTCCAAGAGGTGTGTCCAATCAGATCATTATCCATTTATCACATCCTTTACAATAGATTCTAGCATTTTCCCTACTACTGATGTAAGGTTAACAGGTCTGTAGTTCCCTGTTTTCTCTCTCCTTCCCTTCTTAAAAAGTGGGCTGACATTTGCTACCTTCCAATCTGCAGCAACTATTCCAGAATCTAGAGAATTTTGAAAGATGATCACCAGTGCATCCACTATCTCCATAGCTACCTCTTTCAACACTCTGAGATGTAGAATATCAGGACCCTGGGACTTATTAACCTTCAGTTTAATTTCTCCAATTTAACCTTCTTACTAATACTAATTTCCTTCAATTCTTCATTCTCCCTAGTCCCTTGAATCTCTAATTCTGGGAGATTTCTTGTATCTTCCTCAGTGAAGACCTACACAAAGTAAGCATTTAGCTTCTCTGCCATTTCTCTATTTCCCATTATAAATTCTCCTGACTCTGCCTGTAATGGACCCACATTTGTCTTAGCCAAACACTTCCTTTTTACCCACCTATAGAAACTTTTACCCACCTGTAGAAACTTTTACATTCCATTATGTTTTTTGCTAGTTTACATTCATGTTTCATTCTCCCTTTATCAGTTTCTTGGCCACCCTTTGCTGTATTCTAAAATACTCCCAATCCTCAGGTTTACTACTATTTCTGGCAACTTTATAAGCCTTTTCTTTTAATCTTATACAATTTTTAACTTCCTTTGTTAACCACTGTTGACTGACTTTTATTTTTGGGTTTTTGTGTCTTAAAGGAATATATAATTGCTGTAAACTATGTAATAATTATTTAAAGACTGTACATTGCCTGTGTACCGTCGATCATTTTAATGCATTTTCCCAATCCACCTCAGCCAATTTGCCCCTCATAGCTTCATAATTTCCTTTGTTCAAATTTAACACACTGACTTAGTACTGACCGCTGAGGAATCCTACTGTATACCTTCCTCCAGTTCAAAAAACAACTGTTCACAATATCTGTTTCCTGTCACTCTGTACTTTGTATCCATACTGCCACTGTCCCTTTCATTGTGTGAGTTTCAACTTTGCTGACAGGCATGTTATTTGGCATTTTATCAAATGCTTTTTGGAAATACAAACACTGCATAAAACACAAAACCTGCATCAACCCTTACTTACCTCATCAGACAAAAACAATCATGTTAATTATTTCAAAGAGAAGCAGGGGGATTCTTCCTGGTGTCCTGGCCAATATTTATCCCGTAACCAACATCACTAAAACAGATTATCTGGTCATTATCACATCACTGTTTGTGGGAGCTTGCTGTGTGCAAATTGGCAGCTGCATTTTGCACATTACAAGTGACTACATTTCAAGAAGTAGTTTATTGGCTGTGAGGCACTTTGGGAAGTCCTGAGCTTAGGAAAGATACTATACGCCCCTATTAAAGCCTCAAATTTAAGACCCCCTTAAAATCAATGTATTTGTCAAAACTTGAATTCATCTCTCGTAATATCTCCTGGGGTTTGGTTTCTGTTTTTTTGTTGAATATGTCCGATTCAATGAAGTGTCTTGAGACATTTGCAATATAACTGAACTTTTAAAAATTATTTGTTCATGGGATGTGGATGTCACTGACTAGGCTAGGTCACTCCCACTCATACTGTCATGGGCAGATGCATCTGTGACAGGCAGGTTGGTGAGGATGAGGTCAAGTCTGTTTTTCCCTCTTGTTGGTTCTCTCGCCACCTGCTGCAGACCCAGTCTAGCAGCTATGTCCTTTAGGACTCGGCCAGCTTGGTCAGTAGTGGTGCTACGGAGCCACTCTTGGTGACGGACATTGAAGTCCCCCACCCAGAATAAATTCTGTGCCCTTGCCACCCTCAGTGCTTCCTCCAAGTGATGTTCAACATGGAGGAGCGCTGATTCATCAGCTGAGGGAGGGCAGTACATGGTAATCAGCAGGAGGTTTCCTTGCCCATGTTTGACCTTCATGGGATCCGGAGACTTCATGTCTCATGCCTCAACATCAGAGTCAATGTTGAGGACTCCCAGGGCAACTCCCTCCTGATTGTATACCACTGTGTCACCTCCTTTGCTGGGTCTGTCTTGCCGGTGGGACAGGACATACCCAGGGATGGTGATGGTGGTGTCTGGGACATTATCTGTAAGGTATGATTCCGTGAGGATGACCATGTCAGGCTGTTGCTTGACCAGTCTGTGAGACAGCTCTCCCAAGTTTCACACAAGCCCCCAGATGTTAGTAAGGAGGACTTTGCAGGGTCGACAGGGCTAAGATTGTCGTTTTCGTTTCCGGTGCCTAGGTCGATGCCGGGTGGTCCATCCGGTTTCATTCCTTTTTTGTGACCTTGTAGCAGTTTGATACAAATGGGTGGCTTTCTAGGCCATTTCAGAGGGCATTTAAGAGTCAACCACATATTTGTGGGTCTGGAATCACATGTGGGCCAGACTAGGTAAGGGTGGTAAATTTCTTCCCTGAAGAACATTAGTGAACCAGGTGGGTTTTTATAACAATCGACAATGGTTTCACGGTCATCATTAGAATTTTAATTCTGGATTTTTAATTAGTTCAAATTCCACCATCTGCCATGATGGGAATTGAACCTGGGTCCCCAGACCATTACCCTGGGTCTCTGGAATAGTGAGCACACTAGAGGCGCTGTTGTTTTAAGGCATGACTCTGTATGCTGATTTAGTTATAAAGGACCTAATAGCCTTATCTGAAGAGAAGAAAGATGTCTCAGTAAACATTACTCTCAACTTGAAACAGATAAATTGTTTACATACTTATCTATGCACTTTCTTTGTTTTGTCTCACATGAGTCCATTAGCTCCAAGGCACCTTGAAAGAATCCATATAAATGCTAGTGTGTTCTTTCAAAGTTAGCATTTGCTTGGGAGGGGTGGGTGAGTTGATGCCTGTGGGCCAATAACCTGCCTCTGAGAGGGAGAAAAACTGGAAAAACGAGTGCAGTTTTTATGACGTATATACCAAAACAGACCATTTTGCTCAGCTTGTCTGTGCCAATGTTTATGTTCCATAATGACCTCCTCCAACCTTCCTTCACCTCACCCTATCACTATATTCCCCTTAGGAGGTATTTATGCTATTAACCTGAACTACCTGCTAAAGAAGCCAGTTCCACCTTCTAACCATTCTGTGGTACCCCTAAATATCTGAATGGACTTAATTTTCCACGTGCTGTTTAACTATTTAGTAAGCAGCAGAGGGAGCCTTGTGACTGTAAACAGTAAGAAATAGTTGATCTGAGAACTGAACGCAATCATTGACTCCCTGGAATGGATGAAAAGAAAGACTTACATTTATAATTTACTTACATTTATAGCTTTCACAAGTCAGGATGCACTTTACTGTCCCCTTTTTTTAACGTATTACATGCAGAAGCCAAATTGCACACAGCATGCTCCCACACACAGCAAAGTGATAATCACTTGTTTTTAGCCATGTTGCTTGAGAAATGAATATTGGCCAGGACACCAGGGGGACTCCCTCTGCCCTTCTTCGAAATAGTACCATGGGATCTCCCTCATCCACCTGAAAGGACAGACAGGGCCTCAGTGTGAAGATAGAGCAAAAATAGCAGGTTGCAATGCAACATCCTGATCTAATAATGGGGCTGTAGGTGTTTGTGTAGCTTGAGTCATTTGGTGAGACTGAAATCTCTTTACAGTGCAAACTCATTCCATGCTCTCTCTATTTTGATCCCTGTAAATCTGGACAGACCCTACTCTGATCCATTCATTCAACATTTCTGCAGATTTCCTATCTGTTGAGCGGCAAGTTTTTCTATCACCAATGTCAGCCAGCACCTCCCTGCAGCATCTCCCTGAAGTACATTTTGAAGTGTAGTCACTTCTGTAATGTAAGAAATGTGGCAGCCAATTTTCGTTTAGAAAGGTCCCACAAACAGCAATGAAATAATCAGTTAAGTGTTTTTGTGATGTTTTGTGAGGGATAAATAGAAAAGCTGTCCTGCTCTTTTTTTTAAAATAGTGACCTGGAATCTTTTCCCTCCACCTGAGAGAGCAGACATGGATTTGATTTAATGTCTCATCCAAATGATAGCACCTCCAATAGTGCAGCACTCACTCAGTACTGCACTGGAGTGTCAGCCTGGCTTTCGTGTTCAAGTTGTGGAGTGGGACTTGAACACGTGACTTTCTGACTCAGAGGCACTGCCAGCTGAGCCAAGCTAGGATTGCGTTGACCTGTGAATCATATTGTGCTGAGTTTGCTTAGGTCTGAAGTGTTGTTTTTGGGGAAAATGCAGGGAAGGGGAACTAACTGGGACGCTCTTTCAAAAGAGCCAGCCACAGACATGATGGACTGAAAGGCCTCCTCCGCTGCTATACAATTCTATGATACTGTGTTACAAGAAGCTGAGTATCATATCTCAGGTTGAAAGAGCAACACTGAAATCACAGATTTAACTGCAAGAACAACATCATTTAATCTGTCGTGCTGTCTAACTCCCTAACATGTGTTATTTGACCTCCAACCCTCAGGTCAGGTCACCACCGCCTTCCCCCCCCCCACCCCACCTGTAGCGCAGAGTGTACCTTGCAGTATCTTATCCAAGTACCACGTAGATCTAATAATCCACATACACACAATCAGCTATCATCATGATGTCCCTCCTTTATTAGATCAAAACATGCCCATGATTTTCCTGCTTGGTGTATGTGGCTTAGACCCCATCCCTTAATAAACTGATTGTGATAAATTTTGCAAACAAACCTAACTTATCGTTATTTTCCTAACTCACTGATTAAATGAATTTCTTCAATTACAAATGTCAGGGAATTTCAGTGCATCACAGTCCAATATGGTTTCAGTTTATTCACTTTCTAGAACTGTTATTTCTCTTTCACTATTTACTGTGGCCTCCTTGTGATAATCCTCAGTGTGTAACTCAATGTGCCTCAATAATCCACTCCAATTGCTTTCTCGTGTAGTTACAAACATCATAAACGCAATTTCAGAATCACATACACCCTTTTTTGTTTTGAACATAATCACAACACATAAAACTTCACATCTAGGCATATGCTTTGTGTCAAGGTTTGGTGTTTTTCAACTTAAAATCACATTGTTTTAAATCACAAATCTTTGCTCCAAATTGATTTCCACTTCAAGTCTCCGTATGTGGCGTGGTCTGCCTGCTCAGAAACTCTGGTTATCACATCAGGGTTAAGAATTGTCATTGTCCCCGCTGGAACTGATGTTTTTCCTTCAGGATAACATGCTGTCTGCCTTCTATCAGCATCGCTGGCTTGGACTTCTGGATTGCTGGATGCTGGCTTTGCCTTAGACCCCACATCTGGTTCATCTGCCACTGTCTTAGTCACCATGACACTATTGACAGAAGAATTTCTGTCATACGGTACTCCTTCAGGTGACTCCACACTTTTTTCCCTTCTTGATAAATGGCAGTTGGGGTAAAATGGTGTATCCATCTTACTCAGACTCTCCTGTTTCAGCAGTACTTCATCACCTGGCATCACATAAGACTGTCTGGCTCCCTTTCTGTGGTCCGCATAAAACTTAGCAGCACCCCTTTTCTCTGCATCATGATTTCAAACCTCCTGATCAACAACAATGCTCTTCAGCTGATATCTTGGTGCATGATTTGTGTCCAGATAGCAGCTCAGCTGGGCTGTTTCCCTTTGTAGTGTGTGGATTTGCTTAATACATGGCCGCATACGAAGCAATGCTTCCTTCCAATTTTTGCCCTCAGCATGAGCAATTCTCTTAGGATTGGCTTTGTCATTCCACTTCCCCATTTGCCTGTGGCCATTTAGGGGTTACTCTGTGAAGTTGAATGCCTGTGACTTGCATGTAATCTGCAACAGTCTGTGAAATGAATTGTGGCCCATTGTCTGAATACAGAATGACTGGTAGACCGTGCCTTACAAATATTTCAGTCACTGAAGACATTGTTTCCTCTGCTGTTGTAGACTTCATCATGACACACTCATAGTAATGGCTATAATAATCAATCACCACTCGTATAGACTCTCCTGATGGAAGTGGGCCTAAGGAGTCAACTGCTACATCCTCCCATGGTCCAGCTGGTAATAATGCACTGCATACTGGTTCTGGTGGATTGGGTCTGCTGATACGTTGACATCTATGACATGTTTTGATAAACTGCTCCACATCTTTCTTAATCCCTGGCCACCATTTAGGGGAGGCAGTGGCATAGTGGTATTGTCACTGTCTAGTATTCCAGAGACCCAGGGTAATGCTCCAGGGACCCAGGCTGGAATCCTACCATGGGATTCGATCAATATCAGGAATTAAAAGTCTGATGATGACCATGAAACCATTGTCGATTGTCGTAAAAACCCATCTGGTTCTCTAATGTCCTTTAGGGGAGGAAATCTGCTGTCCTTACCTGGTCTGGCCTACATGTGACTCCAGACCCATACAATGTGGTTGACTCTGAAGGGCAATTAGGGATGGGCAATAAATACTTGCTTAGCCAGTGATGCCCACATCCCATGAATGAATAAAAAAAAACATTTGTAAGTTTTACTTAGTACCAACCACTCCCAAGTGACCCTCATGAGTTAGTGTCCTCAGTCTAGGCATAAGTTTTTGTGGCACTATAAGTGCACTGCCTTTGGGAACACACTTCCCCATTGTGCACAGTTCATCTCCTATTGTAATGTACAGCTTGAATGGGCAATTCATTCGGTTTCCAGCTTGGATTCTCTGTCTGATGGCATCCAATTCTGGATCTTTGATTCCCTTTCAATATTTCCAGCTGTCATTGCTTTGGGTGTAACCTGAACTGCCACAAATGGCAGGAACGATTCAGCTTCCTTCCCTGGTGAGGATCTGTGCGTTTGACCCTCCCTCAGTACTCATGACAGTGGGTCAGCGATGTTCATCTTTCCAGCAATATGAACCACCTTGTACTTGTACTGCTGGAGTCTCAAAACCCATCTCTTGATTCTGGCACTTGGTTTCGATCTGGGAGAATAAATCATCTCTAATGGCTTGCACTCCATCACTAACTCAAACTTAATGCTGATCAGCTATACATGGAATCTTTCACACCAATCTGCCCACATCAATCCTAAGGCCTCTTTATCCATCTGAGAATATCTCGTCTCCACATCTGTAAGAGATCTGCTTGCATAAGCAATGAGTCTCAGGCCTTCAGCATGCATTTTCACCAGCATTGATCTTAATCCTACAGGACTAGCATCTGCTATGATTCTCATTGGTTCATTTAGATCATGGTTCATTTAGATCATAGTATCCCAGGGTTCAAGCACTTGTCAAGCTACCTTTCAAAACTATGAAGGCAGCTTTCTGTTCTTCATCAAATCTGAACCATTCATTCTTTCTAATCAACTTCCTCTGGATCAGTCCTCATGGATTATGGGGAGACGATGGCATAGTGGTATTATCACTGGACTAGTAATCCAGAGACCCAGGGTAATGCTCTGGGGACCCAGGTTCAAATGATGGAGAGTAGACTGATGGGGCGGTAATTGGCAGGGTTGGATTTGTCCTGCTTTTTGTGTACAGGACAACCTGGGCAATTTTCCACATAGCCGGGTAGATGCCAGTGTTGTAGCTGTTCTGGAACAGCTTGGCTAGGGGCGCGGCAAGTTCTGGAGCACAAGTCTTCAGTACTATTGCTGGAATATTTCAGGGCCCATAGCCTTTGCAGTATCCAGTGCCTTCAGCCGTTTCTTGATATCACGTGGAGTGAATCAAATTGGCTGACGTCTGGCATCTGTGATGCTGGGGACCTCCGGAGGAGGCCGAGATGGATCATCCACTCGGCACTTCTGGCTTAAGATTGTAGCAAATGCTTTAGCCTTATCCTTTGCCTCATGATGTGCTGGGCTCCCACATCATTGAGGATGGGGGTACTTGTGGAGACTCCTCCAGTGAGTTGTTTAATTGTCCACCATCATTCATGTCTGGATTTGGCAGGACTGCAGAGCCTAGATCTGATCCGTTGGTTGTGGGATTGCTTAGCTCTGCCTATCACTTGCTGCTTATGTTGTTTGGCACGCAAGTAGTCCTGTGGTATAGCTTCCCCAAGTTGACACCTCATTTTTAGGTATGCCTGGTGCTGCTCCTGGCATGCCCTCTTGCACTCTTCATTGAACCAGGGTTGATGCCCTGGCTTGATGGTAATGGTAGAGTGGGGGATATGCCGGGCCATGAGGTTACAGATTGTGTTCGAGTACAATTCTGCTGCTGTTGATGGCCCACAGCACCTCATGGATGCCCAGTCTTGAATTCCCAGATCCGTTCGAAATCTATCCCATTTAGCACAGTGGTAGTGCCACACAACACAATGGAGGGTATCTTCAATGTGAAGACAGGACTTTGTCTCCACAGCAGCTGAACGGTGGTCACTCTACCGACACTGTCATGGACAGATCGTGGAATTTGAATTCAATAAGAATCTGGAGTTAAATGTCTAATGATGACCATGAAGCCATTGTTGACTGTTGTAAAAACCTATCTGGTTCACTAATGTCCTTGGGGAAGATAAATCTGCCATCCTTACCTGGTCTAGTTTACATGTGACTCCAGACCCACAGCAATGTGGTTGACTCTTAAATGCCCTCTGAAATGGCTTAGCAAGCCACTCAGCCTCAAAAAAGGAACCAGGAAGATCACCAGAAACGACAACAGCAAACTCAGCCCTGTCCACCCTGCAAAGTCCTCTTTACCAACATCTGGAAGCTAGTGCCAAAATTGGGAGAATTGTCTCACAAGCTAGTTAAGCAACAGCCTGACATAGTCATCCTCACGGAATCATACGTTACAGATAATGTCCCAGACACCACCATCACCATCCTTGGGAATGTCCTGTCCCACCGGCAGGACAGACTCAGCAGAGGTGGTGGCACAGTGGTATACAGTTGGGAGGGAGTTGCCCTGGGAGTCCTCAACATCGACTCCAGACCCCATGAAGTCTCATGGCATCAGGTCAAACATGGGCAAGGAAAGCTCCTGCTGATTCCCACATACTCAGTATGTCCTCTCTCAGCTATTGAATCAGTGCTCCTCCATGTTGAACACCACTTGGAGGAAGCTCTGTGGGTGGCAAGGGCGCAGAATGTACTCTGGGTGGGGGACTTCAATGTCCATTACCAAGAGTGACTCGGTAGCACCACTACTGACCGAGCTGGACGAGTCCTAAAGGACATAGCTGCTGGACTGGGTCTGCGGCAGGTGGTGAGGGAACCAGGAGGGAAAAACATACTTGACCTCATCCTCACTAACCTGCCAGCCGCACATGCTGACAGTATCAGTAGGGGTGACCACCGCACAGTAGTTGTGGAGACGAAGTCCCATCATCACATTGAGGATACCCTCCATCGTGTTTTTTTAAATTTATTCATGGGATGTGGGCTTCACTGGCTGGGCCAGCATTTATTGCCCATCCCTAATTGCCCTTGAGAAAGTGGTGGTGAGCTGCCCTCTTGAACCGCTGCAGTCCATGTGGTGTAGGTACGCCCACAGTGCAGTTAGGGAGGGAGTTCCAGAATTTTGACCCAGCAACAGTGAAGAAACGGCGATATATTTCCAAGTCAGGATGGTGAGTGACTTGGAGGGGAACTTCCAGGTGGTGGTGTTCCCATCTATCTGCTGCCCTTGTCCTTCTAGGTGGTACTGGCCATGCGTTTGGAAGGTGCTGTCTAAGGAGCCTTGATGAATATCTACAGTGCATCTTGTTGATGGTACGCACTGCTGCTACTGTGCATCGGTGGTGGAGGGAGTGAATGTTTGTGGATGTGATGCTGAACAAATGGGCTGCTTTGTCCTGGATGGTGTCAAGTTTCTCGAGTGTGGTGGGAGCTGCACTCATCCAGGCAAGTTCATTCCATCACATTCCTGACTTATGCCTTGTAGATGGTGGACAGGCTTTGGGGAGGCAGGAAGTGGGTTACTCGTTGCATGATTCCCAGCCTCTGACCTGCTCTTGTAGCCACAGTATTTATATATTATATATCTAGTCCAGTTCAGTTTCTGGTCAATGGTACCCCCCAGGATGTTGATAGTGGGGATTCAGTGATGGTAATGTCATTGATCATCATGGGGTAATGGTTGGATTTTCCCTTGTTGGAGATGGTCATTGCCTGACACTGGTGTGGTGCGAATGTTACTTGCCACTTGTCAGCCCAAGCCTGGATAGTGTCCAGGTCTTGCTGCATTTGGACATAGACTGCTTCAGTCTCTGAGGAGTCACGAATGGTGCTGAACATCATGAAATCATCAGCAAACACTATGATGGAGGGAAGATCATTGATGAAGCAGCTGAAGATGGTTGGGCTGAGGACATGTGGCACCACCACTGTTCTAAATGGAATAAATTTTGAACAGATCTAGCAATTCAAGACTTGACATCCATGAGGCACTGAGGGCCATCAGCAACAGCAGAATTGTATTTGAACACAATCTGTAACCTCATGGCCCGGAATATCCCCCACTCTACCATCACCATCAAGCCAGAGGATCAGCCCTGGTTCAATGAAGAGTGCAGGAGGGCATGTCAGGAGCAGCACCAGGCATACCTAAAAAATGAGGTGTCAACCTGGTGAAGCTATACCACAGGACTACTTGTGTGCCAAACAGCATAAGCAGCAAGTGATAGACAGAGCTAAGAGATCCCACAGCCAAAGGATCAGATCTAAGCTCTGCTGTTCTGCCACATCCAGTCATGAATAGTGGTGGACAATTAAACAACTCACTGGAGGAGGAGGCTCCACAAATATCCCCATCTTTAATGATGGAGGAGCCCAGCACATCAGTGCAAAAGATAAGGCTGAAGCATTTGCAACAATCTTCAACCAAAAGTGCTGAGTGGATGATCCATCTTGGCCTCCTCTGGAGGTCCCCAGCATCACAGATGCCAGACTTCAGCCAATTTGATTCACTCCATGTGATATTAAGAAATTGCTGAAGGCACTGGATACTGCAAGGACTATGGGTCCTGACAATATTCTGGCAATAATACCGAACGCTTGTGTTCCAGGACTTGCCGCACCCCTAGCCAAGCTGTTCCAGTATGGTTACAAAACTGGCATCTACCCGGCTATGTGGAAAATTGCCCAGGTGTGTCCTGTACACAAAAAGCAGGACAAAACCCAGCCAATTACTGCCCCATCAGTCTACTCTCCATCAACAGTAAAGTAATGGAAGGGGTCACCAACAGTACTATCAATCCGCACTTGCTTAGCAATAACCTGCTCACTGACACTCAGTTTGGGTTTCGCCAGGACCACTCAGCTCCTGACCTCATTACAGCCTTGGTTCAAACATGGACAAAAGAGCTGAACTCCCGAGGTGAGGTGAGAGTGACTGCCCTCGACATCAAGGCAGCATTTGACCGAGTGTGGCATCAAGGAGCCCTGGCAAAACTGGAGTCAATGAGAATCGGGGGGAAACTCTCCGCTGGTTGGAGTCATAGCTGGTAGTAAGGAAGATGGTTGTGGTTGTTGGAGGTCAGTCATCTCAGTCCCAGGACATCACTGCAGGAGTTGTTGGATCAACAAATTTGGGGAACCAAATTGGAGGTGGGTTGTAACACAGTCTACACATTGAACTCCTCCAGGCGCACTTTAGAAATATAGAAACGAAGAGCAGGAGTAGGCCATTCGACCCTTCGAGCCTGCTCCGCCATTCAATATGATCATGGCTGATCCTCTATCTCAACACCATATTCCCACTTTCTCTCCATGCCATTCAATGCCCCTAATATCCAAAAATTGTCAATTTCTTTCTTGAATATACTCAGTGACCCGGCCTCCACAGCCTCTGTGGTAAAGAATTCCACATGTTGACCGCCCTCTGAGTGAAGAAATTTTTCCTCATCTCAGTCCTAAATGGCCCACCCCGTATCCTGAGACTGTGGCCCCTGGTTCTAGACTCCCCAACCAGGGGAAACATCCTCCCTGCATCCAGTCTGTCTGGCCCTGTTAGAATTTTACACATTTGCATCAGATCCCCTCTCAACCTTCTAAACTCTAGTGAATACAGGCCCAGTCGAACCAATCTCTCCTCATACCACAGTCCTGCCATCCCCAGTATCAGCCTAGTGAACCTTCGCTGCACTCCCTCTATGGCAAGTATATCCTTTCTTAGGTAGAGAGATCAAAACTGCACACAATACTCCAGGTGTGGTCTCACCAAGGCCCTGTATAACTGCAGTATTACATCCCTACTTCTGAACTCAAATCCTCTTGCAATGAAGGCCAACATACCATTTCCCTTCCTAATTGCTTGCTGCACCTGCCTATTTACTTTCGTTCACTGGTGTACAAGGACACCCAGATCCCTTTGTACATCCACATTTCCCAATATATCACCATTTAAATAATACTCTACCTTTCTGTTTCTCACACAGAAGTGTATAACTTCACATTTATCCACATTATACTGCATCTGCCATGTGTCTGCCCACACACACAACTTGTCTAAATCTCCCTGAAGCCCCTTTGCATCCTCCTCACAACGCCGCCCAGTTTTGTGTTGTCAGCAAGCTTGGAAATATTTCAATTAGTTTCCTCATCCAAGTCATTTATATATATTGTGAATAGCTGGGGCCCAAGCACTGATCCCCGTGGTACACCACTAGTCACCACCTGCCACCCGGAAAAAGACCCTTTTTTCCCCACACTCTGTTTCCGGTCTGTCACCCAATTCTCAATCCATGTCAGTGTATTACCCCCAACCCCATGTGCTTTAATTTTTCCCACTAGCCTCTTATGTGGAACCCTATCAAAAGCCTTCTTGAAATCCAAATACGCCACATGCACTGGTTCTACCTTATCAATTCTACTAGTTATACCCTCAAAAAAAAACTCCAGTAGATTAATTAAGCATGATTTCCCTTTCATAAACCCATGTTGACTTTGTCTAATCCTGTTAATGCTTTCCAAGTGTTCTGTTACATCTTTTATAATAGACTCTAGCATTTTCCCACTAATGATGTTAGGCTAACTGGTCTGTAATTCTCTTTTTTCTCTCCCTCCTTTTTTAAATAGTGGGGTTACATTTGCCACCCTCCAATCTGTAGGAACTGCTCCAGAGTCTATAGAATTTTGGAAGGTAACCACTAATGCACCTAATATTTCCAGGGCCACTTCCTTTAGTACTCTGGGATGTAGATTATCAGGCACTGGGAATTTTTCAGCCTTTAACCCCATTAATTTCTCTAGCACTATTTTTTTAATAATACTGATTTTCTTGAAATCCTCCCTCTCACTCGACCCTTGGTCCCCTAACATTTCTGGCAAATTATTTGTGTCTTCTTTTGTGAAGACAGAACCAAAATATGTGTTCAATTCTTCTGCCATTTCTTTGTTCCCCATTATAATTTCCCCCGTTTCTGACTGTAAGGGACCTACATTTGTCTTTGCTAATCTTTTCCTATTTATTTGACGGTGCACGTTGATGGTACAGGTATCACTGCGCCAATCAAACAGCTAATTCCCCGGACTGCTCTAGCAACCGGACACAATCCTAAATGCCTCCATCTTTATCCTCGTCACCAGTGTCATATCTCAGACCGAAAGAACAATGCTCAAAGTCACAGGCTTAACTGCTAGAATAACATCATTTAATTTGCTACACCAGCTAACTTCCTTACATGTGTTTTCTGATCTCCAGGCCCCAGGTCAGACCCCCGCCCCCTCACCCCATGTAGTGCAGATTGTACCTTATTATGTAATACGCACACACAATCAGCTATCATCATGACTCTGGGAATCCTGCGATGAGTAACTCACCTCCTGACTCTCCAAAAGCCTGTCCACCATTCTACAAGGCACAAGTCAGGAGTGTGATGGAATACTCCCCACTTGCCTGGACGAGTGCAGTTCCAACTCAAGAAGCTCAACACCATCCAGGACAAAGCAGCCTGCTTGATTGGCACCCCTTCCACAAACATTCACTCCCTCCATCACCGAAGCACAGTGTCAGCAGTGTGTACCATCTACAAGATCTGATTGGAGTGGTTGGAGCCCTAACACACCAGCCTCAAGACACCACGATGTCTGCAGTTCATGATGATTCTGAACTGGCCTAGTTACCCGAGGGAAAACTGAATAACATCAAGAGAAGGTATTCTCGGCTGAGTGGTAAAGTCCAGACTGGTGTTCTTTATAGGTTATGTATGCATGACCCAGACCTCCCTGTCGCTTGCCATTTCAACACTCCACCCTGCTCTCATGCCCACATGTCCGTCCTTGGCCTGCTGCAATGTTCCAGTGAAGCTCAACGCAAACTGGAGGAACAGCACCTCATCTTCCAACTGGGCACTTTACAGTCTTCCAGACTGAACATTGAGTTCAACAATTTTAGATCATGAACTGTCTCCTCCATCCCCACCCCCTTTCCGATCCCCCCTTTTTTTCCAATAATTTATATAGATTTTTCTTTTCCCACCTATTTCCATTATTTTTAAATGTACTTCCACCCATTGTTTTATCTCTACCTTTTAGCCTATTTCAATCCCTTCCCCCCACCCCATTACCTACTAGGGCTATCTGTACCTTCCTCATCCTGCTTTCTACCCTTAATGTCACCCATTAGCACATTCCTTAGATAATATCAACACCTTCAACACCTCTTTGTCCTTTTGTCTGTGACATCTTTTGGTTATCTCCACCTATCACTGGCCCTCTATCCAGCTCTTCTTGTCCCACCCCCCAAAACCAGTTTATATTTCACCTCTTTTCTATTTTTACTTAGTTCTGTTGAAAGGTCATTTGGACTCGAAACGTTAACTGTGTTCCTCTCCGCAGATGCTGTCAGACCTGCTGAGTTTTTCCAGGTATTTTTGTTTTTGTTTTGGATTTCCAGCATCCGCAGTTTTTTGCTTTTATCATACTTAATTCCCTTACATTGTCCTGTATGTTTCCTTTCTGTAGCCCTACACCTTCTACTATAATGCCTCCAGGTAATTGCATGGCCCTTCCTGTTATCATTTCAAATGGGGTGAACCCGGCAGTCCTGCTTGGGGTAGCCCACGGCGCATTAGAATATTGGGCTGCTCCCTGTCTCTTGATTGATGTTTTTTTTTTAAAGTTCAGTTCATCCTTTCCACCATCCCTGGACTCTGGGGGTGGTAAGGAATATGGAATTTCTGTTTAATCTCCATAAGATTACACACTTCTTTAATGACTCTCCCTGTGAAAAGAGTTCCCTGTCCTGAATCCATCTGGGTAGGCACCCCCACTCCTTCCAGTTTACTCCCTCCTGCTGCTGTCTCATGTCAGACCTCAATTCCTTAAACAACTCTACAATGCACCTTCTTATCCTTTCTTTCAATGACTCAGTATCTTCACTTCCAGTGATGGTACTCTATGGGAACCGCTTAACTCTGCCTGTCATCAAGGTATTAATCCTGTGTTTTACTCTTTGTAGCTTGCAGGCACATTAATATAGTCAGTAATACATCTATTTAACCTTTTTCCAGCTTTCCCTTTACCTGTATCTATCTTGCAGTAAATTGTTAAATATTATTTCTCCTTACCCTTCAATTGCCTCAACTACAGACACTGAATAATTTTACCTCTAAGGTTTTTTTTTCTGACCATGATCACTTTGATTCTCTTGAGTTCAGTTTCTCTATTGTCTTGATTGTTTAAAATGTTCCCTTACTCTTTAGGCCATATTAACTATTCCATTTCAACCGTGATCTCTGTCTCTAGATCTTTGCTTATCTCCCCCTGTGCAGTTTCAATGCCTCAGTTGATGGCCAGATTATCAAATTCATTTCCCTTAAAACAGTTTGTACATTATGTCCTCTTTCCCTAACTCATTCTCCTACTTTCCTCATACCAGTTTACACATGCAACAGCTCCCATTTTATCTTGTTCATGTTGTCTGAAGAGACTTTATACTTCAATAAAGTATTCTCATAACAGTTTTAAAACAGAAATCAAGCATTGACATGTTTTGCTTCCTTATCTTCTTCTCAAACAACATCTTATTGTCCCACTAAATTATGTCTGACTTTTTTTTTTGCATTATTCATTAATGTGTTTTCTTCCCTGAATTTCATTAACTCGGCCAAAAAATGAATTTCTGCCAAACTTTGTCAATGTCTTGAGCTTAACTTCACATTTTGGTAACAGACATTACAAATACAAAAGCTTGCAGCATTTGAATTAGTGCCAATTGTTGTCAAAAAGCCTTTTAAAATGAAAATTCCCTTTTGAGAACTTTATCAAGAACCAAACCTCAAATTTTTAAACTTTGTAAGAACTGTACTTTACACTATCAAAATTAAAACTACCTCTTTTTCATGTGTAACAATTTGTATCTAAGTTATAATTTCCGTATGTTTATTGACACGTTCTTTATCTTAGATAGCATCCTTGTTATTCAAAGTAACCTGTTAAATTACACTGCACTTTACATCTCAAGATGTCCCAAATTCAAATTCCAGTGCTTTTGGAAAGCAGATTTCCTCTAATATTTAATTCATCTCTTCATAAGAAACCCCTTTTTATCCATTGAAATCATCTAGACCTTGTGTTTATGTCTTTTGGTTTTCCTATAATCTTTCTGAATTTCAAGTAATTTTTTTCCCTCAGAATTTTAGAATACGAACTCGTATGTATTAATCCCAATCAGCTTGGAAGCTGATGATGACGGTTATTCTCTACTAGTCTGCAAAAGGGTGGTACAAGGGTTGGTTCATCTCAAACAAAGGTAAGCCCTGTTTTATCTTTACACTACCTTCAAATTACCTTTTTTGCCAGAAATCTCAACTCAAACCTTATACTCAAAACTTTGGAATATTCGAATAAACTTTTCCTTTAATCTAATATGGGGATTTCGACTCTAAAGTGCTCATCTACACACACAAAAGGCAATTCAGGTAAGAAAACACATTAAAGCTCACATACAAATGCTTCTTTGCACACAAACAAACACATAGATAAAGGAATGTATCGATACTCCTATGATATTGAACTTAACTCTAAATGAATCTTTGAGTAGCAGTGGGGGGAATAAAGGGATCTTGAAGGCTCCACCTATAGGGACCTTCAAACTGACAAAAGCTCACATTTTCTCTGCTGCTGCTTGTCAATTGCTCATTACCCCTAGGGGTACCCTCTCTCTCTTCAGCGCAAACAGCTCTTGTAACTTAGATCAATTCATTTTTTTAAGTTACAGAAAATTCAGTAGCGGACTATACCTCCATTAAAACATATTATAAATGCTCAATTCTATTCTGATTAAAAGTTCAGTCCGGCGGGAAACTCTCTCCCTTACCTTGGGTCCATTTTACCCAATCAGAAACATGTTGGACATACATGTATGCATTTGGGGTTCCCTTCAAAGGGGGAACCTGGGGTTTCTTTAATGCTATATTTCCCATTTTTACTTATTAATATACACAAAAAAACCCAGAAACTACTTACTTTTCACCTCCAGGGGACTCGAACCCCAGGGAATACTACTACTACTTTTTCACCTCCAGGGACTCGGACCCCTGGATATACTACTACTACTTTTTCACTAAATTACTGGTCAAATTAATCTCCCAAATATTTAAATAGATGACTTACCCTGAGAGTCAGCCACAGGCAGGCGAAGGTAGATTGCAGGTCAACGAACCCCAGAAGCCCAAATGGAGCTGCCGTGGACTGAGGAGTCCTTGAATCCTGAGGTCCTAATGCTGACACTCTGTGACTCAACCCCAGGAGTTAGTCATCTCGGTGGGACCTCCAGAAACTGTTGGAGATTAATCACACTGAGGCATCATTTCGTACGTAGAAACCCTATTTATTACTTGTGCACAAGGGAGAACAATACAGCAAGAGTTATTGTACCGTATCAAAGCAGAATACACAAAGACTTGCTTAAAAGCATTTTACAACCAATCAGTAAATTTTGTACATCTCAATCCACTTATTTGCATAAGTTTACTGACCAATCCATGTTCCAGTAAATTTCCATTCCTACACCACAAGTGCAGTTGTTTATAACGTGACTATCACAACTTTGATTCCATTCGGCCCGAGAGAGAGAAACATGGAATGTCTCAAGGCCCATCCTGCTATAGTGGTCAGACAAGATGCTATCGTTCTTCAAGGTTGCAGTGTTTTTCTCTTAGGCTCAAGCGTTTAATTCAATTGCTCCACTATTCCTTTCAATACTGAGTGGGCTCCCCTATAGTTGTCTTTAGGCCACCACATATGTTACTTCAAAATATATCAAGCTGCTGGCTATCTCATTCCTTTTAGGAGAATTCCAAACATCCTCTCGTCTTAGCTCTGTGTAGTTGTTTGAACTGTGGAGTTATTTAGAAATGGGTGACACAATGGCCCAGGACATCAGCACAGAGGCTGGATGCTCCACTAATTCCACTTCAGATGAATTGAATTCAGGTTGCTGCTTTGATTCCTTACTAGAATTGAGAACAGATGCTAGCAGGGTATCTCACTGATGGCAGTGACTGTGGGTGTTTGTTGGGCTGTCCTGGCACTTCTATTGGATATTTCGCAGACCCGAGGAGCAAGTATAAAGTAATAGACTGTGGGCAGAGTCATCCCAGATTTGCACAAAGTGCGGTAGCAGGCATGAAAAAAGATGTTTTACCTGCCAGCTGCAATGGTGGGTTTTTGTGCTATATCACCTCCTTCCCACCTCATAAACTATGTAGTCACCAGAAAACACGCCAGCTCGCTGGTGGCCAGCCTTTGATTAGCCCGCCACACCGTCACCTCACTGCTTCCTTATCCCAGCTGCCATATTTAAAATGCAGCCGTGCGCATACTTCTCAATGCTTGTAGCCCAGGACTGCTCCAGTGAAGACATGGCATGGAAATGCATGAAGAGTGCAGCAACCCCCCCCCCCCCCCCCCATTCAATGTAGTGTCCCTGGGACTCCTTCTGGACACTGTGGAGGTCCACTACAAAGTCTTCTACCCCACTGTGGCCGCAGGAGGCCCATCGGTTTCACCACTCCGGCCATAACCGTCAGCCGTCCAGTGCAGAAAATGGATGAATGATCTCATCCATGCCGCCAGGACTGGTCAACCATCTCATCAATCTCAACTCACCCACTCACAAACCCATCGCACATCCACTGTCATCTCACTCGCTGCCAGCTCAAGGGACATCACCACTCACTCTCTCACAGCCTCACATCTCTATCAGGCCTCATCACCTCCTTAAGCTTCAAACCCTTGACAATGCATCTGCAAACAGGTTTTCTCATCCAGCTTCATGTATAATCTGTAGATTAAATGATTGCAGTAATAAACTCCAACTGAATAGCCTTGCACTTTTGTCTTGAAATTTGTCCAGAAATTTTAAAGGATTGTGGTCTGTATAAAAATTGTTTCTGATGAATTGTTTGCAACATAAATTTCAAAATACTGGACTGCTAACACCAGACCCAAAGTCTCCTTTTCAATTGTTAAATATCTTCTCTGTTATACATTCAACTTCCGTGAATCAGTTTTGCAATTCCATTTTCATCTTCTTGTAACAGTATGGCCCCAATGCCTATTTCTCTTGCGTCAACAGCCAACTTAAATTGCTTGGTATGATTGGGCACTGCCACAACTGGTGTCTTAGTTAATACAGTTTTCAAACCGTCTAATACCTCCTGAAACTCCTGTGTCCATTGAAGCTTCTTGTTCTTTTTTAATAGTTCAGTCAATGGAGCAACCACACAGCTAAAATTTGGTACAAATCTCCGGTAAAACCCACTCATGATCAGAAATGTCAAGACTTCTCATTTTGTTGTAGGCACGGAGAAATCCACGATAGCCTTGACTTTCACATCTCTCAGAGCCACCTTACCATTTCCAATGGTATGGCCCAGATATGTAACTTGTGCTTTTGCAATTTCACTTTTAGCCAAGTTCATCACCAAATTAGCTTCTCAAAAAAACAATTCTTCCAAATGCTGTAAACGCTCCTTCCACATCTGACTGAAAACTATCAAGTTGTCAATATAAACAGCACAATTGCCCAGACCTGCAATTGTTTTGTTTGTCAGTCTTTGAAATGTTGCAGGTGCATTTTTCACACTCAATGGCACGACGTTAAACTGATATAGTTCATCTGGCAACATAAAAGCTGATATCCGACTAGGCACTCTACAGCCTTTCTGACTTAACATTGAGTTCAACAACTTCAGATCATGAACTTTCTCCTCCACCCCCACCCCCTTTTCAATCCCTTTTCCAATAATTTATATATTTTTAAAATATATTTTTCCTTTCCCACCTATTTTTAAATCTATCATTTTATCTCCACCTTTTAGCCCATTTCGATCCCTTCCCCCCACCACCCCGCACCCCCCCCTCCGCCGACTAGGGCTATCTGCCACTTGTTTGTTCTGCTTTCTACCCTTAATGTCACCATTAGCACATTCCTTAGATAATATCACCACCATCAACACTCTTTGTCCTTTGGTCTGTGATATCTTTGGCAAACTCTTCTTTGCCTCTACCTATCACTGGCCCTCTATCCAGCTCTACTTGTCCCACCCCCCTCAACCAGCTTATATTTCACCACATTTCTATATTTCTTTAGTGCTGACGAAGAGTCATACAGACTCGAAACGTCGACTGTGTTCCTCTCCACAGATGCTGTCAGACCTGCTGAGTTTTTCCAGCTATTTTTGTTTGATTTCTAGCATCTGCAGTATTTTTCTTTTACAAAAGCTGATATCCCCTTTGCTCTCTCCGATAACGGTACTTGCCAATATCCTCTTAGCAAGTCAGTCTTTGTGATAAATTTTGATTGTCCCACTTTCTCAATACAATCTTCTAACCGTGGTATAAGATATGAATCCGCTTTTGTCACTGTATTTACCTTTTGATAATCCACACACAGTCTTTGTGTTCCATCCAGTTTCGGTACCAGCGCAATAGGCAAACTCCAGTTACTGAAACTAGACTCAATGACATCATTTTGAAGCATGAATTCAATTTCTTTCTGTACTTGTGATAACCTTTCTGGACTTAATCTATAAGGATGTTGCCTTATAAAAGATGAAACTTCTACACATACATCATATATAGCTAAATTTGTCCTCCCCAGCTTATTCCCACAAATGGATTTGTGTGATTGCAATAGCTTCTCCAAATCACTTTGACACTTGCCTAGAGAGTAATTCAATATTACATTTAAATTTTCAAGTACCCCATCATTATCCAATTTGATTAGAGGAAAATCAATTTCAGAATCCTGCATTTCTGCCTCTTTCTCTTTATTTACTACTACCAACACCTCCTTTTGGTCTTCTTCCCTGACAAAGTACTTTTTAAGCATATGTACATGACACACCCTCTGCTTCTGGAGTAAATAATTTACTTCACTCAGTTTCTTTTCAATCCTGTAAGACCCACTAAAATTTGCCCTTAATGAGTCACCCAGTACCAGAATCGGCACGTTTTCCCAAACAACAAAACTACAAGCTGTAGCTTTCCTGTCTGCCTTCACTTTCATCACTTGCTGTGGTATCTTTAAATGTTCCCCCGTTAGAATTTCATGAGCTATCCTCAGAGCCTCATTTCTTTCTCCAAATGGTATTACAATCTGATGCACCTCTCTCCAGCTTTCATCTGCTGGAACATGATAAGGCCTTCATCTTCTCATTAAAGTATTACCCTTAAGGTAATAAACATTCTGGAATATGCTTTGCCTCTGTTTCTGGGCAAGCTGTTTTATATAACTGTTTTATTTGCAAATCCTTTTTTCTGTAACTCTACCAACTGCCTTGAGTTAAACACCTTAGCTGAATTGTCCTCTGTTCTTTCCTGCTGAACAATATTATCAGACACAGTGATAATTGTGCTAATTATCAGCTAATTGGACTTCCACGCCTTCTCCCTGCCTTTGAGCTTCCTGTTCTCCTTGTTTCAACCTATGAGCCTGTGATCTTGTTGTCACACAATCTGTAAACACTCCAGGATGCTCTCTCTGCAAAACTTCTGTTGAAAACACTTCTACAGGCTGCTCAACTACCATAGGCATCACCCACATCTGTGACCCAGCTATATCATTACCCAAAATAATATGAATCCCTGAAATGGGCAATTTTCCTATTACTCCAATAATCAGCTCACCTGTTTTCCACTTACTCCTTAAATTTACCTTCCACATGGTTATATGGTTAGCTACATGGTTTAGCATCTCCATGAGTCCCATTTATTATCAGCTGCTTTTTTAAAAAATTGTTCATGGGATGTGGGTGTCACTGACTAGATCACATTTATTGCTTGTACAGAGAGCATGTTTTAAGGGCCAACCACATTGGTGTGGGTCTGGAGTCACATGTAGGCCAGATTTCCTTCCCTAAAGGGCATTAGGGAACCAGATGGGTTTTTACAACAATGGTTTTGTGATCATCATCAGGCTTTCAATTCCAGGTTTTTATTGAATTCAAATTTCATCATCTGCCATGGTGGGATTCGAACCCAGATCCCTAGAGCATTACCCTGGTCTCTGGGATACCAATACAGTGGCAATACCACTATAGCACCACCTCCCCTCCTGCTCCTGCAATACTCCCTCCGAACAACAAATATCACTATCCCACAACATTAAGGATGGACTAGCTCCTGTGTCTCTTAGAATTTTAACATCTTTACCTACTCCACCCTCTACATGTGGAAAGACATACAAAATCTTCAAACATGTCTGCAACCTGCTCCTCAGAATTCTCTTGGGTAACTTGCGAACATATTCCCACTTCTTTACCTATCACTCATTCTTCCTGTTTTACCTGTACACAAACCACGGGTTTTTCCTGTGCCTGAACCTCAGAACCTACGGTACTTTTACCTCCAGAACTTTTCTGCACCCCAATATTCCCAACAGATTTTCCCTGCAATTTCCAACATTCTGACTTTTTGCATCCAACTTTATTACAATGAAAATGCCTCAATTTTCGAGAGTCATCTCTACTCTCAGCACCTTCCTTTTTATTCTGAAAAAAAACTTCTTGGGAATTTCCACCTTCCCACTTTCTATCTTTCTCTGACTTAAAAGGGTGATGAAAAATGATTTAGCTCTATGAATTAACTCATAATCATTAGCTATCTCTGCTGCTTGTCTTACAGAATCAGCCCTCTGTTCTTCCACATGAGTTCTCACTACCGAAGGAATTGAATCTTAAAATTCTTCCAAGAGAATTACCTCTCTAAGAGCTGGCTATGCCATCTCTATCCTTAATGCCTGTATGCACCAGTCAAAATTACTTTGTTTTACTCCTTCAAACTCAATATAAGTTTGCCCAGGCTGTTTTCTCATATTCTTAAATTTCTGCCTGTGTGCTTCAGGAACCAACTCATATGCACTCAAAATAGCCTTTTTTTTAACCACATCATAGTTCACCTACATTTCTTGTGACAGTGAAGCATAAACCTCATGTGCTCTACCCACCAGCCTGGATTGTAACAACAATGCCCAGTTTTCCTGTGGCCACTTCATCTGTTTAGCTATCTTCTCAAATGAAATAAAGAATGCTCCCATATCTCTTTCCTCAAATTTCAGAAGAGCTTGTACAAATTTAAACATCTTCCCACTGGGTTTTAGGTTAAAGGTTTTCTCATCATCAGAACTTTCCTCAGCATCTGATGTCTCCTTTTTAAAATCCAGCTTTTTAAACCGGTACACTCTGTCTCTTTCTTTCATTCTCTCTTCCATTGCTAACGTTTCCTCTGGAGATCAAGTTTTCACATTTTTATTTCTTTTTGAAATAATCTCTCTTTTTTTCCCTCTCTTCCGCTGCCCCTAGTTCCAGTTTTTTTTTCATTTCCAATTATTTTTCCATTTTGGTTGCCTCCAAGTCAAGTTTTCTCAGTTCTCTTGCTTGTTCAAATTCAAGCCTCTTCATTTCTAACTGAAGTCTCACTACCTCCAGCTGTGACTCACTAGTGTCAGGTATCACTTCCAACTTTAAATGCTGTACTATACCTTCAATTATGTCTGCTTTCTTAGCCCCTTCAGGTAACCTCAACTGCAACTTATTGGTCAACTCTGTTAACATACCCTTAGATAATTTTTGTAACTCAACCAGAGTTACATCTTCTACTTCCAAAATTGTTTTAGCCTTGGATACAGCCATTTTTGCAGTTTCACCACTTTAAAAATACCTTACGCCAACTCCTGAATTCAAAGTGTTTCTTGCACTCGTAACCTTAAGATTTACCAACTCCAAACCAGTCCAGGAATTTTAAATATGTCCTGCAAAGAGCCCCAAATATAGTTATGACATAGCGGATGGTAAATGCTGAGCCATTCAAATCCGAGAGGGAAACTTGAAACTGCCACAGCTATTTTATAATTTGTATTTATTTTGAGATGTGTGCCTTAAATTCAGTAGTAATAAGACCACCGAATATTTTGGTTTTTTCACAAAACTAAATTTAACATTTATTAATTGAAGAAATGATTTTAAGCATATAGATAGGTCTACAAATTACTACTATGATAACTTCCAGCTCTCCTGGACTCCCAGTTATATCTCGTTAAGGCAACAGTAAAACACACAGATTTTAAAAGACCCAGGCAAAGTAACACGATACCCTGAACAGTCAAATTCAAAGTGAGTTTTCTTAACTTCAGTTCTTGCAGGCAGCCATTTGGGGCATAGAGGCTGGAGGCTCTGCACACTTGTCAGTCTTAGAATTCCTGCCCTTACACGCAACCTTTTCTCCTTTATACGTATTTTCCCCTCTGAATGCAAATTCCCATTGTTTCACTGTGTCTTTGGACTTTACCTCACTAATAATAAAAATCTATCATGCTAATATTACTAGTGATCTTTGAGAGAAATAAACACACTGCTTCTTAACTTCTGGCTAGGTGTAACATTTCACCCCCTCTTTTGAATTCAAGCTACTCTGGTAGCAAATGAAAATGTTCCCTTTACACCTCACAGTCTAAAACTTCACCCATTTCCCTATTTAGCATTTCAAATCTAGGGCAGGATTTTCCCCCGTCGGGGGCGAAGTTTAAGTGTGGGTGCTCACTGACAGGAAAATCCCGTCCCCACCTTCTCTTCTTACATCAAAGCCTTCAGTCCAGCTGTCTTTAATTCAATTAAGTCACACACACACACACATACACACATACACCCACAGACACAGACCCCACTATTACTCTACTTTACAATAAATGCCAACAACATTATGAGAATTATCATATCTTCCTGACAGCGGCGAACACCCACATGAGGATTCTGCACCACATCATCCCTCTCTCAACACTACTCTGAGTCCACTGTTCTGTGTTCAATGCGGCTGCTAATCACTAATAATCTCCACTTTCTGTCTGAGGCACATCTGACACGACACCCTCAGGCAAACTTGACCACAGCCCCAACGCTGAGATCACCTTGGATGAGGAACCTGAGGCCAACATCATTGAATACCCGTCACGGTGCTCACCCACACCCTCAACCAGTGCAGCGATGCACACCTCGGTGGAACCTGGATATAGAACAGCCTCGGGATCACAATCTGGTGAGCAGAGTATACAGTCTGTTCCACAGCAAGCCGAGGCAGGGAGATCCTTGGTCACCGGCACTCGGAACACTGCCGGAGGCAAGGAATCTGCTGAGTTCGATTCAGACGATGAGCCTCTAGACTCGGTCCTCAGTCAGTTGGTGGAGCTGCAAAGATGTCTGGTGCACTCCTCAGATTCCAAGGGATGATGGGCAACTCTGTCTGCTTTCAGTCTGAGGTGATAGCGCCGGCATGCCAACGCACTGAGGTCAACACTGACAGCATGGCGGCTGCCATGGAGATCTCGGTCCAGGACATTGGTCCTGCACCAGCTGTGGGGGCTGAACTCCATCGCTGATATCATAGTTGGCCTCCAACAGTGTCAACACGAGAGAGGTGCTGGGCAGCTCGATCTCACTCCAACTTCCCCTTCTTCTCAAAGAGTCAGCCAGGGGCCCTCGGGCACCCATAAGGAGGAGGAGCAGCAGGTGCACCCCCCAGGGCCATCCACATTGTGACTCCGGGAATGTCCGGCCAATCCAAATCCACTCTTCCTGTGGCCCCCACATTTCCAGATCCAGGGCCGAGGAGAGTGCAGCAGGTGAGCAGGACACCCAAAGCAGGTGAGCCCTCCAGGTCTCGGACCTCCAGAGGACACACGCCACAGTCATCACAGACAGGGCGTTGCAGTCAGTAGGCTGCCTCCACCTCCGCTGTGGATGCCCAGAGAGCGCCAAGACGTGGTGGCAGAGTTAGAAGGGGTTAAAAAGCCACAGTTGCGCATCCTGGGCACGGGTGTTAATCACTTGTACATTATCACTATTGTAAATAAACACTGTATTGTAATATTGTAAATATTGTAAATAAAGGCTCCTTGTTCTAATGAGCAGTATTCATGTCACTCAGGTGTGAAACCTTGGTTCCTTGCACAAGGTAAAGGCAGGTGTCTCAGTCCAGGGCCTCTTCCCTGTGCAGTGTGTAACCTTCAGACCAAGGTCCAGCCTCACACTGACTGGACACATTGCTGATGCCTGCACCTCAAAGGTGCTGGTCATTGCTGCCAGAATGTGGTGGGCAAGTGTCACAGAGTTCCGTCATTCTCTCTGTGTGCTCTCAGCATCTTTGAGGTGGGGCTGGCTCCCATCTCTTCAGCATCTGTGACCGGTGATGCTGTACTCCTGAAGGGCTCAGATGCTGAAGGCCGACAGAGGATCAGGTGTTTTTCAAATTTCATTGCTGCATCTCCGTGATATGACCCTGATCACAGAGCACAAGGGAGCTGCCCTCTACCAAACAGGAGTCAGACATTCACATAGGCAATGTGAAGATCTGTGGAAGGTCCTCACTGCATATCGTCATCATCCTCCCAGAATCTTGTGGCTATTAGGGCCTCCTGAGTGCGCCTGCCTCATCCAGCCAGCGCAATGGCCTCATCACCAACATCCTCGCCTTCAAGGACCTCGTAACCGTCATTCCCTTTGACGTCCTCCTCGTTGGATGAGGTATGCACCTCTTCCATCTCCTCCTTTGAGTGGGCAAAGATCTGGCAAATGGAGTTTAATGTGGGAAAATGTGAAGTTGTTCACTTTGGCAGGAAGAATGTAAAAGCAGAGTATTACTTAAATGGAGGCCGATTGCAGAATTCTGAGGTGCAGAGGGATCTGGGTGTTCTAGTGCATGAGTCACAAAAAGTTAGTATCCAGGCTCAGCAAGTAATTAAGAAGGCTAATGGAATGTTACGAGAGGAATTGAACATAAAAGCAAGGATCAAAAACAGAAAATGCTTGAAAAACTCAGTAGGTATAGCAGCATCTGTGGAGAGAGAAACAGAGTTAACGTTTCGGGTCCATATGAAGAAGATTAAGGGATGATTTGATTGAAGTATAGAAGATCCTGAACAGCCTTGACAAGGTGGACATCGAAAGGATGTTTCCTCTTGTGGGTGAGTCCAGAACAAGGGGGCACTTTTTGAAATTAGGGATTGCCCTTTTAGGACAGAGATGAGGAGAATTTTTTTCTTTGAGGGTTGTGCGACTTTGGAACTCTGCCTCAGAAGGTGGTGGAGGTGGGGTCATTGAATATTTTTAAGGTAGAGGTAGATAGATTCTTGTTAGGCAAGAGAATCAAAGGTTATCGGGGGTAGATGGGAATGTGGAAATCGAAACACAAGCAGATCTGCCCTGGTCTTATTGAATGACGGAGCAGGCTAGAGGGGCCGCATGGTCTACTCCTGTTCCTATTTCTTATGTTCTTATGTTCCTCAGCCAGGTCCTCCCCCTATTGCAGTGCACAGCAAGCGACGATGATGCCTGACACTCTCGGTGGACACCACCAGACCTGTCGAGGCACTGGAACCTCATTTTCAAAGTGTCTATCGTTTGCTTCACCAAAGTCTAGGTCATGACATGAACCTCATTACACCATCGCTCTGCTGCAGTCTGAGGCTGTCACACAGGCGTCATTAGTCATGGCCTCTGTGGGTAGCCATTGTCCCCGAGGACCCAACCCTGCAGCCTCTGTGGACCCTGGAAGATGTCAGGGATCTGAGACCTGCTAAGGATGTAGGAGTCGTGGACGCTCCCTGGGAATCATGTACATACCTGTAGGATGCATTTGTGGTGGTTGCAGACCAGCTGAACGTTCAGTGAGTGGGAGCTCTTGCGAGTGGCGTATTTGACCACTTGTTGCCATGGAGATCGAAGTGTCATGCGAGTGCAGTCAATGGCACTCTGCACCTGTGGAAAACCTGAATCTGCGCAAATCCCAGCGCTCTTGCTTCTTGGCTCTCCTGATCCCGGGTGAAATGCAGAAAGTCCTGTGCCTTCACGAAGATGGTGTCTGTGACTCCCCTGGTTACACTTGTGCTTAAAAAGTCACAAGCAGGTCACCTGTGGAGGCCTGGAAGAAGCCACTGGCATAAAAATTGAGCGCCACAGTCACTTTCACGGCCACTGGCAGTGGATGCCCTTCATGTCCCCTTGGCACCAAATCCTGCAGCAGGTGGCAAATGTGACTGACCAGTCCGCTGGGCATGTCATTGGCAACATTGGTTCTCAGTCATCTGCAGGAATGACAAGTGCCGTCTACAGACCCTGGGTCTAGTGAAGCTGTGTGCACAGCAGGCCCCTGCCGCCTCTTCATCTTGAGGGAGGTGCTCCTTCCTTTGCCAAGCCAGGCTCCTACACCGCTCTCTGCTTCTTCTCTACTCCCTGTAAGCCATGAGGCACACCACTAAATCACCAGGCTCCATGATTCTGATATTCTCCTCCTGCAGAATCAAACAGAGACGCCTGGGTTAGCATAAGTGTCCTAAGAACCTCTCTTGGTTAAGTCTGAAGGCTGATTCACGCATGCAGGAGAGTTCTGGCCACTACTTGGATGACCAGTGTGTAGTGCATTCATCGGCTGTCTGAAACCTCACCCACCTCTGCCCCATTCCACTTGACCGATTGGCTACTGGACTGCATGTTGTGCTCTCAGTTCAGGAGCAGGCATTCTCCTTACCTGCACTGCAAGGCTGCACTGTTAGCTTGAACCATAATGGACACCGATCCACACCTGAATAAAGACATTGCAAGGGGCTCCGAGCATCTCCCCCAGTGACTGCTCCATGGTCACCTTTCACAAGGGGATTCTACAATTTGTCCAATCGGCCAATTGCTATGCTGCTCCCTAAAACGCACATTAATTTGCAGTCTGCGCCCGAGGGGTGAAAAGTCCTGAAGCGTTTGGTGGCACTTTTATGCTTTTGAGTTGCTTGAGTGGGCAGATAAGCTTCAGAGGCCCGACTCCCAGCCTTGTCAATGGAGCTGCAGCTGAACAGTCTCAGCTGCAGAAGAACGCTCACTTTTGGCAAGCTTTTCCAAGTGCGTGGCCGCTTCCCTCACCCCCAGACCCCCTGCCCACCCCCCCATTCACACGTGTACTTGTGTACTTTCTCAGTCTGCTGCCTTGGCCCCACCCACCACCCCCCGGCTTGACCGGCACTGCAGCCCTTGCCCCGGCACCGCACTGCCTACCAGCCGGGAAAAAGCGACTTACATGTGCGTGTGCCTGAACACGCGGCACCTCAACCTTGGAGTCCAACGGGCAACCCCCATGAACGCTGCGCAACATTATTGACCACTCACCTCCCAGTTCCCCTCGAAGTTCAGCTTGTCAGGTGCATGCCTTTTAAAGGGAGCAGTGAAGTACGCTGTTCTGAAGTCACACCGACATGGGTGGTAAATTCGACATGGGAGGTTGATTCCGGCGAGGAGGGCTTATATGAGACGCTAAAGTATTAAAATTAGGTTTCTGACTTGCGGGTGGGAAGCGCTGTCGGCCGTTGATGGCTGGAACGGAGGATCGCAAACTGGTTTCACGCCAATGTAAAATCGACTTTTTGCCTTCTTGCCACATTATCTGCTCATGCCCGCCATATCACTTGCTTCCAACAGGAGCAGCCAATTTCATCCAGTGTTTCACTCTACTTAGAGAATGTCACTGTTTCCAAGGGGATCTTTTACTCTGAGATCATTTATTAAACCTGCCTCATTACACATTACCAGATCCCTGGTTAGATCCACAATATATTGTTCCGGGGAAAAACAAATCCCAAAAATCCCCCCCAAAAAACATGCTCCATCTTTTGGAACACTCACCCTCAATTCCTCCACATGGACATCACCTCCCTCCCTGGTTTCAAAAATCTCAAAATCCTTCTTTTTCACTATGTTTTGACCTCACCTAACCAACTCCCTCTTTTATCCTCTTTCAGCTTGGTACCCACTCACTATCTGCAACCCTATAAATTGCTTTGAGACATCGCGCAGAACATAATGAACACTAAAAAAATGTAAGTACTGCAGTTGTCGTGCAAGATCAGTTCAGAAGTCACCCATGTGTGCAGATGGGTTTCACAAGAAAACTATATTCAAGCCAAATTTCTCTTGAGCTTGAGGAGTCGTAGGCAATTTGAGCTGTGCCTGTTGACAGGAACTTGGCAATGTAGCTGTCAAGGTTAAAAAAACTATTAGGTGAATCCAGAATGATAATTCAAACAGATAAAAGTGCTGGTAAGTATATTTATCTTTGCTGCTGTTACATTCTCTACAAATAATACAGGTAGGTTGCTCAATTTATTTGATTGATGCAAAGTTTATAATGGCAATAGAAGCAATTCCTTCTGTAGAGGGGCAAATTGTGGGAGTAATGTCACTTTGCCCCAACTCCAACTTATGCTGGACAGAATTCCCAGATACTACAATGGCCAATCATTCTGGAAATTCACTTTCATATAACACATGGACTGAAACTCTTGCTGCTGGAGCCTTGGGACATAATAAACCATTCAGCAAGCCAATTAATCAGTTGCTGTTTCAACTGGGTAAACTCAATATTATACCACTAAAAACATTAAATGACTTCAGTCACTGGACAGGCTGTCTTACTAAAACTGAACAGTAAAGTTCTAGTTCAATGAAGCGTGCAGGAGGACATGCCAGGAGCAGCACCAGGTATACCAAAAAATGAGGTATCAACCTGGTGAAGCTACAACATAGGACTACTTGTGTGCCAAACAGCATAAGCAGCAAATGATAGACAGAGCTAAGCGATTCCATAACCAACGGATCACATCTAAGCTCTGCAGTCCTGCCACATCCAGTCATGAGTGGTGGCGGACAATTAAACAACTCACTGAAGGAGGAGGCTCCACAAATATCCACATCCTCAACGATAGGGGAGCCCAGCACATCAGTGCAAAAGACAAGCATTTGCAACCATCTTCAGCCAGAAGTGCCAAGTGGATGATCCATCTTGGCCTCCTCCAGAGGTCTCCAGCATCAAGAAATGGCTTACGGTACTGGATACTGCAAAGTCTATTGGCCCTAACAACATTCCGGCAATAGTACTGAAGACATGAAGCAGCCCTGGACAACATTCAGGCTTGGGCTGATAAGTGGTAAGTAACAATTGCACCACACAAGTGCTAAGCAATGACCATTTACAACAAGAAAGAATCTTACTATCTCCCCTTGACATTCAATGGCATTACCATTGCTAAACCCCCCTCTAATATCATCATGGGAGTTACCACTGACCAGAAACTGAATTGGACCAGCCTTATAAATACTGTAGCTGCAAGAGCAGGTCAGAGGCTGGGAATCCTGTGGCGAGTAACTCACCTCCTGACTCCCCAAAGCCTGTCCACCATCTACAAGGCACAAGTTAAGAGTGTGATGAAATACTCTCCACTTGCCTGAATAAGTGGTAGCTCCAACAACACTCAAGAAGCTTGACACCGTCCAGGACAAAGCAGCCGTTTGATTGGCATCACATCCACCACCTTAAACATTTACTTTCTCCACCACTAACACTGTGGCAGTGGCAGTGTGTACCATCTACAAGATACACTGCAGCAACTCAAGGCTCCTTCGACAGCACCTTCTAAACTTGCGACCTCTACCACCTAGAAGGACAAGGGCAGCAGATGCATAGAAACACCACCACCTGCAATTTCCCTTCCAAGCCACACAATATCCTGATTTGGAAATATATTGCCATTCCTTCACCAGCTGGGTCAAAATCCTGGAACTCCCTTCCTAACAACACTGTGAGTCAACCTGCACCACACGGATTGCAGTGGTTCAAGAAGGCAGCTCACCACTCCTCTGAAGGGCAATTAATGCTGGCCTAGACAGCGATGCCCACACACTTGTGAAAGAATTAAAAAACATCTAAAGTCAATAAAACACTTGCTTTCATGAAAACAAGGGCAGTGGATGACAAAATATTTCCATTGTAAGTTCAGGAGCAAATGAAGCTCACACAATTTTAGGCACAAATTTCAGATTAAGATTTATGAAACACTTTTCCACACAGCAAAGCAACCAAAGCGTGCAGCTGACAAACCCTGCAAAGTGAGAAGATTCAGCAACTTGATTTTTCAGACTAAATGCTCAATTGCATCAGGAAATGAATGATAACGAATACAGTTACTCAAGGGAGATTTTAAATCTGTGATTTAAAGAGGAGCTAGAATAAAATTAACATTGTAGAAAGTGTGTGGCTGTGCCTAAACACACTGAGCTAGAGTAGTAGGAAGCCTTGCAGTACCCAGCTAGCAATCTTCCAAATTAGCTATGCAGTCAAGAAGTTTTGGGAAAAGGTGGTATGTTGTTTATTCTAGTAGAAAATAAAATGCACAGACACGCATGAGAAAAAAATGTAATTTTCCTTATCTTACGCAGAGGGCACATTTATTCAACTGCCCACAGATCTGTCAAAATGGAGATCGTGGGCCACAAGTTGTACCTGATAGCTAGCACCCTTGACCTTGGCAACTCAGTTCTATTCATGTTTAATTATTATTCACTGGTTTGCACTTAATTTTATTGTCCTTAGCACAACTGCCTGAATGTTTGATAAGTATGAAATCAAAATATCAAGGTGGCTAGCGTCAGCAAGTTGATGTAAGTTTGTGTCCCCATTAACTTTCATTTAAATTGTATAAGTGCCACTGATACTCCATGTTATGTGCCTATGTGAGCCCATGAAGACCAAAAGCATGGGCACCTTATCAGTAGCTGGCGCCCTTTCATCCACATAGCATAGACATAGGTATTGTCTTCCATCTTAACCATATATTTGCATTCACCAGTTAAAAATTTCCAGCCTTGTTCCAGTAACAAAAACGTTTCCTCAGTTTGCGTCAATAAGAATCTTGGGAACATAGAATGGTTACAAGACAGGGGGCTATTCAGCCCATGTTGTTTATGCCAGCTCTCTGTAATAGCAACTTGGCTAGCCCCACTCCCCTGTCCTTTCCCAGTAGCCCTGCAATTTTTTTGTCCAGATAATTTTAAAATTCCCTTTCAAAAGCCACCTCCTTCAGACATTCAGGCAATGTAGTCCAGATCCTAACCACACGCTGTTTAAAAGATTTTTTTCTCATGTCGCCTTTGGTTCATTTGCCACTCACCTTAAATCGCCGTCCTCTGAATCACAGAATCACAGAATTATTGTGGTGTAGGCAGCCATTTGGCCCATTATGTCTGCACCGGCTCTCTGAGCCTTTGAACTTAGTGCCAATTTCCTGCTTTTTCTCCATAACCCTGAACATTGCTACTATTTAAATAGTCATCTAATGCCCTCTTAAATGCCTCAGTTGAACCTACCTCCACCACACTTCGAGGCAGTGCATTCCAGACCCTAACCACTCGCTGAGTGGAAAAGCTTTTTCTCACCTCGCATTTGCTTCTTTTGCAAAGCACTTTAAAACTGCCCTCTGGTTCTCGATCCGTTTACAAGCGGGAACAGTTTCTCCCTATCTACTCTTCCAGACCCCTCATGATTTTGAAAACTTCCATCAAGTCTCCTCTTAGCCTTCTCCTCTCCAAGGAAAATAGTCCCAACTTCTCCAATCTTTCCTCATCACTGAGTTCCGCCTTACAGCTTTACTGCTGCTATACTGCCTCATTCAATCATAAGTAGGTTGGAAAACTATTACAGTTCATTTAAAATTGTGGATGACTATTGAGCCTGTCACTGTGC
Source organism: Carcharodon carcharias (assembly GCF_017639515.1). Classification (NCBI taxonomy): domain Eukaryota; kingdom Metazoa; phylum Chordata; class Chondrichthyes; order Lamniformes; family Lamnidae; genus Carcharodon; species Carcharodon carcharias. Next base: position 4,280,977 of record NC_054489.1, on the reverse strand, counting down.
TTTTACAGTGTTTACAGACATGTGAGGCAGAATCAAACACTGATTCTAGCCAACAAGTCCAAACAGATTGGCGCAACTGTAACCTGAAAGACAGGGCTACAAGATTTTGCTTTTCCCAGGACATATGGTCCTGAAAGAACTTGCATTTCACAACTTCGGGATGTCCCAATGCACTTTACAGCCAATGAAATACTTTCTGAAGTGGAGTCACTGTTTTAATGTATAAAACAAAGCAGCCAGTTTCTACACAGCAAGCTCCCACCAGCAGCAATGAGATAGTTTTAGTAATGTTAGTTTAAGGATAAATATTGGTCAAAAGACTCGGAACTGTTCCCCTGCTGTTCTGAAAATAGTGCCGTGGGATCTTTTAGATCCACCTGGTAAATTCGAGTTTGCAATACAGTAATCGGAATATTGCAAATTTGCAATTCTCTATGTGTGCAACAAACAATCTGCAACCCAAGAAGACAAAAACACAACATTTACTTATACTACAGATGCCTATTCATCCATGGATCACCTCCACCCTTTTCTGCAGACTCCTGATCTATGATAGGATAATTGTCACTGTTTAGGAATTGCCCCCTGGTTTTGAAATGATTTTTCAAGTCCCAACTCAAACTCAGTGCAATTTTCTTTCCCTGTTGTCATGCTGGCATTTTAATCATTAAACTGATCCCTTTCATGTCTTGGTTGCATTAGGAGCTGAGATAACACTGTTGTAGGTGGGAGTGCCACTACCTGAGGCAAGATCATCGTGTTTGAACAAATTGATACAAGTTCAAGCATTTCTCCGTTGAAAAGCACTATTGGGTAGCTGACAGGTATTAATAAAGGATTAACTCTGCATTGTGTGAAATCACAAGAATTCCTAGCTGTTTACCTCCTGGAAGACTGACTTCACTCAAAAATTAAACTGTGCTGAATTTGCTGATCTCTAATGAGAGTGCTGCAGGGCAAGGACAAGGGTGTGGGACTAATTGGATAGCTCTAGCAAAGAGCCAGCATAATGGGCTGTAAGATTCTCAAAAATACTTAGTTAACCCCATGTTAACACCTATGCCATGAATATCAGTCTCTAGAGGATATAACAACTTTATCATCAAAGGTATGCTGATCCCAGCTGAACTGCCCAACCTCCTACCAGCCCGGATCAAATCTAGAATGCATTAGGATCTCCCCTCAGCCCGATGATCGATGGCTTCATGCTTGCAAGAACTGCAACATGCTAAGAATGCCTTATGGAGGATCCCACAGTCCAACCAGAAGGATCAAAGCTTCCTCACAAACATAAGACCATAAGACATAGGAGCAGAAATTAGGCCATTCTGCCCATCGAGTCTGCTCCACCATTCAATCAGGGCTGATAAGTTTCTCCTGCCATTCTCCCGCCTTCTCCCCGTAACCTTTGATCCCCTTACCAATCAAGAACCTATCTATTTCAGTTTTAAGCACACTCAATGACCTGGCCTCCACAGCCTTCAGTGGCAATGAGTTCCATAGATTCACCACTCTCTGGCTAAAGAAGTTTCTCCTCATCTCTGTTCTAAAAGACCTTCCCTTTACTCTGAGGCTGTGCCCTCAGGTCCTAGTCTCTCCTACTAATGGAAACATCTTCCCCACGTCCACTCTATCCAGGCCTTTCAGTATTCTGTAAGTTTCAATCAGATCCCCCCTCATCCTTCTAAACTCCATCGAGTATAGACCCAGAATCCTCAAACGTTCCTCATATGTTAAGCCTTTCATTCCTGGGATCATTCTCGCGAACCTCCTCTGGACCCTCTCCAGGGCCAGCACATCCTTCCTGAGATACAGGGCCCAAAATTGCTCACAATATTCTAAATGTGGTCTGACCAGAGCCTTATAAAGCCTCAGCAGCACAACCCTGCTTTTATATTCTAGTCCTCTCAAAATAAATGCCAACATTGCATTTGCCTTCCTAACTACCGACTCAACCTGCAAGTTAACCTTAAGAGAATCCTGGACCAGGACTCCCAAGTCCCTTTGCACTCCAGATTTCTGAATTCTCTCCCCATTTAGAAAATAGTCTATGCCTCTATTCTTCCTACCAAAGTGCATGACCTCACACTTCCCCATGTTGTATTCCATCTGCCACTCCTTTGCCCATTCTCCTCACCTGTCCAAATCCTTCTGCAGCCTCCCCGCCTTCTCAATACTACCTGTCCCTCCACATATCTTTGTATCATCTGCAAACTTAGCCAGGATGCCCTCAGTTCCTTCATCTAGATCATTAATGTATAAAGTGAAAAGTTGTGGTCTCAACACTGATCCCTGCGGAAATCTACTAGTAGTTACTGGCCGCCATCCTGAGAAGGACCCCCTTATCCCCACTCTCTGCCTCCTGCCCAACAGCCAATCTTCTATCCATGCTAGAACCTTGCCTCTAACACCATGGGCTCTTATCTTACTGAGCAGCCTCCTGTGCGTCTTCTGAGAATGCTGTCACCTTTTCCATAGGGTATCTTTATCCAGAGATAAAAACATCCCCATTCATAGGACTGAGGAGCTCCTCATCAAAACCTGGAACCATCATTGAGCAGTGTTTTCAAAGGAAATTTATAGGCAGCCAACAAGCCTTCGGTCTGCAAGGTATCCATGTTAATACTCCAGAAACTTTGGCCTGGGTATCTAACGCACAGATTGACATTTGATTTGTTTTTGTTTATTCATTCACGGGATGTGGGCATCTCTGGCTGGGCCAGCATTTATTGCATATCACTAGTTGCCCTTCAGAAGGTGGCACTGAGATGCCTTCTTGAACCACTGAAGTCCATGTGGTGTAGGTACACCCACAGTGCTGTTCGGGAGGGAGTTCCAGATTCTGACCCAGCGACAGTGAAGGAACGGTGATATATTTCCAAGTCAGGATGGTGAGTGGCCTAGTGGGGAACTTCCAGGTGGTGGTGTTCCCATCTATCTGCTGCCCTTGTCCTTCTAGGTGGTATTGGTCATGGTTTTGGAAGATGCTGTCAAAGGAGTCTTTGTGAATTTCTGCAGTGCATCTTGTAGATGGTACACACACTGCTGCTACTGTGCGTCGGTGGTGGAGGGAGTGAATGTTTGTGGATGGGGTGCCAATCAAGTGGGTTACTTTATCCTGGATGATGTCAACCTTCTTGAGTGTTGTAGGAGCTGCACTCATTCAGGCACGTGGGGAGTATTCCGTCACACTCCTGACTTGTGCTTGTAGATGGTGGACAGGCTTTGGAGAGTCAGGAGGTGGGTTACTCATCGCAGGATTCCTAGCCTCTGACTTGCTCTTGTAGCCACAGTAAATATATGGCTAGTCCAGTTCAACTTCTTGTCAATGGTAACCTCCAAGATGATGATTGTGGGAGATTCAGCGATGGTAATGCCATTAAACATCAAGGGGCGATGGTTCAATTTTCTCTTGTTGGAGATGATCATTGCCTGACACTCGTGTGGCATGAATATTACTTGCCACTTGTCAGCCCAAGCCTGCATATTGTCCAGGTCTTGCTGCATTTGGACATGGACTGCTTCAGTATCTGAAGAGCTGCGAATGGTGCTGAACATTGTGCAATCATCAGTGAACATCCCCACTTCTGACCTTATGATGGAAGGAAGGTCATTGATGAAGCTGCTGAAGATGATTGGGCTGAGAACACTACCCTGAGGAACTCCTGCAGTGAAGCCCTGGAGTTGAGATGACTGACCTCCAACAACCACAACCATCTTCCTTTGTGCTAGGTATGACTCCAACCAGTGGAGAGTTTACCCCCGATTCCCATTGACTCCAGTTTTGTTAGGGCTCCTTGATGTCACACTCAGTCAAATGTGGCATTGATTTCTAGGGCAGTCAGTCTCACCTCACCTTGGGGGTTCAGCTTGTTTGTCCATGTTTGAACCAAGGCTGTAACGAGGTCAGGAGCTGAGTGGCCCTGGCGGAACCCGAACTGGGCATCAGTGAGCAGGTTATTGCTAAGCAAGTGCCGCTTGATAGCACTGTTATTGACCCCTTCCATTACTTTACTGACGATCTAGAGTAGACTGATGAAGCGATAATTGGCTGGGTTGCATTTGTCCTGCTATTTGTGTACAGGACATACCTGGACAATTTTCCACATAGCCGGGTAGATGCCAGTGTTGTAGCTGTACTGGAACAGCTTGGCTAGGGGCACGGCAAGTTCTGGAGCACAAGTCTTCAGTACTATTGCCGGAACATTGTCAGGACCCATAAGCTCTGCACTATTAGTGCCTTCAGCTGTTTCTTGATATCATGTGGAGTGAATGGAATTGGCTGAAGACTGGCATCTGTGATGTTGGGGACCTCCGGAGGAGGCTGAGATGATCATCCACTCGGCACATCTGGTTGAAGATTGTAGCAAATACTTCAGCCTTATCTATTGCACTGATGTGCTGGGATCCCCCATCATTTTAAGGTATGCCGGGTGCTGCTCCTGGCATGCCCTCTTGCACTCTTCATTGAACCAGTGTTGATCCCCTGGCTTGATGGTAATGGTAGAGTGGGGGATATGCCGGGCCATGAGGTTACAGATTGTGTTCCAGTACAATTCTGCTGCTGCTGATGGCCCACAGCACCTCATGGTTACCCAGTCTTGAGTTGCTAGATCTGCTCGAAATCTATCCCATTTAGCACGGTGGTAGTGCCACACAACACGATGGAGGGTATCCTCAATGTGAAGGCAGGACTTTGTCTCCACAATGACTGTGCGGTGGTCACTCTTACCGATATTGTCATGGACAGATGCATCTGTGACAGGCAGGTTGGTGAGGATAAGGTCAAGTATGTTTTTCCCTCTGGTTGGTTCCCTCACCATTTGCCGCAGACCCATTCTAGCAGCTATGTCCTTTAGGACTCGGCCAGCTCGGTCAGTATTGGTGCTACTGAGCCACTCTTGATGGTGGACATTGAAGTCCCCCACCCAGAGTACATTCTGCACCCTTGCCCCCACCTCAGTGCTTCCTCCAACTGCTGTTCAACATGGAGAAGCATTGATTCGTCAGCTGAGGGAGGCCGGTACATGGTAATCAGCAGGAGGTTTCCTTGCCCATGTTTGACCTGAAGCCATGTGACTGCTTGGGGTCCGGAGTCAATGTTGAGGACTCCCAGGGCAACTCCCTCCCGACTGTATACCCCTGTGCTGCCACCTCTGCTGGGCCTGTCCTGCTGGTGGGACAGGACATACCCAGGGTGGTTGATGATTGTGTCTGGGATATTATTGCTATTACCCATATGGAAGGGGAGAACTCCCATGTTTCTCCCCAGTTGCTGCCTAACTTGCTGAGTTTCCTGTATTTTCTTCTTTTTCAACTCAGAGTCAATTTTCTGCCTCCATAAGGAATGGAATTGCATTTCGATAGCAACTTTCACAGCCTCAGGACATCCCAAAGTGCTTCACAGCCAATGGGTTATGTTCGAAATACAGCCATTGCTATCTAGTAGACAGATACAGCAAATGATTGGAGAGGGTTGGGGGTGGCGGGAGGGTGAGAAGGGTAGGGTGAGAGGGTGGGGAAGGATACAGTCAGGGGGTGGGCAGGGTACAGTCAGGGGGTGGGCAGGGTACAGTCAGGGGGTGGGCAGGGTACAGTCAGGGGGTGGGCAGGGTACAGTCAGGGGGTGGGCAGGATACAGTCAGGGGGTGAGGTTAAGTGGGTTGCTGTTTGTGGAAGAGAATTCCAAACTGCTACCACGCTTTGTGCGTAGAATCATTTCCTAATTTCACTCCTGAAAGGTCTGGCTTTAATCTTTAGACAATGGCCGGGATTTTCCAGCCCTGTTGGGGATGGATGGATTCACCATGGAAGTTCCAGCCGCCCAGTCCATTGACTTTCAGCGGGACTGGACGGTCCCAGCAGAGGGCGGGGCTGGAAAGACCCGCCTGCTTCCATTCTAATCTATCCAATCATAGCCAGAGAGTCACGCCATGTCCTCGCTTCCTGCTCCCACATTGTTCCTCCTGATGTTCCCCCAAAAGGAGTCTATCCTTCAGCCCCTTCTATTTCTCATCGACATGTTTTCTCTTGCTGTCATATCCAAAACCACAGTGTTTGTATTCACATGTGCACTGACGAGACCCCGCTCTATCTCACCTCCTCTCTCGACCCCTCTGGGGTTGGCAAATGATCAGACTGCTTATCCGCTATCCAGTGCTGGATGAGCAGAAATTTCCTTCAAATATTGGAAGGCCAAAGGCTTTGTCTGAGTCCGTGCTGCAAGCTCCATTCCCCAGCTACCAACTCAACCCCTCTCCCTGGCAACTGTCCGAGGCTGAACCAGACTGTTTCGAACCTGGATGTCATGTTTCATCCCGAGATGAGCTTCTGACCACATAGTCCAAGCCTATTTCCACCTCAGTAACGTGGATGGACTTTGCTCCTGTCTCAGCTCATTTTTTGCTAAAACCCTCATTCATGCCTTTGTTTCCTGTAGACTTGATGATTCCAATTCATTCCTGGCAAGTCTCCCACATTCTACCCTCCCGAAACTTACAGTCACCCAAAGCTCTGCTGCCTGTGTCTGAACCTGCACCAAGTCCCATTCCCCTATCACTCTGAGATTGCTGATCTACATTGGACCCTGCCCAAGAAATACCTTGACTTGAAATATCTGAATCCCTCTATAACCTCACCCCTCCCTATCTCTGTAATCTCCTCCAGCCCCACAATCCCACTGGAAACAGTCTTCCTGTCATAAGAACACCCATCAACCACTGCCCTTTGTTTTCTGCCACTCAGCCCATTTTGTATCCAGTTTGCTACATTCCCTGGATCCCATGGGCTTTTATTTTTTAACCGGCCTGCCGTGTGCAACCTTGTCAAAGGCCTTGCTAAAATCCACATAGACCACATGAACTACCCTCATCCTGAGCCCTAAGCTCAGGATTTCCCTCCCTAAACCTCTCCACTTCTCTCCTTTTTCCACCTATGAGATACTCCTAAAATCTACCTCGGACCATGCTATTGGTCACCTCCTTTCAATTACCTTATGTGGCTCAGTGTCTAACTTTGCTTTCATAATGTTTGTGCAAAGTGCTTGGGATGTTTTAAAGGTGCTATATAAATTAAAGATGCTACACAAATTAAAGATGCTATATAAATATAATTTGTTGTCGTTAACGAAACTAGTTTTGTGTTTAAAAAGGGCACAATTCCTGCTGCCGCTACAGATTATGTTTAGCATCCCGCCAAATCTCCTAGCCCCCGATCACTTTGACTAATTCAACTAAACGCTAAGATAAAAGCAAAAAACAGCGCAGGCTGGAAATCCAAAACAAAAACAAATACCTGGAAAACTCAGCAGGTCTGACAGCATCTGCAGAGAGGAACACAGTTAATGTTTCGAGTCTGTATGACTCTTCATCTTTTTTACTTAGTTCTGTTGAAGAGTCATACGGACTCGAAACGTTAACTGTGTTCCTCTCTGCAGATGCTGCCAGACCTGCTGAGTTTTTCCAGCTATTTTTGTTTTTGTTTTGACTAATTCAATGTCAATTTTCAATGTGCTCCCGACTCTCACCGGCTTTACGGAACCTACTTACAATAACTTGCAGAGAGAGAAAAAAACAGATCTTTCAAAACTTGTCGGACTTGAAATATTTCAATCGACAACTCTCAGCTTCAGTCCCTGGTGATCCCGACAAGGTGTGGAATTCAGTAGATGAGTTTTTATAACACGTCTACACTGAAAACAAGTTTCATTCAGAAAACAATACCGCACACAACATTCCAGGAAAACAGACAAGTCAAATAATGACATTTTTTGCAGAATGGAATTTGACACCAATTCTGCAAATCTTGCTGAAGATGGCCATGGGAAAGTGGATCAACTCTTTGCAATGACTGGGACGCAGCCCAGGGTGTGTCTCTGGGAGGGTCCCCGCCCCATTCATCCAATGTCAAACTGTCAAACTCTGTCCTGGTTCATAAATGAGTGGTTTTAGCTGAGAGCAGCAGTCCTGGGGGGAGTTGCTGGATCTTCTCCCAGCCAATGTGTGGGGAGTGGAGTGGTAGGACCGCCCTATGGGGATGGGATATAAGGGGGGGAGACAGGATCTGCGTTTGCAGTTTGTAGTTTGTCTCTCACTTGTCTACAACCTCTAGCACCATGAGTATGAGCTTCAAGTCCTCGTTTGGTGGATCAAGCCGCCATGGTTCATCCTCCGTGCGACTCGTCCGAAGCAGCGGGGGCGCGTCCCGCGCTCAGAGTTTGTACAGCGTCGGGATGGGGACCCGTATCGCCTCGGTGAGTCCGAGTTCGGGGCTGGGGAGCGCCCTGGGCTCCGGCTCCGGCTCCGGCTCCGGCTCCGGCTCCTTCTCTATTTCTTCCTCCTCCTCCTCCTCAGCTGGAGGCTTCAATGAGAAGACAACCATGCAGAACCTGAACGAGCGCCTGTCCAGTTACCTGGACAGGGTCCACTCCTTGGAAACTTCCAACAGCAAAATGGAGCTGGAGATCCGCCAGTTACTTGAGAAAGCGACTCCAGCTGTCCGGGACTGGAGCGTTTACTGGGGCACCATTAAAGATATCCGCGACCAGGTGAGACCTTCTAGCTGCCGCTTCTACTGGCAATTCTCTGAGAGAGCGCCCTTAACACCATAAAGCCTTCCAAGGTACCTCACAGGAAGCTGCCAAAACAAATCCAGGCAGACGGAACAAGCTGATATTAAGCTCTGATGACCAAAAGCTTGGTCAAGGAGGAAGGCTTTGAGGAGCATCAGGAGGAAAGTGAGGTAGGGAGTTTGAGGAGGGGAATTCCAGAGCTTGGGGTACAGGTAACTGTAGGGGTGGCCATGCCGAGCCATTGAAACATGGAGGCTGCTCAAGAGGCTGGAATGAGAGGAGTGCAGATGTGGTTTGGGAAATGAGAGTCAATGTTGGTGTGTTTCTGGTGAAAGTCCCACACTGGAGCTGGCTCCGACAGCTTATAGTGATGAGACCTGGCGCATAGGGAGTGAGGGTGGATTAGATGATAGGTAGAAACTGAGGAAACAGAAACAAAACCAGGTGTAGTACAAGTGGGAGCTATGACAAATTCTTTGAATGTTCCATGCTCAATGATTGAGGGAGGGGCAGCAGACTGCAAGGGGTAGCCAGGGATATGGGGGCAGAGGGGCTGCAGACATGGTGTAGGGGACAGAAGGGCAGTGAACTGGGGGTGGGGGGTAGAGGAGTAGCAGATGGGGGCAGCACGCCTGAGTGGGGGGGACACAGAGGGGCAGCAAACCTGTGGGACGGAGACCAGTGCAGGAGATGCAAATGGAATGTGGAGCCTGCAGTGTCTCACAACAGGATAATCTAGCACTGAAAGCATGGCAAACTGTAAGTGATGTTACTGATGGCTGCTTTCTTCTCAAACTCTGTGAAATTTATTATTAATCTCCATTTTTCACAGATTAATGATCTCATCCTTGATAACTCCAGCCTTATGCTGCAGGTTGATAACTCCAAACTTGCTGCTGAAGATTTCAAAACCAAGTAAGTAATAATAAATGTAGCTGTTTAATGTCTTTGAGCTGAGGGTGTGCTTTATTCTCCGATCCCACCTATCCTGTTGATTTGTCTTCCTCATCATCCACTTGCAACTTTTTCCTGCACCTACATCATTCTTACCTTTTGCTGCTGAACAGATGGTATTTGGTCCAAGAAATAATCTTCCAGATTTGTGTATATTTAAAGAATTACTTAACATGTCTCCTGTTATTTCCCTCTGATGGAGAGACCATCTCGATCCTTTCTCAGGAGAACTGTACAGATACTGAAGACCAACTGTCTTAGTTATTTCAGAAAGCAGAGAAAATGCTTGTAACTTAAGATGGAATTTACTGGAAAAATCCAACATGTTAATGGCAGACAAATGCAGAACTATTAATGTGCAAATCATCCAGCAAATTTAGGGGATTAAGCGATATGCCCTGATTTGCAAAACCATGATTTGAAAATGCTGCCAGTTTGCCCACAAAATCTTTCACCCTAAGCCTCCCTGTTAATTTTTAAGAAAGTGCTGAATTTGCATGTCAATTGTGCAGTAAGTTTATGACAAGAAGTAAAGCTCATAATTAATAATTTTGGTATCCTTTTACCAATGTGATAATTGTTAATGACTTCCAATCAACCTCTCTAGCCCAGAAAAGGAACAAGTGTTCAATCTTATTCCAAAATAGAGGTGTAACGAAGGAATTGATAGACATTTGGGTGACACAAAGATCATTAACTGAGGCATGGGGGGAGGTGGGGGAGGTGGGGGGTTGTGGCAGCAAGTCAGCTTAAATGGAAAGAAAAAAGATAAATTGTTGATATTCTCACCTAGTGTTCACACCAAGATCAGATCTTGTTGGTAGTGTCAATCAGCACAAACCTATACTTGTGACTCCCACATTAGAGAATGGCTGTATTATGGAGGAGCCAATTTTGTAACATATTAGTCTGTTCTGCTCTGTAGCAAGCCAGGAAAAGACCAGCGGCTTCATACTCATGATGCCTAGCGTGTCCTGACCAGACACTTGTCCACCCGACAGGTAGGTAATCTCCTAGGTGAGGCTGAAGTAGCGAGGGAAAGGAGAAATCTGGAATATTCTTTCCAACCCACTTGGAAGATGATTTAAATCAGGAATCCTACTGTAGAATGCAAGGCAATACCTCTTCACTTCAACATTAGACAACAAGTAATAAGAGAGATTTTTCCCCTTTTTTCTGTCTCTATAGATTTGAAGCTGAATTGGGAATTAGAATGGCAGTGGAGGGAGATATTAATGGACTGCGGACAGTGTTGGATGATATGACACTGGAGAAGAGTCAGCTGGAAATGCAGATTGAGGGTCTAAGGGAGGAACTAATCTACATCGGCAAAAACCATGAGGAGGTAAGTAACTTCCATTTTGGTAAATGATTCTACTGAGTTGAGTGTTCCTTTAAGACTGGGAGTATGAACTAACTGAATGTTTTCTCTGTAGGAGCTGAGGGGACTGCGTGGTCAGATATCTGGCAATGTCACTGTAGATGTTACAGCCGAACAGTCACCTGATTTGTCTAAGATGCTGGAAGAGATGCGCCAGCTGTATGACGATATCGCAAAAAAGAACAAGAGTGAAGCTGAAGAATGGTACAGGCAGCAGGTAATTGGGGGAAATCTGGGATTAATATGTTATTCCAATATGATCACTGAACTATCACATCCTTCATAACAAGGCATCAGCTACAGCATTCTCACCTCTGAATCAAAAAGTTCCGGGTTCAAGTCCCAATCCAAAGACTTGACTAACACTCCCAGTGCAGTACTGAGGGAATGCCGTGCTGTCTTTCAGATGAGACATTAAACTGAGTTTCCATCTGTTCTCTCAGGTGGACTTAAAAAGATCCCAGTTCTCACTGGTCAACAATTATCCCTCAAACAAAGCAAATTAACTCTCTATTTTATCTTATTGCTGCTCTGGGATCCTGCTGTGCACAAATTGGCTACCCTGTTTCCTACATTACAAACAGAGACTGCACTTGAAAATACTTCATCAGCTGTAAAGCACATGGGGAAAGATGTTGTATAAATGCTATCCTTCCTTTCACAGTTGGTATCTCCAGAATAACAGCCCCTATGATAAAAGAATAGAAGCTGATTATTGCTCAGCTGTGAGCAGACAGCGTTGCGAGAGAGGCAGCGATTAAGAGGGTGGTTCTTTGGGTCCTAATTAACAGAGGCAGACAGCTCAGTGTAATTCCTTCAACAAACCAGCAAAGAAACAGCTAAAGCTAAAAGAAACCTGGATCTTCAGTTCAGAAAATCAAAATTTAAGTAATTGAGAATAAGTGGCCTCTCTGAGCAGAAACCCAGAGGCTAAATTTTTGCTCTGGCCTCCAACATTGGGTATATTTCCCAACACCATTTGCTTGACAAACTGGCCAATGGTGTGCACTCACCATCCAATTAAGTTTAAGAGATGGCTTCCTGAAGCTGGAAGACCAATAGGAGGTCAGATCATCAGCCCCAGGCTCAGGTGGGCCCTGTCAATGTGGATAGGAGAGAGCAAACCAGGGCTGCAAGATGGAGGCATCCTCTGAAGCCTGCCTGATGCCAGCAGAGGTGCGGGGATGGTGGGGGAATTGGTCCCCGGACGGAGTGCAGGCTCCTGTCCAGGGGTGGGGCTGACTCCTCCCCGTGATCATGTTTTGACCTCGGGGGTGGGGGTGGGGGGCGGTTTGCACATTCTGATTGGAAAAATCAGTCAATGTGTAGAGAGGGGTCCACTAACTGGCCTAACAGGCTACCTGCCACTTGTGGATATGAAGCCATCATCCCTCGGCCTGAATGAAAATGGCCTGGAGATGGTCACTGTGGATAAACCAGCATATTGCCACTGGTGGGAAATTGCAGACCTGCCCAGTTCTGCCTCCATGGCCGATTAAAAATTCATCTCTGAAATTCTCCAATTCCCCATCTTCCTCAGTGTAACACGTAAGAAAATACCTTCAGCATCAGACTGGAAACAATAAACAGGTTGTCATGTTGCTATTTTATATACATCTTGGGATAACATGACATTTGGAGATCTGATTTCAAGATGGCCTGAATCAAATTGGCATTATTTTTGGGACAGAGTTGAGTTAATGACAAATGGCAACCTTTGATTGTTCGAACACCAGACAGATAGTGGAGAGTTTGTGGTTTTGATGAAAACCAAGTCCATTGTTGGTTGAAGACTTCTCTTGTTTGTTTGTTTCAGTGTGCGACTGTGCAGCAGGAATTTGTTGTCAACACTGAGGCCCTTCAAGCAGAGAAGTCACAGGTCGTCCAACTGAGGCACACTTTGCAGGGACTGGATATGGAGCTCCAGACCCAGCTCAGCATGGTGAGTACAACGCAGGAGAGCAGCAACCTCAGTCCCTGGCTTTATTGGAAATGCAGGTCTGACTAATCACTGTTTGTTTGTGTGCAGAATGCATCTCTAAATGCGACTCTTAAGGACACTGAGGTTCGTTACAGCGAGGAGTACAACAGAATTCAGCTGACCATCAACAAACTGGAGGCAGAACTGGTGGAAATGCGGCTGAAAATAGACCAACATATTAAAGACTATGCTGACCTGCTGGATATTAAAAGTAGACTGGAAATGGAAATTTCCACATATCGTCGCCTGCTGGAAGGAGGATCTGGGTAAGAAAGTAACCAAATTGAACCCAGCTCCTGACAGCCTAATCCCCCTAACTAAATATGTTAGACATGGCTTCAGAACTATTACCGTCTGTAGAGTTACTTTGGGGGATTTTGATGAATTTTGTGCTCCTTAATAAGGGACGTTAGTGTGAAATTTGGAACATTTTGCAATTTCAGAACCAGTGTCAGGATCAATCCTTGTTACTTTAGCATAGCATAAATTTGGTAATAGAGTAACTGTCGCCCTATCCTGTCCCAGATATGTTTACGCACCAACCTTCAAAGATCACCCTGTCTGCACTTGGGATATTTTTCCTTTCTCTGCACAGAAATCCTATAGCCTGAGTGGTGTCGCAGTAATCCAGATGTTTGAACACTGAATTTCCACATTGCTCTGTTATTTATGTTACTTAGCTGAATTATTCAATAATTTCAATTGTCTCAATGGAACTTCTCTTGCCCCGAGACAGTCTTGAGCTCATAACTGAGGCTGAAATCAGCCATTAATTTACAGATTTCTATAAAACGAAATTCCATTTTCCAAACTGGTGAGATTTGGACTCCTGCTCCCTGGACTATTAGCCCAGTAACAGAACCACTACACTTCCACATCATCTTACTGAGATACTAAACATCAACCAGCTGTAAAATGCTTTGGGACATTCCTGAGGTTCTGAAAAGTGCTTTACAAATGCATATTCTTTCTTTACGCTCACACACACCCAGCCTTTGTGATTCTCCTGCTGGAGGGATTCCTGGATATTTACTGATTACTGTTTATTTTTACCAGGCAAGTAACAACTACACAAACAACAAAAGATATCAGCAAGAAGATTGTGGTCACAGAGGAAATACGTGGTGAGTTAAAGATAACTTTCAAACTTGTCATCAAAGTGACTACATCGTAAGTTTGAACACAGAAGTAAATGTACATCTACATCTTGTAGTTGAGGCAGCTAGTGTTGAATGCTGAGCGGTTGTTTCCCCGACCTGGGGTGTCCAGAACAGGGGGAGGGGGGCCCAGTCTCTGGATGAGGGGCTGATCTTTCAGGACTGAGATGAAGAGAAATTTCTTCACTCAAAAGTGTTGTGAATCTTTGGAATTCTCTACCCCAGGAAGCTGTGGATGCTCAGTTGTTGAATACACTGAACCTTGAAGCTAATTGACCTTTGGTCTCCAGAGGACTTGAGGAATATGAGTTCAGGTGCTGAAGTGGAATTGAGGTCCAAGGTCAGATGAATAGTGGAGCAGGTTCATGACCAATTGTCTGATGTTCTTAACATGCTGAGTGACAGAGGCAGAGAGAGTCAACAGTTCCCAGACCCCTCATTCCATAACTTCACTGTCTGCTGTGTACTGAGTCACGCACAGCAAGAACGTCTGTCTGCTCCCAACCAGAGGAACAATTAGGCTGCTACAATTCACTTCACTGCCCCAATAATTAGAGAAACAGAAATCTGGCTGGGTCCCCACTCCTGATTTGATATCCATTGACGTCTGTACGTATTCAGGAAAGAGTTCAACTCCTCCCCCAATGCCCTCGTGATTGATTAGCCAGATAACCCTGACCATGTAAACTCACCTGAGTAATGGCCAAATTCAGCATTCAGCTGCTCATTCATCCTGTGATATCCTCAAGAATGGAGGCTAGTGGGAAATCCAGGTACAGAGCCAGGGATCATGAGGGAGAATGGACTGGGTGGTGAATTGTGCACTGTAGTCTTCGTGGGCAGGATTTAAGAAATAAAACTGATGGTGTAGAATATACTGCCATCTTGTTTAATGCCACATAAAATACTTAAATGCCACACAGTATAAAGCAATAAATACAATGCAAGGATTGAGATGTTGGGGAACCTATAGAGGGAGAAAGGGGCAGGGCCCAGCAAGATGGTGGTAGTGAGTGGCCAATGAGGAATATAGGGGAGGGTCCCAGGAAGTGCCTTATTGGGTGACAAATGACAGGGGAGTGAGGAGGCGGAGCTCTGAAGATGGGTGTGATGCATGACCAATGAGGAGAGGGTGGGGACAGAAGGTCCTGTGATGAAACTTCCAGGAATATGTACCGCAAGTTGGCAACCAAGGTGTGGTCAGAACTGTAACATCATAAATTTAACATTAGCAACTACTGATTTAATGAATGCATCAATTAGTCTCCTGGTTATTTCTTTTTCTTAAAGAACCTGTCATCACGAAGAGAGTGAAGACTGTGGTGGAAGAATCGATTAATGGGCAAGTGGTTTCTTCACATACGGAGGAAATCGATGTCAACTAATAGAATGTTCAACACTTTGGAAAAAGCTGGGAAAAGGACAAAGTATAAGTCATCTAACAAGATGAGATAATCAAACCTAATAAACACAACTCTTAATGATTTCCCTTTCTCTGTATTTCTGAGGATTTAATAAAGTCTTGTGGGAACAGTTATCCTCATTTGTGTTTTCAGCTCCTCCCAGCAGACACACGTCTTCCTCCTAATATCTCTGGAAACTTCAACCAGCTCCAATGTCTAGGGGCCAGGGGGTTAGCACAATCAGAGACCAGGAACCTCGGGGTGGGATTAGAAAATAGGACATTCCCTCTGTTGCAAATGAAACAAAGGTTTTCACCAATTACAATCTATATTTCTACAATAGCTTTAATCCCAAAGTGTTTCACAGGAGCACTGACTCTAAACCACAGGGAGACATTAGGGTAAGGGACCAAAAGCTTGGCCAGAGATTTGGTTTGAAGGAGCCTCTTAAAGGAGGAAAGAGTAGAGAGACAGATGTTTAGGGAGGGAATTCCAGAGCTTAGGACCTCAGCAGCTGAAATTATGGCTACCAATAGGTTTTCCAAAACACCAGTAGGAGGCAGGAGCTACCACTGCTCCACACAGTTACAACCCTTTCCAGCACTGTCTGTGGGCCAGGGGAACAGGCTTGCCCCCCATCGCATTTCAAACAAATGCTAACCCAGCTAGTCACAATTTCCCACCATCTATCCCATTCCACACCCCCACCCCCACCCCCCAACTCCACAGACACGATTTCTTGATCCCTCCTGCACCTGATTGCCAAGTACCATCGCCGAGGGTCGATCCTCTCCCTCCCCCACACTTCCTCCCTCCTGCCATTTTCTTTCCCACCCCCCACCCCCCCCCCCACTTCCCTGCACCCTCGCCTCCCTTCCCTCACACCATCTCCTCTCTCCCCTGCATTCTCCTCCAATACAAGGATGTAAATGTCATGGACCATTGAACCTGCAATGGTCTGCCAATACTGGACTGCCTAGACTCACAGGGTAGAATGTTCCTGGCCCAGGGTTGGAGGCAGGAAGGTTGGTGAAATGGATGGGGGAGATGTTGGGCGGCCATGTCGCCAGCAACAGGAAATGTGATTGATCGTCTGGGTAGCCATTGAAACCACGTGTGGCCAATTAACTGGAACCTCCCACCTCCGTGGGTATTTGCCTGTGCTGGGAGGGCCCACCACCCTGTAAGGGGACAGCTGGGTGGCAGCCTTCCGGGGGGGGGTGACCTTTAATGGACGCTCCATAGAGAGACCCACTAGCAGAAATGGTCACCCTCACACCCATGGCGCAATCAGCATTCTGTGACCACCCCCCTGCCAATGACAGATAGAGCAACTGATTAGAGGGTTGTGGGTAGGGGGAGGATAGGGAGTGAGGGTGAGAAGGGTATGGTGAGAGGGTGGGAAAGGATACAGTCAGGGGGTGGGCAGGATACAGTCAGGGGGTGAGGTTAAGTGGGTTGCTGTTTGTGAAGAGAATTCCAAACTGCTACCACGCTTTGTGCGTAGAATCATTTCCTAATTTCACTCCTGAAAGGTCTGGCTTTAATCTTTAGACAATGGCCGGGATTTTCCAGCCCTGTTGGGGATGGATGGATCCACCATGGAAGTTCCAGCCGCCCAGTCCATTGACTTTCAGCCGGACTGGACGGTCCCAGCAGAGGGCGGGGCTGGAAAGACCCGCCTGCTTCCATTCTAATCTATCCAATCGTAGCCAGAGAGTCACGCCATGTCCTCGCTTCCTGCTCCCACATTGTTCCTCCTGATGTTCCCCCAAAAGGAGTCTATCCTTCAGCCCCTTCTATTTCTCATCGACATGTTTTCTCTTGCAGTCATATCCAAAACCACAGTGTTTGTATTCACATGTGCACTGACGAGACCCCGCTCTATCTCACCTCCTCTCTCGACCCCTCTGGGGTTGGCAAATGATCAGACTGCTTATCCGCTATCCAGTGCTGGATGAGCAGAAATTTCCTTCAAATATTGGAAGGCCAAAGGCTTTGTCTGAGTCCGTGCTGCAAGCTCCATTCCCCAGCTACCAACTCAACCCCTCTCCCTGGCAACTGTCCGAGGCTGAACCAGACTGTTTCGAACCTGGATGTCATGTTTCATCCCGAGATGAGCTTCTGACCACATAGTCCAAGCCTATTTCCACCTCAGTAACGTGGATGGACTTTGTTCCTGTCTCAGCTCATTTTTTGCTAAAACCCTCATTCATGCCTTTGTTTCCTGTAGACTTGATGATTCCAATTCATTCCTGGCAAGTCTCCCACATTCTACCCCCCCCGAAACTTACAGTCACTCAAAGCTCTGCTGCCTGTGTCTGAACCTGCACCAAGTCCCATTCCCCTATCACTCTGAGATTGCTGATCTACATCGGACCCTGCCCAAGAAATACCTTGACTTGAAATATCTGAATCCCTCTATAACCTCACCCCTCCCCATCTCTGTAATCTCCTCCAGCCCCACAATCCCACTGGAAACAGTCTTCCTGTCATAAAAACACCCATCAACCGCTGCCCTTTGTTTTCTGCCACTCAGCCCATTTTGTATCCAGTTTGCTACATTCCCTGGATCCCATGGTCTTTTATCTTTTAACCAGCCTGCCGTGTGCAACCTTGTCAAAGGCCTTGCTAAAATCCACATAGACCACATGAACTACCATCATCCTGAGCCCTAAGCTCAGGATTTCCCTCCCTAAACCTCTCCACTTCTCTCCTTTTTCCACCTATGAGATACTCCTAAAACCTACCTCGGACCATGCTATTGGTCACCTCCTTTCAATTACCTTATGTGGCTCAGTGTCTAACGTTGCTTTCATAATGTTTGTGCAAAGTGCATTGGGATGTCTTAAAGGTGCTATATAAATTAAAGATGCTACACAGATTAAAGATGCTATATAAATATAATTTGTTGTCGTTAACGAAACTAGTTTTGTGTTTAAAAAGGGCACAGTTCCTGCTGCCGCTACAGATTATGTTTAGCATCCCGCCAAATCTCCTAGCCCCCGACCACTTTGACTAATTCAACTAAACGCTAAGATAAAAGCAAAAAACAGCGCAGGCTGGAAATCCAAAACAAAAACAAATACCTGGAAAACTCAGCAGGTCTGACAGCATCTGCAGAGAGGAACACAGTTAATGTTTCGAGTCCGTATGACTCTTCATCTTTTTTACTTAGTTCTGTTGAAGAGTCATACGGACTCGAAACGTTAACTGTGTTCCTCTCTGCAGATGCTGCCAGACCTGCTGAGTTTTTCCAGCTATTTTTGTTTTTGTTTTGACTAATTCAATGTCAATTTTCAATGTGCTCCCGACTCTCACCGGCTTTACGGAACCTACTTACAATAACTTGCAGAGAGAGAAAAAAACATCTTTCAAAACTTGTCGGACTTGAAATATTTCAATCGACAACTCTCAGCTTCAGTCCCTGGTGATCCCGACAAGGTGTGGAATTCAGTAAATGAGTTTTTATAACACGTCTGCAATGAAAACAAGTTTCATTCAGAAAACAATACCGCACACAACATTCCAGGAAAACAGACAAGTCAAATCGTGACATTTTTTGCAGAATGGAATTTGACACCAATTCTGCAAATCTTGCTGAAGATGGCCATGGGAAAGTGGATCAACTCTTTGCAATGACTGGGACGCAGCCCAGGGTGTGTCTCTGGGAGGGTCCCCGCCGCATTCATCCAATGTCAAACTGTCAAACTCTGTCCTGGTTCATAAATGAGTGGTTTTAGCTGAGAGCAGCAGTCCTGGGGGGAGTTGCTGGATCTTCTCCCAGCCAATGTGTGGGGAGTGGAGTGGTAGGACCGCCCTATGGGGATGGGATATAAGGGGGGGAGACAGGATCTGCGTTTGCAGTTTGTAGTTTGTCTCTCACTTGTCTACAACCTCTAGCACCATGAGTATGAGCTTCAAGTCCTCGTTTGGTGGATCAAGCCGCCATGGTTCATCCTCCGTGCGACTCGTCCGAAGCAGCGGGGGCGCGTCCCGCGCTCAGAGTTTGTACAGCGTCGGGATGGGGACCCGTATCGCCTCGGTGAGTCCGAGTTCGGGGCTGGGGAGCGCCCTGGGCTCCGGCTCCGGCTCCTTCTCCATCTCTTCCTCCTCCTCCTCAGCTGGAGGCTTCAATGAGAAGACAACCATGCAGAACCTGAACGAGCGCCTGTCCAGTTACCTGGACAGGGTCCACTCCTTGGAAACTTCCAACAGCAAAATGGAGCTGGAGATCCGCCAGTTACTTGAGAAAGCGACTCCAGCTGTCCGGGACTGGAGCGTTTACTGGGGCACCATTAAAGATATCCGCGACCAGGTGAGACCTTCTAGCTGCCGCTTCTACTGGCAATTCTCTGAGAGAGCGCCCTTAACACCATAAAGCCTTCCAAGGTACCTCACAGGAAGCTGCCAAAACAAATCCAGGCAGACGGAACAAGCTGATATTAAGCTCTGATGACCAAAAGCTTGGTCAAGGAGGAAGGTTTTGAGGAGCATCAGGAGGAAAGTGAGGTAGGGAGTTTGAGGAGGGGAATTCCAGAGCTTGGGGTACAGGTAACTGTAGGGGTGGCCATGCCGAGCCATTGAAACATGGAGGCTGCTCAAGAGGCTGGAATGAGAGGAGTGCAGATGTGGTTTGGGAAATGAGAGTCAATGTTGGTGTGTTTCTGGTGAAAGTCCCACACTGGAGCTGGCTCCGACAGCTTATAGTGATGAGACCTGGCGCATAGGGAGTGAGGGTGGATTAGATGATAGGTAGAAACTGAGGAAACAGAAACAAAACCAGGTGTAGTACAAGTGGGAGCTATGACGAATTCTTTGAATGTTCCAGGCTCAATGATTGAGGGAAGGGCAGCAGACTGCAAGGGGTAGCCAGGGATATGGGGGCAGAGGGGCTGCAGACATGGTGTAGGGGACAGAAAGGCAGTGAACTGGGGTTGGGGGGTAGAGGAGTAGCAGATGGGGGCAGCAGACCTGAAGAGGGGGGACACAGAGGGGCAGCAAACCTGTAGGAGGGAGACCAGTGCAGGAGATGCAAATGGAATGTGGAGCCTGTAGTGTCTCACAACAGGATAATCTAGCACTATAAACTGAAAGCATGGCAAACTGTAAGTGATGTTACTGATGGCTGCTTTCTTCTCAAACTCTGTGAAATTTATTATTAATCTCCATTTTTCACAGATTAATGATCTCATCCTTGATAACTCCAGGCTTATGCTGCAGATTGATAACTCCAAACTTGCTGCTGAAGATTTCAAAACCAAGTAAGTAATAATAAATGTAGCTGTTTAATGTCTTTGAGCTGAGGGTGTGCTTTATTCTCCGATCCCACCTATCCTGTTGATTTGTCTTCCTCATCATCCACTTGCAACTTTTTCCTGCACCTACATCATTCTTACCCTTTGCTGCTGAACAGATGGTATTTGGTCCAAGAAATAATCTTCCAGATTTGGGTATATTTAAAGAATTACTTAACATGTCTCCTGTTATTTCCCTCTGATGGAGAGACCATCTCGATCCTTTCTCAGGAGAACTGTACAGATACTGAAGACCAACCATCTTAGTTATTTCAGAAAGCAGAGAAAACGCTTGTAACTTAAGATGGAATGCTAGTTTGTAAATTAAGCCAGGAAAAGACCAGCTGCTTCATACTCATGATGCCTAGCATGTCCTGACCAGACTTGTCCACCCGACCGGTAGGTAATCTCCTAGGAGAGGCTGAAGTACCTAGGGGGAAGGAGAAATGTGGAATATTCATCCCAACCCACTTGGAAGATGATTTAAATCAGGAATCCTACTGTAGAATGCAAGGGAATACCTCTTAACTCCAGCATTAGACATCAAGTAATGAGAGATTTGCCCCTTCTTTCTGTCTCTATAGATTTGAAGCTGAATTGGGAATTAGAATGGCAGTTGAGGGAGATATTAATGGACTGCGTACAGTGTTGGATGATATGACACTGGAGAAGAGTCAGCTGGAAATGCAGATTGAGGGTCTAAAGGAGGAACTAATCTACATCAGGAAAAACCATGAGGAGGTAAGTAACTTCCATTTTGGTAAATGATTCTACTGAGTTGAATGTTCCTTTAAGACTGGGAGTATGAACTAACTGAATGTTTTCTCTGTAGGAGCTGAGGGGACTGCGTGGTCAGATATCTGGCAATGTCACTGTAGATGTTACAGCCGAACAGTCACCTGATTTGTCTAAGATGCTGGAAGAGATGCGCCAGCTGTATGACGATATCACAAAAAAGAACAAGAGTGAAGCTGAAGAATGGTACAGGCAGCAGGTAATTGGGGGAAATCTGGGGTTATGTTATTCCAATGTGATCACTGAACTATCACATCCTTCATAACACGGCATCAGCTACAGCATTCTCACCTCTGAATCAAAAAGTTCCGGGTTCAAGTCCCAATCCAAAGACTTGACTAACACTCCCAGTGCAGTACTGAGGGAATGCCGTGCTGTCTTTCAGATGAGACATTAAACTGAGTTTCCATCTGTTCTCTCAGGTGGACTTAAAAAGATCCCAGTTCTCACTGGTCAACAATTATCCCTCAAACAAAGCAAATTAACTCTCTATTTTATCTTATTGCTGCTCTGGGATCCTGCTGTGCACAAATTGGCTACCCTGTTTCCTACATTACAAACAGACTGCACTTGAAAATACTTCATCAGCTGTAAAGCACATGGGGAAAGATGTTGTATAAATGCTATCCTTCCTTTCACAGTTGGTATCTCCAGAATAACAGCCCCTATGATAAAAGAATAGAAGCTGATTATTGCTCAGCTGTGAGCAGACAGCATTGCGAGAGAGGCAGCGATTAAGAGGGTGGTTCTTTGGGTCCTAATTAACAGAGGCAGACAGCTCAGTGTAATTCCTTCAACAAACCAGCAAAGAAACAGCTAAAGCTAAAAGAAACCTGGATCTTCAGTTCAGAAAATCAAAATTTAAGTAATTGAGAATAAGTGGCCTCTCTGAGCAGAAACCCAGAGGCTGAATTTTTGCTCTGGCCTCCAACATTGGGTATATTTCCCAACACCATTTGCTTGACAAACTGGCCAATGGTGTGCACTCACCATCCAATTAAGTTTAAGAGATGGCTTCCTGAAGCTGGAAGACCAATAGGAGGTCAGATCATCAGCCCCAGGCTCAGGTGGGCCCTGTCAATGTGGATAGGAGAGAGCAAACCAGGGCTGCAAGATGGAGGCATCCTCTGAAGCCTGCCTGATGCCAGCAGAGGTGCGGGGATGGTGGGGGAATTGGTCCCCGGACGGAGTGCAGGCTCCTGTCCAGGGGTGGGGCTGACTCCTCCCCGTGATCATGTTTTGACCTCGGGGGTGGGGGGGGGTTTGCACATTCTGATTGGAAAAATCAGTCAATGTGTAGAGAGGGGTCCACTGACTAGCCTAACAGGCTACCTGCCACTTGTGGATATGAAGCCATCATCCCTCGGCCTGAATGAAAATGGCCTGGAGATGGTCACTGTGGATAAACCAGCATATTGCCACTGGTGGGAAATTGCAGACCTGCCCAGTTCTGCCTCCATGGCCGATTAAAAATTCATCTCTGAAATTCTCCAATTCCCCATCTTCCTCAGTGTAACACGTAAGAAAATACCTTCAGCATCAGACTGGAAACAATAAACAGGTTGTCATGTTGCTATTTTATATACATCTTGGGATAACATGACATTTGGAGATCTGATTTCAAGATGGCCTGAACCAAATTGGCATTATTTTGGGACAGAGTTGAGTTAATGACAAATGGCAACCTTTGATTGTTCGAACACCAGACAGATAGTGGAGAGTTTGTGGTTTTGATGAAAACCAAGTCCATTGTTGGTTGAAGACTTCTCTTGTTTGTTTGTTTCAGTGTGCGACTGTGCAGCAGGAATTTGTTGTCAACACTGAGGCCCTTCAAGCAGAGAAGTCACAGGTCGTCCAACTGAGGCACACTTTGCAGGGACTGGATATGGAGCTCCAGACCCAGCTCAGCATGGTGAGTACAACGCAGGAGAGCAGCAACCTCAGTCCCTGGCTTTATTGGAAATGCAGGTCTGACTAATCACTGTTTGTTTGTGTGCAGAATGCATCTCTAAATGCGACTCTTAAGGACACTGAGGTTCGTTACAGCGAGGAGTACAACAGAATTCAGCTGACCATCAACAAACTGGAGGCAGAACTGGTGGAAATGCGGCTGAAAATAGACCAACATGTCAAAGACTATGCTGACCTGCTGGATATTAAAAGTAGACTGGAAATGGAAATTTCCACATATCGTCGCCTGCTGGAAGGAGGATCTGGGTAAGAAAGTAACCAAATTGAACCCAGCTCCTGACAGCCTAATCCCCCTAACTAAATATGTTAGACATGGCTTCGGAACTATTACCGTCTGTAGAGTTACTTTGGGGGATTTTGATGAATTTTGTGCTCCTTAATAAGGGACGTTAGTGTGAAATTTGGAACACTTCGCATTTCAGAACCAGTGTCAGGATCAATCCTTGTTACTTTAGCATAGCATAAATTTGGTAATAGAGTAACTGTCTCCCTATCCTGTCCCAGAGATGTTTACGCACCAACCTTCAAAGATCACCCTGTCTGCACTTGGGATATTTTTCCTTTCTCTTCACAGAAATCCTATAGCCTGAGTGGTGTCGCAGTAATCCAGATGTTTGAACACTGAATTTCCACATTGCTCTGTTATTTGTTACTTAGTGGAATTATTCAACAATTGCAATTGTCTCAATGGAATTTCTCTTGCCCTGAGACAGTCTTGAGCTCATAATTGAGGCTGAAATCGGCCATTAATTTACAGATTTCTATAAAACGAAATTCCATTTTCCAAACTGGTGAGATTTGGACTCCTGCTCCCTGGACTATTAGCCCAGTAACAGAACCACTACACTTAAACATCATCTTACTGAGATACTAAACATCAACCAGCTGTAAAATGCTTTGGGACATTCCTGAGGTTCTGAAAAGTGCTTTACAAATGCATATTCTTTCTTTACACTCACACACACCCAGCCCTTGTGATTCTCCTGCTGGAGGGATTCCTGGATATTTACTGATTACTGTTTATTTTTACCAGGCAAGTAACAAGTACACGAAGAACAAATGATATAGGCAAGATTGTGGTCACAGAGGAAATACGTGGTGAGTTAAAGATAACTTTCAAACTTGTCATCAAAGTGACTGCATCATAAGTTTGAACACAGAAGTAAATGTACATCTACAGCTTGTAGTTGAGGCAGCTAGTGTTGAATGCTGAGCGGTTGTTTCCCCGGCCTGGGGTGTCCAGAACAGGGGGAGGGGGGCCCAGTCTCTGGATGAGGGGCTGATCTTTCAGGACTGAGATGAAGAGAAATTTCTTCCCTCAAAAGTGTTGTGAATCTTTGGAATTCTCTACCCCAGGAAGCTGTGGATGCTCAATGATTGAATACACTGAACGTTGAAACTAATTGACCTTTGGTCGCCAGAGGACTTGAGGAATATGAGTTCAGGTGCTGAAGTGGAATTAAGGTCCAAGGTCAGATGAATAGTGGAGCAGGTTCATGACCAATTGTCTGATGTTCTTAACATGCTGAGTGACAGAGGCAGAGAGAGTCAACAGTTCCCAGACCCCTCATTCCATAACTTTACTGTCTGCTGTGTACTGAGTCATGCACAGCAAGAACGTCTGTCTGCTCCCAACCAGAGGAACAATTAGGCTGCTACAATTCACTTCACTGCCCCAATAATTAGAGAAACAGAAATCTGGTTGGGTCCCCACTCCTGATTTGATATCCATTGAAGTCTGTACGTATTCAGGAAAGAATTCAACTCCTCCCCCAATGCCCTCGTGATTGATTAGCCAGATAACCCTGACCATCCAAACCCACCTGAGTAATGGCCACATTCAGCATTCGGCTGCTCATTCATCCTGTGATATCCTCAAGAATGGAGGCTAGTGGGAAATCCAGGTACAGAGCCAGGGATCATGAGGGAGAATGGACTGGGTGGTGAATTGTGCTCTGTAGTCTTCTTGGGCAGGATTTAAGAAATAAAACTGATGGTGTAGAATATACTGCCATCTTGTCTAATGCCACATAAAATACTTAAATGCCACACAGTATAAAGCAATAAATACAATGCAAGGATTGAGATGTTGGGGAACCTATAGAGGGAGAAAGGGGCAGGGCCCAGCAAGATGGTGGTAGTGAGTGGCCAATGAGGAATATAGGGGAGGGTCCCAGGAAGTGCCTTATTGGGTGACAAATGACAGGGGAGTGAGGAGGCGGAGCTCTGAAGATGGGTGTGATGCATGACCAATGAGGAGAGGGTGGGGACAGAAGGTCCTGTGATGAAACTTCCAGGAATATGTACCGCAAGTTGGCAACCAAGGTGTAGTCAGAACTGTAACATCATAAATTTAACATTAGCAACTACTGATTTAATGAATGCATCAATTAGTCTCCTGGTTATTTCTTTTTCTTAAAGAACCTGTCATCACGAAGAGAGTGAAGACTGTGGTGGAAGAATCGATTAATGGGCAAGTGGTTTCTTCACATACGGAGGAAATCGATGTCAACTAATAGAATGTTCAACACTTTGTCCTTTTCCCAGCTTTTTCCAAAGTATAAGTCATCTAACAAGATGAGATAATCAAACCTAATAAACACAACTCTTAATGATTTCCCTTTCTCTGTATTTCTGAGGATTTAATAAAGTCTTGTGGGAACAGTTATCCTCATTTGTGTTTTCAGCTCCTCCCAGCAGACACACGTCTTCCTCCTAATATCTCTGGAAACTTCAACCAGCTCCAATGTCTAGGGGCCAGGGGGTTAGCACAATCAGAGACCAGGAACCTCGGGGTGGGATTAGAAAATAGGACATTCCCTCTGTTGCAAATGAAACAAAGGTTTTCACCAATTACAATCTATATTTCTACAATAGCTTTAATCCCAAAGTGTTTCACAGGAGCACTGACTCTAAACCACAGGGAGACATTAGGGTAAGTGACCAAAAGCTTGGCCAGCGATTTGGTTTGAAGGAGCCTCTTAAAGGAGGAAAGAGTAGAGAGACAGATGTTTAGGGAGGGAATTCCAGAGCTTAGGACCTCAGCAGCTGAAATTATGGCTACCAATAGGTTTTCCAAAACACCAGTAGGAGGCAGGAGCTACCACTGCTCCACACAGTTACAACCCTTTCCAGCACTGTCTGTGGGCCAGGGGAACAGGCTTGCCCCCCATCGCATTTCAAACAAATGCTAACCCAGCTAGTCACAATTTCCCACCATCTATCCCATTCCACACCCCCCCCCCCCCCCCCCCCCAACTCCACAGACACGATTTCTTGATCCCTCCTGCACCTGATTGCCAAGTACCATCGCCGAGGGTCGATCCTCTCCCTCCCCCACACTTCCTCCCTCCTGCCATTTTCTTTCCCACCCCCCCCACTTCCCTGCACCCTCGCCTCCCTTCCCTCACACCATCTCCTCTCTCCCCTGCATTCTCCTCCAATACAAGGATGTAAATGTCATGGACCATTGAACCTGCAATGGTCTGCCAATACTGGACTGCCTAGACTCACAGGGTAGAATGTTCCTGGCCCAGGGTTGGAGGCAGGAAGGTTGGTGAAATGGATGGGGGAGATGTTGGGCGGCCATGTCGCCAGCAACAGGAAATGTGATTGATCGTCTGGGTAGCCATTGAAACCACGTGTGGCCAATTAACTGGAACCTCCCACCTCCGTGGGTATTTGCCTGTGCTGGGAGGGCCCACCACCCTGTAAGGGGACAGCTGGGTGGCAGCCTCCTGGGCGGGGGGGTGACCTTTAACGGACGCTCCATAGAGAGACCCACTAGCAGAAATGGCCACCCTCACACCCATGGCGCAATCAGCATTCTGTGACCACCCCCCTGCCAATGGGCAGGGCCTGGCTGCCAGGCTTCACCTTCCTTGACAAAACCTACCTGATCTTCAAGGGCACCCCTCCACCCCACTCTCCTCTCTACAGGGGTTCCAGGCCCAACAATGGCTACCTTGAGCCCTGACGTTGCTGAGCTGCCGGCTCTCTGATTGAACGTTATGGCTGTGCCACTGTCTTTAATAGGAGGGTGGTTCCTCCTGATTGCCAAAGCAGGGTTGCTACCCTGTCTCGGCTCGGGTAGTGGAACTTAACCATCAGCCAGGAAATTCAACCCAAACATAAAGGTTGACAGATTAGGCATGATGCTACAACATGGTGAACTGTCACAGCAGCTGATCCAGGCAGCAGTCACCACCTTCAAGAAACAGCACGGCTATCTCTAATAAAAGCAAGGGAAGGTTATTGCAAACTGGAGGAACAGCACCTCATCTTCCAACTAGGCACTTTACAGCCTTCTGGACTGAATATTGAGTTCAACAGTTTCAGATCATGAACTCTCTCCTCCATCTGATCCCCCCTTTTCCAATAATTTATACTTTTTTTACAAATATTTTTTTTTTCTTTTGCCTCTTATTTTTAAATTTATTTCGATCTATTGTTTCATCTCCACCTTTTAGCCCATTTCGATCCCTTCCCTCCACCCCACCCACACTAGGGCCATCTGCCACTAGCTTGCTTCCCTTAATGTCCCCATTAGCACATCTTTCAGATAATGTCACCACCATCAACACCCCTTTGTCCTTTTGTCTATGACATCTTTGGCAGTCTCTTCTTGGCCTCCACCTATCACTGGCCCCCGATCGAGCTCTCCTGTCCCATCCCCCTCTACCAGCTTATATTTCATCTTATTTCTATATGTCTTAGTTCTGATGAAGGTTCATACAGACTCGAAATGTCAACTGTATCCCTCTCTGCAGATGCTGTCAGACCTGCTGAGCTTTTCATGGTACTTTTGTTTTTGTTCTAGATTTCCAGCATCCACAGTATTTTGCTTTTATCTTAGTTGTTATTTGAAAATTACTTAGCTCAGCTAGTACTGGCCTTAATTCCTTTCAGCAGGTGGAGTATAATAATTGCTCAGGAAATTATGGGCTGGAGAATAATACAAATCTAGTCCTGTGGTGAAGGATTACTCATTACAGAGCCTGTCATGGGAGACAACAGGTTCAGGATTTATCATGCAAAAGAATGTGGCTCGGTGGGTCATACTCTCACCCCAATCTGAAAGTTGTGGGTTTGAGTCCCAAACCAGAGCCTTGAGCACAAAATCCATGTTTCCACTCCCAATGCAGTACTGAGGGATGCTGCACTGTCAGAAGTGCCATCTATTTTCCTGAAGAGACATTAAAATGAAGCCCCTTCTGCCCTCTCGAAGGCCAATATTCAAAGATGCACAAGAGAGTTATTTCTGGTGCCTGGCTAACGTTTATCCCTCAATCAATATCATTTAAAACAGATGACCTGATCAAGTTTATGGGATCTTGCTGTGCCTAAATTGGCTGTCATGTTTCCTACATTAAAATGCTGCCTACACTTCAGAAGTCTATCACTATTTGTGAGGGCTTTGTAATGTCCTCACGAAAGGTGATATATTTTCATGTTTTTTTGATCTAACCAACCTAATAGAGGATGGACAAAGCATCATTTTCATTTTTATCTGTCTATACTTTCAGCTTAAAGGGTAGAATTCTCCCCCCGCCGTTGGGTGGGTTATGTGGGGGCAGGTATGGGAGGTGTGGACCCAATCAGGTCCGTGCAGCCATTTGACTTGTGCAGGCCAATTCAGGCCCACCCAACAGTGCGGGTGGGGTTCCCTGAGCGTATACGCATGAAAGAGTGCAGAAATCTCCCTGAGGCTGCAGGGAGGTTAATTTTAACTTTTAACATTTCAATAAATTGTTGAAGAAATTGTTATGACATTGTCCCCTTATGTGAAACTGTCACATGAGTTGGGAAATGTACATTCATTTCAATAAAAATTTTTGAGAAATTATTAAATCATTCTTGAAACCTCCTCCTGCCCGTGGATGAGGTTCCGTGAGAAATGCGAAGGCCGCCTGGACTCTTCACCTGCTCCCCCCGCCCCACCCACCGCACCACCCACCCCCCCACCCCCCCCCCCCCCCCCCCCCACCCCCTGCCAGCCTTAAGGTTGGACAAGCAGCCCCGTCAATTATTTTAATTGTTAGTTAAATGGCCTTAATTAGGCCTTGGACAGTTCGGTGGGTGCACAGCTGACAGCTGAACTGAAAGTCTAAATGACGCGGGGTGATGTCGGGACACATGCCTGACGTCACTCCACATCATTTTACACCTCGGCTACCGAGCCTTGGCTCCCACTTGCTGAGCCGAAGATTCTTCCCAAAGAGAAGGCATTACTTTATATAGAATTTGCATATGGAGGGGCATTGGGTGGAATCGTCTCAGGTTTGCACTAAGTGCGGTAGCTGGCTGGGTAAAACAACGTTTTACCCGCTGGCTGCGATGGTGGGTTTTCAGGCCATAGCACCCCAAACCTACTGCATTTCCGGGAAACACCTCCTTTCCAGGGTGGGCGGGCTCTCGTTCGCCCACCGCGCTATCGCCTCGCCGCTTCATCACGCTGGGCGTCACATTTAAAGTCCAGCCATGCGCACACCTCTCAGTGTTTCCCGCCAACGACTGCTGCAGGGAAGATGTCCACAAAAGGCAAAAAGACTGCGGCCCCCAGGTTTAGCGAGGCGTCACTGGAACGTCTTCTGGATGCTGTGGAGACCGGCCGTGATGCCCCCCTATCCCCGCTCTAACCGCAGGATGGGCAGTGGTGTGACCAGCCAGGTTTGGGAGGTGGTGGCAGCTGTGGTCAGCGCCAATGCCCTTCAAAAGGGGACAGCCACCCAGTGCCACAAGAGGATGAATGATCTCCTCCGTTCCACCAGGGTTAGTTACTCTTCTCATCACCCTCAACTCACACACTCACAAACCCATCACACACCCACAGGGCCCTCACTCACTGCCGGTTTAACGGACATCACCATTCACTCTCTCTCACACTCACTGTTACTGTCCTCATCCCGTCCAATGGACCACTCACAACCCACACAGGCAAACTTATCATCTGGCACAGCAGGCGTCCTGTTAACAGTCTCCATCTCTATTCATGCAGGACAAGCTGGTACAAAACAAGAGGGAGAGGTCACAGACTGTTATAGGAATGCCTGAAATCAGGGCCCTCACAGGTTTTGAAAACAGAGCCATCCAGCTGGCCGGTGATGACTGGAACCGGTCCTGTACTGACAGTGAGGTTGGCGCTGCTCTACCAAGTGAGGGTCCAGCAGTGCAACATCCATCAGACAACCATGCTGTGAGTGATGTGTCCTCTTTCACAGTCCACTGCCGTGCACTAACTATCTCCCCTTGCTTCCGGAGGCACATCTGGGAAACAGCTGACAGAGTCCACAACCCAGGGCTTCCATTCAAGCCTTGAAGGAACCTCGGAAGAGGAATCTGAAGGTCCCCTCCCTGAAGTCCCATCACAGCCTCACCCACACCCTCCACCAGTGCAGAGACACACACCTCGGTGGGACCTAGCTTTAGAGTAGCCTTGCGATCACAATCTGGTGAGTACATCGCTCTGTCTGATCCACAGCAGGTGAGGGCAGGGACTTCCCAGGTCCCCAGCCCTTGG
Source organism: Carcharodon carcharias (assembly GCF_017639515.1). Classification (NCBI taxonomy): domain Eukaryota; kingdom Metazoa; phylum Chordata; class Chondrichthyes; order Lamniformes; family Lamnidae; genus Carcharodon; species Carcharodon carcharias. The sequence goes on along the minus strand of NC_054489.1, from coordinate 4,249,950 downwards.
AGGACTGCTGGAGGCCAGAATGTTGCTGAGTCTGAGTCAGATGACAAGTCCCTGCACTCGGTCATGTCACAGTTGCTGGAGCTGCAAAGACAAGCTCAGGAACATCAGGAAGGGATGTCCACTGCACTCCTCAGATTGCTAGGCACGATGGAGGAGTCCGCTGTCAGTCTGAGGTAATAGCGCTGGCATGACAACACACCGATATCAACACTGGTAGGATGGCAGGTGCCAGGGAGACTTTGGTCCAGGACATTGCTCCTGCACTGCAGCGTGGGCTGAACTTCATCATTGATGCCATAGTTGGCCTCTAACAGTGTGTACGCGAGAGGTGTGTGGGGCAGCTCGATCTCACTCCATCTACCCCTTCTCCTCAAGGAGTCAGCTAGGGGCCCTCGGGCACCCATAGGGAGGAGGATCAGCAGGTGCACACTCCGGGGCCATCCACCCAGGTGACTCTGGGAGTGCCCGGCCCATCCGAGTCCCCTCTTCCTGTGACCTCAGCAGCTCCAGCTCCACAGGCCGAGGAGGCTGCCACTGCCACACAGCAGGACCCAAAAGTAGGCCAGGGCCCTCCGGGTCTCGGCCCTCCAGAGGACGCCCGCCAAGGTCATGAGGAGCAGTCAGCAGACTGCCTCCATCTTCACTGTGGATGTCTGGGGAGTACCAAGGTGTGGTGGCAAGGTTAGGAAAGTTAAGGAGATGTAACTCTTTCTGAGTCAAACAATTAAACTAAATTAACAAACTGAGGGATAAAATAAGCACAGCCCCTAAGTCAGGTCAGCTGTAAAACCAAAGACAAAGTTTAAAGAAAACTTACAAACATCAAATCAAAATGTGGTGAAGAGGGTCGATAAAACACCCCAGCCCCCCTGGTGCCCACCGGGAATGGAAGGCCTCGACAGTTCCGGCAGACACGGCTTGCTCCCTCTCCAGGGACACCGGCTATGAACGTAGCTGTTTAAGAAGGCCAAACAGTCGGGCGGGACCACCCCCTTGATCGCCCGCTGCCTGGACCTGTTAATAGCCAACTTGGCCAGGCCCAGGAGCAGGTTCACGAGGAGGTCCTCCTCCCTCTCAGCCCCCCTCTGCACCGGGTGTCCATAGATCAGGGGCGTGGGACTGAAGTGCAAACAAAACATTAATAAAAGGTTTTTTAAATAACTGAAAAGGGAGTGCAGCCTACAACACCCTACGTAAACGTGGTCCACGGACTCCACAAGACCACAAAAAGGGCAGGTGTCCTGGGAGTCCGTGAACCTATGCATCCTACGATTATAGGGGACTGCTGTATGCAACACCCTCCAACCCAGGTCCCCGATAGAAAGGGGGAGGACACCTCCGTAGAGGGCCTCCCATCGGCGGCCTCTGCCGCCGGACAGCAACAAGGCACGCCAGGGCGTGTCCGGGCGGCGGACAAGGGCGAGAAAATGGAAGGTGTGCAGCAGCAGTCCATACAAAAAGCTCCTCTTTGCCGTGCCAAATGGCACAGAGGTCATGTCCCCGAGGCGGCTCATATTGCGGGGCACCAGCACCCGAGGGAGGGTTCGGGGCTTGGGGCCAATGTGGAATTCTGTCCGAACAGGGGAACGTTCAGCAGGAAGACCACCGCACACCTGGGCCACCTCAAGATCTAAAATTACATCAGGTCCGAGCACAACCGTTCTCAGGTCTTGGATGGTATCGGCCACGAGCCCGATGCTCACTGACACGCAACACGCCAACTCCTGCGGGTTAAGGAGAATTAGTCGCACAGCCTGGGCACGAGTGTTAATCACTTGTACAAACTGTTCACTATTGTCAATAAACTCCCAGGAACCTCTCCCTCTCTGTGGCTCCTTGTTCTGATGAACAGCGTTCATGTGAAACCTTTCTGCACAAGATAAAGGCAGGTGTCTCAGTCCAAGGCCTCTTCCCTGTGTCTGTGCAGCCTTCAGACCACAGTGATGGTCCAGCCTCACACTCCCTGGACACATTACTGATGCCTGCACCTCGATGGTGCTGGTCATTGCTGCCAGAATGTAGTGGGCAGGCACCACAGAGTTCTCTCATACTCTCTGTGTGCTCTCAGCATCTTTAATGTGGGGCTGGCCCCCATCTCTTCAGCATCTGTGACCAGTGACACTGTGTTCCTGAAGGGCTCAGGTGTTGAAGGCGGACAAAGGATTAGATGCTTTTAAAGTTTCACGGCTGCATTTCTATGATATGACCCTGATCACAGAGCACAAGTGAGCTGCCCTCGGCCAGACAGGAGTCAGACATTCTCAGAGGCTGTGTGAAGATCTATGCAGTGTCCTCACTGCAGGTCATCATCATCCTCCTGTAATCGAGCGACTATTAGGGCCTCTACTGTGTCTCCATGACAGGAGCATTATCACAGAGGGTATGTGCATTGCCATAAGCCAGACTGGAGTCAAATGTTCACAGATGCAATGTGAGGATCTATGGGGACACCTCACTGCATCTCGTCATCATCCTCCACAAATATAGCAGATATGAGGCTGCCCGAGCAAGCCTGCCTCGTCCAACCAGTGCGAGGGTCTCATCCCTGTCATTGTCGGCCTCGAGGACCTCCTCACACTCATCCCTGTTGATGTTTTCCTCATTGGAGGCGGTCTCCATCTCCTCTTCAGCCAGCTTCTCTCCCCGTTGCAGTGCCAGGTTATAAAGGGCACAGCAGACAATGACAATGTGTGACACCCTCTGTGGACCATATTACGGGGCCCCACCAGGCTGGTCCAGGCACCGGAGCCTCATCTCCAGCATCCTGACGGTCTGCTCACCCAAGGTGTGAGCTGCAGCATGAGCCTCGTTATACCATCGCTCTGCTGCCGTCTGAGGCTGTCACTCGTGTATCATCAGCCACGGCCTCTGTGGGTAGCCCTGGTCCCCGAGGAACCATCCCTGTAGCTTCAGTGGACTCTGGAACATGTCAGGGATCTGTGACCGACTGAGAATGTAGGAGTTGTGCACATTCCCTGGGAAGTAGACCTGTAGGATGTGTTTGTGGTGGTCGCACACCAGCTGCACATTCAGCGAATGGAATCCCTTGCGGTTGTCATAGTTGACTGTGTGTTGTGACGGAGACCTGAGTGCTATGAGAGTGCAGTTGATCGCACCCTGCACCTGTGGGAAACCCGAGATCTGGGCAACTCCAATCGCTCCTGAACCCTGGCTGTCCCAGTCCCGGGCGAAATGCACAAAGTTGTGTATCCTCGCGAAGGTGGCATCTGTGACCTCCTGAGTGAATTTTTGGGTGGAGGCTTGTGATATCCCACAGGGGTCACCTGTGGAGCCCTGGAAGGAGCCACTGGCATAGAAATTAAGCACCACAGTCACTTTCACAGCCACTGGCAGTGGATGCCCTCCATGTCCCCTTGGTGCCAAATCCTGCAGCAGGTGGCAGATGTGACTGACCAGTTCCCTAGATATGCGCAGCCTTCAGCAACACTGGTTCTTGGTCATCTACAGGAATAAAAGGCGGCATCTATAGACTCTGGGTCTAGCTAGGCGCCGACCAGCGATGTGGCTCTTCAGTGGCGTGTGTGGGAGCCACAGCCGCCTCTTCTTCCTGAGGGTGCTGCTCCTCTCTCTGCGCAGCTAGGCACCTCAGTCACTCTCTTCTCCATAGTCTTCGCTCTCTGTACACCATGAGGCATACAGTTAGGTCACCAGGCTCCATGATCCTGATGTAGTCCTCCCACAGGATGAAAGAGAGAGACCGCGTGGCTTAGCATGGATGTACTAAGAACCTGAAACAAAAATAAAAATAAAATTACCTGGAAAAACTCAGCAGGTCTGGCAGCATCTGCGGAGAGGAACACAGTTAATGTTTTGAGTCCGTATGACTCTTCAACAGAACTAAGGAAAAACAGAAGAGAGGTGAAATATAAGCTGGTTTAAGTGGGGTGGGGTGGGGGGGGGTGGGGTGGGACAGGTAGAGCTGGATAGAGGGCCAGTGATAGGTGGAGATAACCAAAAGATGTCACGGACAAAAGGACAAAGAGGTGTTGAAGGTGGTGATATTATCTAAGGAATGTGCTAATTAAGGGTCGACAGCAGGACAAACAAGGTACAGATAGACCTGGTGGGGATGGGGTGGGGTGAAGGAATCGAAATAGGCTAAAAAGGCAGAGATAAAACAATGGATGGAAATACATTTAAAAATAATGGAAATAGGTGAGAAAAGAAAAATTTATATAAATTATTGGAAAAAAGGGGATCGGAAAGGGGGTGGGGATGGAGGAGAGAGGTCACGATCTAAAATTGTTGAATTCAATTTTCAGTCCGGAAGGCTGTAAAGTGCCTAGTCGGAAGATGAGGTGCTGTTCCTCCAGTTTGCAATAACCTTCCCTTGCTTTTAAAGATTTTCCTTTTCCCACCTATTTCCATTATATATATATATAAAAAAAAACCACTAGAGCTATACCTTGAGTGCCCTACCATCCATTCTTAATTAGCACATTCGTTTAGATAATGTCACCAACTTTAATTTTAACACCTATGTGTTCTATTGTACTATTGTCGTTGACATCTTTTGATGATCTGCTTCTATCACTGCTTGTTTGTCCCTACAACCACACACCCCCACCCCCCCTCCACCTCTTTGTCTCTCTATCTCTCCGCCCCCCACACACACACCTTAAACCAGCTTATATTTCAACTCTTTCTTGGACTCGAACGCAAGTTCTGTCGAAGGGTCATGAGGACTCGAAACGTCAACTCTTTTCTTCTCCGCCGATGCTGCCAGACCTGCTGAGTTTTTCCAGGTAATTCTGTTTTTGTTTTGGATTTCCAGCATCCGCAGTTTTTTTGTTTTTATCCAATCATAACAATGTGGCTGCGCCTGAACTGTCTCAGCTGCAGAGGAATGGTCACTTTATACAAGGTGCCCCTAATGTGTGGCTGCTTCCCTCAACCACCCTAGCCCCCATCCCGAATGCTTGAGCGCTACATTTAACCACAGGGCAGCCCTAGCATCTCCCCCCCCACCACCACCCCCCAAGTCATCTCAATGGCAGGATAGCTCTTGCCCATCCCAATGTGCCTCAACCTTGAAGTCCATCAGGCGACCCTGGTGAGCGCTGCAAAATGCAGTCCGCCAAGTGCACACCTTTTATGTGTGACTCCAGTGATGGAGGACAGTGCGGGTGAGTTACTGTGGGTTGAAGATCAGGAGCCATCTTCCCTCTTCAGGTGAAAGACAGAAAAGGCAAAGAAGTCGATTTTAATTTGCTGCAGTTTCTTTTTTATTCATTCATGGCTTGTGGGCATCGCTGGCTGGGCCAGCATTTATTGCCCATCCCTAGTTGCCCTTGAGAAGGTGGTGGTGAGCTGCCTTCTTGAACTGTTGCAGTCCATGTGGTGTAGGTACACCCACAGTGCTGTTAGGGAGGGAGTTCCAGGATTTTGAGCCAGCGACAGTGAAGGAACGGCGATATATTTCCAAGTCAGGATGGTGAGTGACTTGGAGGGGAACTTCCAGGTAGTGGTGTTCCCATCTATCTATCCTTGTCCTTCTAGATGGTAGTGGTCATGGGTTTGGAAGGTGCTGTCAAAGAAGGCGTGGTGAATTCCTGCAGTGCATCTTGTAGACGGTACACACTGCTGCTACTGTACATCGGTGGTGGAGGGAGTGAATGTTTGTGGATGTGATGCCAATTAAGTGGGCTGCTTTGTCCTGGATGGTGTCAAGCTTCTTGAGTGTTGTGGGAGCTGCACTCATCCAGGCAAGTGGGGAGTATTCCATTACACTCCTGACTTGTGCTTTGTAGATGGTGGACAGGCTTTGGAGAGTCAGGAGGTGAGTTACTCACCACAGGGTTCCCAGCCTCTGATGTGGTAACTCCCAGGATGTTGATAGTGGGGGATTCAGCAATGGTAATGCCATTGAATGTCAAGGGATGAGGGTTAGATTTTCTCTTGTTGGTGATAGTCATTGCCTGGCACTTGTGTGGTGTGAATATTACTTGCCACTTGTCAGCCCAAGCCTGGATATTGTCCAGGTCTTGCTGCATTTGGACATGGACTGCTTCAGTAACTGAGGAGTCACAAATGGTGCTGAATATTGTGCAATCATCAGCGAACATCCCCACTTCTGACTTTATGATGGAAAGAAGGTCATTGATGAAGCAGCTGAAGATTGTTGGGCCTAGGACATTATCCTGAGGAACTCCTGCAGTAATATCCTGGAGCTGAGATGACTGACCTCCAACAACCCACAATCATCTTCCTTTGTGCTAGGTATGACTCCAACCAGCAGAAAGTTTTCCCTCTGATTCCCATTGACTCCAGTTTTGCCAGGGCTCCTTGATGCCACACTCGGTCAAATGCTGCCTTGATGTCAAGGGCAGTCACTCTCACCTCACCTCGGGAGTTCAGCTCTTTTGTCCATGTTTGAACCAAGGCTGTAATGAGGTCAGGAGCTGAGTGGCCCTGGCAGAACCCAAACTGGGCATCAGTGAGCAGGTTATTGCTAAGCAAGTGCCGCTTGATAGCACTGTTGATGACCCCTTCCATTACTTTACTGATGATGGAGAGTGGATTGATGGGGCAGTAATTGGCCAGGTTGGATTTGTCCTGCTATTTGTGTACAGGACATACCTGGGCAATTTTCCACATAGCCGGGTAGATGCCAGTGTTGTAGCTGTACTGGAACAGCTTGGTTAGGGGCACGGCAAGTTCCGGAGCACAAGTGTTCAGTACTGTTACCAGAATGTTGTCAGGGCCCATAGTCTTTATAGTATCTTGTGCCTTCAGCCATTTCTTGATATCACGTGGAGTGAATTGAATTGGCTGAAGACTGGCATCTGTGATGCTGGGGACCTCCAGAGGAGGCTGAGATGGATCATCCACTCAGCACTTCTGGCTGAAGATTGTTGCAAATGCTTCAGCCTTATCTTTTGCACTGATGTGCTGGGCTCCTCCATCATTGAGGATGGGATTATTCATGGAGCCTCCTCCTCCAGTGAGTTGTTTAATTGTCCACCACCATTCACGACTGGATAAGGCAGGTCTGCAGATCTTAGATCTGATCTGTTGGTTGTGGGATTGCTTAGCCCTGTCTTTCACATGCTGTCCTGCTGTACAGGGCCTTGGTGAGACTACATTTGGAATACTGTATACAGTTTTGTCTCCTAACTTGAAAAAGGATATAATTGCATTAGAAACGGTTCAGAGGAGGTTCACTTAACTCATTCCTGGGATGAGGGGCTCCTTCTATAAAGAAAGTTGAACAGGTTAAGTCTATACCCATTGGAGTTTAGAAGAATGAGAGGTGATCTTATTGAAACATATGATCCTGAGGGGATTTGATAGGGTCAATACCTGGATGTTGTTTCCAATTGTGGGAGAAGACCAGAACCAGCGGACATAGTTTAAGAACAAGAGGCCTCCCTTTTAAGACGGAGTAGAGGAGAATTTTCTTTTCTCAGAGCATCATTAATATGTGGAATTCTCTTCCCCAGAAAGCAGTAGAGCCGGTTATTGAATTTATTCAAGGCTGAGTTAACATATTTTTGATTGGCAAGGGACTCCACAGGAAAGAGGAGTTGAGGCATATCCAGATTGGCCATGATCGTATCGAATGGCAGAGCAGGCTCGAAGGCCTACTCCTGCTCTTAGGTCTTATGTTCCTAACAGCATGAGAGACTATTCCAATATCTCATGTAACAGAATAATTTCCAGTCATGCATCATCTTTATTCCCATAAGAGAATGGTCTTTTGGACATAGGACCAAAGACCATGGTGCCACAGATCACCAAAGATGTCAAAACTCCAGAGGGGAGTGATCAAGAAAACTCAGGGATTTGCAGTTTGGGGCAATAAGTATGCCGCTGGAAAGATTTAGGGCTTTTGGCTCTTTGTTCTAACCAGGGCTGAGAACTTAGCTGAATATTTTTGTGTAAGTAAAAGGGTAAAGAGTCTGGCAGAGTGATAAATTATTGGCACATTTCACTTGCATCAAGGCAAGATGGCAGAATGCAAGTCTACAAGATGCACTGCAGGAATTCACCAAGGCTCCTTAGGCAGCACCTTCCAAACTCACGACCTCTACCATCTAGGAGGACAAAGGCAGCAGATAGATGGGAACACCACCACCTGGAAGTTCCCTTCCAAGTCACTCACCATCCTGACTTGGAAATATATCACCGTTCCTTCACTGTCGCTGGCTCAAAATCCTGGAACTCCCTCCCTAACAGCACTGTGGGTGTACCTACACCACATTGACTGCCGCGGTTCAAGAAGGCAGCTCACCACTACCTTCTCAAGGGCAACTAGGGATGGGCAATAAATGCTGGGCCCAGCCAGCGACACCCATATCCCTTAAATGGATAATAAATGAATAATTAAGAAAAAGTTCCTGGGCTTCAGAACGGAAGGAGTGAGAAACTGAAAATCTCTAATGGTGAAGTTCACAAGTGTTTTGGAACACAAATCAACCTGGACACTTAACTTGGAAATGCTGCTTTGAAATGTTACAAAGTTTTCAGAATAAGTGATATTTCATGCAAATCAACTCACCAGACTTGATTCCACCAGCTACATCCTTTGATCTTTGGGTGTTGTCACATTATCTGCCAATGCATGTGGGATGCCGAACTGCCCTGGTGAGATTTTTATTGAAGACAAATTTAAAGAATGCACTGCAGTCCTAATTAGATAGGCAGCAAAACAACATTTTTGGAGAAGATATAGGGAAGAGTGGGTGGACAAATGACTTGTACAACATTAACTTTTGACTGGCAGTGTCGTCACTCAGATTTCTGTCATACAATAACAGCAGCAAGATAAAACTTGTCGCGGTGCTTCACACAGACAATTATCAAACAAAATCTGATACTGAGCCCCATTCTGAAATATTAGGACAAGAGACCAAAAGCCTGGTCAAAGAGGTAAATTTGAAGGAGTTTATTAAAGGAGAGAGAGGAGCAGGGAGACAGTGAGGTTTACAGGATGAATTCTAGAGTTTAGGGTCAGAGCCCCTAAACTGACTTCTGGAGTTACACTGCCGAAACTGGCTCCTTCACCCCAGCATCAGACTAGTAGATCAAATTTGTTGTTGATCTTTGAGTCTGTTCTGAGATGGCTCAGCCAAGAGAGAAGGAAACACTTTCAATTATAAAGCTCCTTTCATAATTTCAGGACACAGCCATGTGCAGGGTACAAAGGACTTTTTAACTGTCGTGAGGTAGGAGACACAGCAGCTGGTTTTGCACACAGCAAATCCCACAAACAGCAACATGACAAATAACCAGAAATTCTGCTTCAGCGACATTGATGGAAAGATAACTATTGGCCAGGACACTGAAGAGGTCTGCCCTACTCTTTTTCAAAATTGATCCATGTGATCTTTTACCTGAGAGGGCAGATTGGGGTCCCAGTTAAATGCCTCATCTAGTAGACAGCACCTCTGCCAAGGCAACACTCCCTCTGTGTTGGTACCAGGAGTGTTAGCCTGGATTTTAGACTCAAGTCTCTGGAGTGGGACATGAACCCCACAAGCTTCTGATTGAGAAGTGAGGGCACTACCCACTGAGTGACAGTTGACACCAGTAGAGATCAGTCTCCCAGATTGTGAACTAAACAAGGGCTACTTACCTTTAGCAGTCTCCTCGATTTTGATTGATTGGGCTTCATGGAGCTAACTCAGGCATTCATTGACTTCAAACAATCAAACTTTCTTTGTTTTACTCCAATGGCTTAGGACAAAACTAAATCACCTTGTGATCGCCAAATAAATCAGCTTTACCTGGCATTCGGTTCAGGAGCAGGCCCGAAGGGCCGAGTGGCCTACTCCTGTTCCTAATTTGTATGTTTGATCCCTGAATTCTGCTGAGCTTCCTATTAGCCAGAGCTGAGCTCTACAGTTAGCCTCAGTACCCTGAGGAAGGGAATGATTAGCCTGAGTTCCTGCAGCTGATCACTCCTGCTGGAAATGGTGGCTGTCAGTTAATGAGGATGGGCTCAGACCTGCTTATGAAAAATAAGATGCCAAGATTCAACTGTCCAGACTCACATATTAAAAATACCCACTTGGGTCTGGTCGGTTTTATCCGTCCTGGCACATTAACCTTTTCGGGTGGAAAGGGGCAAATAGTGAAAGCTTGACCTGTCAGTTTGGAGAGTTGGTTACACTGTGATTTTCATCAATGCCTTCCCGATCTCAGTCTTGACTGTGCAGCCCAACATACAAACATGTGAATTAGGATCAGGAATAGGCCACTCGGCCCCTCGAGCCTGCTCCTCCATTCAATAAGGTCATGGCTGATCTGATTGTGGCTTCAACTCCACATTCCTGCCTACCCCCGATAACCTTTGATTCTCTTGTTGGCCAAGTATCTCTCTACCTCTGCCACTCAATGACCCTGCCTCTGCTGCTCTCTGGGAAAGAGAACTCCACGGAATCACAACCCTTAGAGAAACAATTTGGGAGACCCCTTATTTTTAAACGGTGTCCCCTAGTTCTAGTCTCTCCCAGATGGGGAAACACTCTCTCAGTATCCACTCTGTCAAGTCCCGGCCTCAGGATCAATAAGATTGCTTCCCATTCTTCCTAACTCCAACGTATACAGGCCCAGCCTGTCCTACCTTTCCCTCATAATATAACCTCCCATCCCAGGAATCAGTCAAGTGAACCTTCTCTGAACTGCTTCCAACGGTTGTCAGGGGTAGGCAGTTTATGTCCTTTCTTAAATAAGGAAACCAAAACTATACACAGTAATCTTGATGTGGTCTCAACAATGTCCCATACAGCTGTAGCAAAACATCCCTACTTTTATATTCCGTTCCCCTTGCAATAAATGACAATATTCCATTTGCCTTCCTAATTACTTGCTGTACCTTCCTGCTAACGTTTTGTGATTCATATACCAGGACACCCAGATCCCTCTGTACCGCAGTGTTCTGCAATCTCTCTCCATTTAAATAATACGCTGTTTTCTATTCTTCCTGCCACATTATACTCCAATTTTTGCCCACTCACTTAACCTATCTATATCCCTTTGCAGGCGCGATATGCTCTCTTCACAACTTACTCTCCTATCTATCTTTTTGTCATCAGCAAATTTAACAACTATGCACTCAGTCCCTTCAGGCAAATCATTGGTACAGATCAAACCAATAAAGACCCCGAGTCAGAGAAACTACAGCTGATAAACACAAAATTTTCATTTAAATCCAATATTCTCTCTTTGCCATCCGATATTTCACTCAACACCTAAAGTGAGTGGTGCGGTCTATTCACACCTGCATTTCCAGAAGACGAAGCAGTGAATTCATTCCTTCTTCCTTTACTCCAGGCTCACTGAGCCAACACAGGACTGGTGTAACCACCAAGGCAAAGTAGGCAGCCGCTTACAGCAGCAAAATTTGCAAAAATCTGAATGAACTATTCCTGAAACGACATAAGTAAACAAATAGGTTATGTGGCATCATGGCAGATAGAAAAAAAATTGCCTGGAGTTCAATACTATCAACGGAAAGCTGAAAAGGAAAAGTACAAGCGAAGCAAGAAGGTTCCTTTCTGAAGTATCTTCATCCACAACATCGAGATGAAGGTAGCTCAAAGAAACAACCTGAGACTAAAGCTGGGACAACAGTTTTGCCTCCAGTCTCACAAGGTGAAGTAGAGTTTGAGGAACAGAATCTGAATGTAAAAGATAGGGTGTGAAAGGGAATATGCTACTAGTTGCAACTATGGTGACTCTTCCACACGGCCCAAAATGATGTTCACAGTTTGCATCAAAACAGATTGTGGAACATCGTTTAACACTAGAGCAAACTTTAAAACTTGAGAAATCCAAAGATGCTGATGCTTCAAATTTCCACAGTGAATTGCAAGGTGACTTCCAAAGTGTCCATCACCACAGGATGAATCAAACTTTGTAAGAAAGACTGGCTTGACTCTCCACCTCACGAATAGAACATGAAATTGCACAAAACATTAACCTGAAAGAATTTGTTTCTACATTTGTTAAACTGAAAGGATGGGAAGTTGAATTCTAAATTCTAATGATCAGCTTTGTTGCAGGAACACATAGTGTTACATCATGTGAGCCATATTACACATTATAATGTGTATTTCATCTCATAAAATCCTGTGAAAAGTGTCCACATTCTCATTGATCTAATCAGTATCATAGGGCAGGATTTTATGTCCCACAGGCGGGTGTGCACCTGACCCAATTGGGTGTAAAATCACGCAAGAAGACATTGGGTGAATGTCCCGACGTCATCGCGTACTCATACTATATTTCGATTGGTGGGCACCGCAAAAAAGTCAGAATCGTGCCCACCGACAATTAAGAGGGCAATTAAGCCCATTAACAGCACAATTGACTCTGATTTTTCATGGTCCGTCCAACCTTACAGTTGGTGAATCAGCCAGGTGGCCTTTACACTTTTCATCAAACCTCGTCCAAGGGCGGGATGGAATCTCTGTTATGAAATAAAATGAAAATAAATATCTGTGGACAACATTTTCATCAGGTGTAGTTTCAGGTGCGTGATTGTGCTGCATGGACATTTTTTTTGCAGCTTTTTAAACCTTTATTTGATCATTTGCAGGTCTGCAGCTCCCTGCAGCTATCTGCCTTCAGGGTGCTCTCTCACAGCGCTCACCCATGCCCATGGAAAGGTCATTGCCCGCCCTCTTCCCACCCCCCCAACCCTGGCAGGGCTGAGTTTTTCAGCATGTGTTTCACGCTGGCTGGCCGTTAATTGGTCAGACAGCGTGAAATCGTGGCCGGGGGATGAATCACTGTCGGGGGCCCGTTTCCTGGCGCCCTGAACTCACTGATCATGTGCACCTGCCAAATGTAAAATTCAGGTCATAATCAGGGTCATGAGGACTCAAAACATCAACTGTGCTCTCTTCCACTGATGCTGCCAGACCTGCTGAGTTTTTCCAGGTATTTCTGTTTCTGTTTTTGTCATAATCTTCTCCTTTTCCATGTAAAATAAATCTGTAAATATAAATGCAGAATTTCTATTCATACACAACATCCATTTTTGGAAGTTATTTCTAGGCAGGACATAGGAGTACAGAGCAAGGCTGAAGGTTTGTCTAAGGCTCCTAATAATCGTGCACCAGCCCAGGGCCAACAGGAGCCCCAGTGACACTCGGCTGTCACAGCATTGAGTAGGGATGGCACTTGGAATCTTGCTGTTCTGTGTGACTCAGTCATGACACCATCAGCATCCTGGGGGGTTACCATTGACCAGAAACAGAACTAAACTAGCCATATAAATACTGTGGCCACAAAAGCAGGTCATAATCTGGGAATCCTATGGGGAGTAACTCACTTCCTGACTCCCCAAAGCCTGTCCACCATCTACAAGGCACAAGTCAGGAATGTGATGGAATACTCCTCACTTGCCTGGATGAGTGCAGCTCTGACAACACTCAAGAAGCTCGACACCATCCAGGACAAAGCAGCCCACTTGATTGGCACCCCATCCACAAACATTCACTCCCTCCACCACTGACGCACAGTAGCAGCAGTGCGTACCATCAACAAGATGCACTGCAGGAATTCACCAAGGCTCCTTAGGCAGCACCTTCCAAACCCACCACCACTACCATCTAGAAGGACAAGGGCAGCAGATAGATGGGAACACCACCACCTGGGAGTTCCCCTCCAAACCACTCAGTATCCTGACTTGGAATTATATCATTGTTCCTTCACTGTCACTGGGTCAAAATCCTGGAATTCCCTCCCTAACAGCACGGTAGGTGTACCTACACCAAAGGGATTGTAGCGGTTCAAGAAGGCAGCTCATCAGCATCTTCTCTTGGGTATTGAGGGATACACTCATATCCCACGACAGAATAAATATCTGTTACAGACTGGACATCACTGGAGATGGATTTGAACCAGAAATTCCATAAATATTTGCTCCTAAATATGTCATGGGTGTGAGTGTGAGGTTATTACAATGAATTGGTGATGGTATGTGACTGGGATGTGTGTCCTCATGTTGGTATGTGGCTGGACCAGCACTGGCTTTCTAACACTCTGGATCCTTTAGCTTCCATTGTCATTTAACAAACCTGACCGTCCACATTCTCCAGTTCCACGAAGGCTTGTGGGGACGCCCATGGAGAGTTTGTAGATAAATCGTTGAGGATCTGGTCCAGGCGAACACTTACCCTCCTGGTCCTGAGTGATTTTAGTTGAGCGGCTTTAACTCGGTTCCAGTTCCTGCTGACCATGTCTCTTATTTTCCCCTCAGTGCAGACCCGCAGCGGCTCCCGCAAAAGCACCGGCAGCTCTGTCATCCTGAGCTCCTCCAAGTCGGGGAGGCTGAGCGTGGCCAGTGCAGGGTCCAAGAGCCGCCGAGCTGTCAGCGTCTACAGCAATCCAATCCGCAGCACCCGCATCTCCACCGCCTCCTCCGGCTATGGAGGCTTATACTCCGGGGGTTACAGCTCAGGGTCGTTCGGGCTCTTCAGCGTCAATGAGAAGCAGACCATGCAGAACCTGAATGACCGCCTGGCGTTATACCTGGAGAAAGTGCGCAGCTTGGAAAAGTCCAACAACCAGCTGGAGCGGCAGATCAGGGAGTTCTATGAGAAGAGAACACCATCAGGAACCAAAGACCTGGGAAGCTATTGGAAAACGATTTCCGAGCTCCGAGCGCAGGTATGTATGTAAACTCTCTCATCTCGCCGAGTGTGCTCTGTCCAGTCGAACTCAGCCCAGTCCACCTCTGACCCGGGACAAACTTCACCGTTGTATAACTTCACTTTTTATAACCTCTTGCTTAGTTCTTTCAGGGTTTCACACATTGGAATGGGATGGTTGTTGTCGTGTAGGCATCTGCACAGGAGGATCCCACAAACAGGAGTGAAATGGATGACCAGTTGTTATTGGCTTCAGTTGAGACAGGAATGTTGACTAGATCACTCTCCCTCTCCCTCTCTCTCTCCTCTTCTTGCAGTATCCATAGAATCTCCAGCATCTACCAGGTCAGCGAAACAGAGTCACAATTTCATGCTACCTGTAACAACGCAGAACTTTAGCTTTCACCTTCAATGATGTGCTCAAGTCTTAAAGTAAACTAAGCAGAGGATTAGAGTCAGTTCTGGCATTCAGTTACATAGAATGTATCTTGTGCAGCCCAATCCAGAAATGTGTTTGCTCTGAATGGAGCAGGTATATATGTAACTGGTCTCCATGACACCCACTCAAGGTAGGTGGGGGAGGGGGAAATGTTAAAGGGATGTGGGAGGCCATCACCAAAAAGTAAATTCTTTTAAAATACCTAATGTGGAGCCAAGAGGAGTGACACACCTCCTCCTCTCCTCCCTCCCTACCATTGGATTTATTATTGATTAGCTGATATTTATGCCCCTGGTTTGGATTTCTCACAAGCAGAAACAAATGAATTATATGTAACGTTTTGTTTCACAGATCAATGATGCTTCTCTTGCCAATGCCAGGGTCCTGCTGCAGATTGACAATGCGAAACTGGCTGCAGATGACTTTAAAACCAAGTGAGTCCTGTTTTAGTTCTGTCAACATAAGGTATGTGCTCATTAAAATTAGAAAGAGAGAATTCCCAAACACAACAATATCTGTACAGTCTTCTCAGGATTGAGGTTGATTTGCTTCCACTCTGAGAAGACTGACGAGTCCCATATGTGATCTGTGGACTCTGCCCACATGCGGGGCAGGTGGTGCTTGAAGGGTTGGGTAGTTGGGTTGTATGGAGGCTTATGTGCTCCTCCGATGCCTCAACTTTGCCTCTGCACATTCCTGTCAAAGTCTCTTGATGTGTTTGGTGAAATCCGGAATTAACCTTCTCCATTTTGGTCAGAACAAGCCAGTGAGGGTCTTCCATGAGCCGGTGGGATGTTTGACCTCTTCAGGGATGCTTTGAGGACATCCCTAAAACGTTTCCACTGCCCTCCTGGGAGTCTCCTGGTGCTATCGAGCTCCGAGTAGAACGGTTGCTTCATGAGTCTGGTGTCAGGCATGTGAACGACATGTTCCACCCGGCGGAGCTAGTTTTGAGTGATTGGTGCCTCGATGCTGGGCAAGTTGGCTTCGGAGAGGTCACTGCTGTGGGAACACATTTCTTGCCACCAGATTTGGAGGATCTTCTAATCTTCCAGCTCCTCCAAGAGTATAGTCAAGGTGTTACACAGAAAGCCAGAGAGAAAATGGGAAATGGACAGAAGTACAATGTGTTAAGGGGGTGCGTGAAGATAGGTCCATAAAAATCATACAATTAAAGAGCACAGAAGGAGGGCATTCATCTCATGGTGCCTGTGCTGGCTCTTTGAAAGAATTATCCAATTCGTCTCACACTCCCCTGCTTTTTTCCTATAGCCCTGCAAATATTTTCCTTCTTGACCATTTATTCAAATCCTGATGGAAAGTTATCATTGAATCTGTTTCCATCGCCCTTTCACACACTGAGTTTCAGACTGTAACAACTCACTGTGTAAATAACATTCTCCTCGTCACCCCCACCACACTCCCAGTCCTTTTGATGGTTATCTTCAATCTGTGTTCTCTGGTCACTAACCCATCTGCCACTGGAAACTGTTCCTGTTTAGAGGTAGAGGCTTCTGAGGAGGTGGGATTGCTTTCAAAGTTCAAACGCACAGGGAAAAGTTCAAAGTAGCTTTGAGATCGGGAAATCTCTTAAGCAATCAAGTATTTGTCAGAATTCACAAAGCTTTCTGCCACATCCCCTCCTTTCAATGACCGCTTGCTGAATTATTGCTGCAATAGGAGACCAGTGAAGGAAATGGCTTTCCTGGGAGAACAAACATAACCGGGAAGAATTTCCACTGATTTATATTCCTGTTCCTAGCTACAAAACATGCTGTGTCTCCTAGTTTAGTGATATTGGCAAACATGGATGTATGACTCTCTACCCCTCCCCATTGATATACATGGTGAACCGCCAAGCCCAAAGTATGGATCACTGATTTGTCACATCCTCCCAATCAAAGTATGTTCCCTTTATCCTTACTCTCCATCTCCTAGCTCCTAACCAATTATCAATCCATGTCACAAGGTTATCTCCAATTCTGTGAATTTTCACTTTAGCTAATGACCTCCTGAACCTCAAATACCTTCTGGATGCCCATATAGTCAGCACCCATAGACATTCTCCTATCCACAGTGTTAGTGACCTCCCCAAAACATTCAACTAGATTAGTCAGACATTTGAAATGAAAACAGAAAATGCTGGAAAAACTCAGCAGGTCTGTTAGCATCTGTGGAGAGAGAAACAGAGTCAACGCTTCCAGTCCATATGACGCTTCTTCCTACATTTACTAGGGCCCATAGTCCCAGTTGGCACAATTCACATTGGAGTGCTGCCCCTGTTGGTCTGAAAGCATCTTTGAACCAATTAAAAAAGCTTTATCTTTCTGGTCTACCTTGTAGATATGAAGCCGAGTACTCCATCAGATGTGGAGTGGAGATGGACATTGCTGGGTTGCGCAAGGTCCTGGATGAACTGACCTTCACTAGGAGTGATCTGGAGTCACAGATTGAACAACTGAAGGAAGAAACAATTTACACCAAGAAAAACCACGAAGAAGTAAGCAGCAGATAATCAAACAACAACAACAACAAGGTCTTGTTCTAATTTTAGCAGAATGCTAAACGGTTGGCATGTTGGTTAAAGACTTTATTTGTGATGTGGGAATATTTATTGCTCATTTCCAGTTATCCTGAGTGCACTAAGAGTCTACATAGAATAGGACTGGAGTCCTATACAGGACCAGGCTGGGCTGGGAGGGAAGGTTCCTTTCCTGAAGGGCATTAGTGACCCAGTTAAGTTTTATGATAATCTGATAGGTTTGGTCAATCTTCTGTCAGATTTATTGAATTCACTTTCACAATTAGACCTGGGGGACTGGAACAATAATAAAAGTTTCAGACAGGAAGGGACCCACCTCTCCTCCCCATTCACAGCTCCCATGACCCTGACCCCAACGTGTTGACAGGAACCCATATATTTTCTTCTCAAAACCCATTAAGTTTCTTACCCCACTGTTTGTCCAGTAATCTGTTCATAACCCTCCAGGTTAAGAAGTTCCACCTGCATTTCCAATTTTCTTTGTTGTCTTTAATGTAGAAAAATGACCCTTATGCTTAAATTGGTCCCTGGCATCCAATTTGTCCAATAAACCTTTCCTAGTTTTAAACAATTGTATTATCTCATCTCTCAGCCTTCCATTTTCAAGAGAGAAAAGACCCAGTAGACAATATTTGCTCGTACACCATTCCATTGTAGCTCATCCAATAATTGAATATTCTCCCCCGTACTCCTGGAATAGCTACAGGGAGACAAATACTGCACACAATGCTCCAGATATGGTCTCACCAAGGCTAGTTTTAACAAGGTCGCTTGAGATTTATATGTTCTATTGCTTGCTAGTTATCCCAACATTCTGATACGTTTTTCTATCAGTCTAGGCCCATTGTCTGGATGGCCTTAGTGATCTGTTCATTACACCCATGGACCCTCTCCTGCTCCAATAACTCAAGTACATTCTCATTTAACACTGAATTCACACCGGTCTTCCTCCTGCCAAATCTTATAATCTTACATTACATTGCACCTGTCATTTCCCTGCCAATGATTGGTTTGTCAGAATCCTTTAGAATTGGTTCACATTGATATTCATTATTTTCCATTGGTCCCAATTTGATATCGTCACCTTCAGGTTACTGCTCCAATACCCTAACCATCAGGCTGGGAGATTCATCTGTTTTGTAACGCTAACAACTTCATCTCGCTTTCCTTCTCTCCGTCCATAGGAGCTGAAGTCTCTCCACAATCAAATCCGTGGCACAGTCACAGTAGACGTGGATTCCACCCCGGGTACAGATTTGACCAAGGCTCTGGCCGAAATTAGAGAAAAATACGAATTAATATCAGCGAAAAACCAGAAGGAGGCAGAATCCTGGTACAAGGAACAGGTAATGGGAGTGACCAATCAGGACAGCGCTACAAGCTGCTGTCTACATATAAAGAAATCACCCAGTGAAATCCTTAATAGATTCACACAAGAATGATACTGATTTCAAATAGGAAGTGACAGCAGAGTTTATTAACTTTTGTGTGAATATTTTGCAAAGAAGAATCAGAGAATTTGTGGCTTAATTACAATAAATCTTTTATGATTAACAAATATATTCCTGAGCACTGTATAATCTGGCTATAACAACAATAACTTGCATTTATTTAGCATTTTTAACATTAAAATGTCTCAAGGTGCTTCACAGGAGCCTTATCAAAAGAGAATTTGACACTGAGACGCATAAGGAATATTCAGACAGACATACAGAAGTCTGACCAAAGAGCCTGATTTTACGGAGCATCTTAAAGGATGATGAAGAGGCAGAGAGGTTTAGGGAAGGGTTTCTAGAGGTTGGAGACCAAATGGCTGAATGCATGGCCTCCAGTGGGATAAAGAAAACGAGGGCATGAGAGATAAAGGCAATACATAGTTCCCACTTGAGGTACACACCAATCTAGAACCCAGCAAGCCTAACTCCAGTAATCTTCCTAGTTCAAGCCTCATCATGTAATACTGGGCCAGTGTGTAGCTAGAAACCTTGTCTGTAAAAAGCATGTATTTTTGATGCAGCTTTTTATTGTTATCGCATCCTGCATTCAACTCTTGGTCGTAGTTGTCACAAACAATTACCTCCATGAACTAGCCTGCAGCTATCACTGGAGTCAGAAGCAGGAACCCTGGCAGTATTCTGTAACTCTATCTAGTAGGAATATCCTAACACCCTCATTGTCAATATAACTATGATATGTTAACTTAGCACAGGGAAATCTTGGAACTTGTAGCAATTACAGTTCAGTAGCCACTGGACCTTCAGAAAAGGAGACAAAAAAATGATTATATTTGCAAGAATTATAACTAGAAGTGGACACAGCCAACTCCTAAGTCACTCTTGGTTTGCCATGTATTGCATTGTGTTGGTTGCTTACACCTTCTTACGCTTAGAACTTTTAACACGTTTCATTACAGTCTGCAAATCTACAACAGACAGTGGTTACTAACACTGAGATGATACAAACAGAAAAGTCACAACTTACCGAACAGAGACGGAAACTACAGGCGTTGGAAATTGAGCTTCAAACAATGCTGAGCGTGGTGAGTACAGTACTGGATTCCACTCTCAGTAATTTGGATTTGTAGTTACTCAGCTGCTGCATTGGTTACTGATTGTTGCCCTTTCAATGTAGAAAATGTCCCTGGAAGACAGTCTCCAGGAGATAGAAGATCGCTATGCTGTGGAGCTCAACAGACTTCAGGGTATCATGGCTGACCGGGAAGCAGAGTTCATGCATATTCAAACTGAAATGGAGCGAAAAACCCAAGAATACGCACAGCTTCTAGATGTCAAAAGCAGACTAGAGATGGAGATTGCTACATACCGTCACCTCCTAGAGGGAGAAGAAGATAGGTGGGGAAATAACCAAACACTCAATCTCCACCCAACACATATTCACTGGCTGTTGTCCTCTCTCAGTCTTCCCCTTTCCTGAGACTTTAATACCCCCAGCTTGATGGAAACACTAAGGGTGTTATTTTGGTGACAGAGTGAGAACAGTTGCTGTGGAAATAAGACATGCCTGTTTGTAAATATGGTTTCAGCTTTCAATGATGGGGCTAATCGATGATACCATGATACAAACATACCTGAATCATATACCTGCAGGTTTAACACTCAGGCACTAATTAGACACAGCTTTCGTGAAGATATGGAGTGGCCTGGCTGACACACAGCAGCAGCTTTCAGGAACTTTCTTGGATCAAGGGAGTGTGCACAGGTTCTCAGATACAACATTGGAGGTCCTGGTGGAGGAGGGATGACCTGTACTCAGAGTGGGGTGCAGGTGTCCTATCCCAGTCCCGGTCTTCTGCACTTGTACTGTTTAACCTGGCCTCATGTCCTCCTCCCATTCCTCCTGCAGACTGTGGGGACCCAAGAAAGATGCTGATGACCAAGAACTCCCTTTCTCCTGGTGACTCCTAGAAGGTGCCCAGTAAGGTGGAGTAGCACAGCACTCTGTTGAGGTGAAGTCCTCAGAGGCTTCCTGATATAAATGTTGCTGGAGTGTTGTTGAGTTATTGACAAAGTGATCCAGGAAATACCCTGATGTGTCTCAAACATCCTTTTCAAATCTCCAGCAGTAATTGAGCAGCAAGCACTCAGCAGGATTTTAAGTTGCACTCAAACTCTTCCACAATGACTGGATTACTCCTGTTCAGCTGATTGATGTGAGGAAAGATCAGTAACTGAAGCACTAGCCATGGAGCCTCATTATTGGGAACTAGCAAACAATTTTGTCAATCAGCCTCCTCATAACAGCCTTCCTAATGTACATTTCAACCCTTTACCAAGTTGGTGACCTTGTACTAAATGCAGCTTAAGACCCTTGTTCACCCTGGAGGCTCATTAGTACCTATGGAATTCAGGGAAAATTCCTTATTTATTTTAACCCAGCTGGTGACTGTGACCTGGGCTCTAACTCTTCACCTGCTCCTCCACTTTGACCTTTACAACATTCTTTCCATCTCCGTATTCCAAGTATCTCACTTTAGCTCTCCAACTGTCTGTCCTAGCTGAGAGGTTTGTCCAGTGCACATTGCTGATCACTAGCCTTCCCCCTCCCTTAGAGAATTTTAATTGACTATTTTTTGCTGACTAATTGTTAATTATTCTTTGTTTCTCACCAGATATGTAACTGAAATCAAAACAGAAACTGTCCATGGTAAGGAAATGGAGTGAACCAATGTCAGCGGGGATTATGACAGGGTGTAAGCCACACGGGGAAGCTGCAAAGGGAGAATGTCCCACAAAATCTTCTCCAAAGTGTTCTGGGGAACTGGGTGGTGGAGGGGAAGATGTCTTCAATCTGTAATTTTCCAGCGAGTTCAGGTTCATTATCTTCAGTAATTGCCTGTGGTGTGTTGAACCGTGTCCACTCACCCAGCTTCTGATGGATCTTCTGTGCATTAACCAAACAAAACTTGTTTGGAAAAACTAAGAGTGGAGCTTACAGACAATCCGACGTGTATCTGTATATTATTTACCATAATTCCAATTACTGCATCACTCAGAGGGCTCCTGCTGAACACTGTGTGTGCACGTCACTCTACTCAGAAATATTGAATTCTATACTACCAAGAGCTGGGGAGCTCTGCCCAGTGTGGTGGTCAAATTTATCCTCCAGCCAATATCAAAGACAGATCATTTATCACTTCACTGCTTGCAGGATCTTGCTGTGCACAAGTTATCTGCTATGTTTCCTGCATTCCAACAGTGACTACACTTCAAAAGTATTTAATTGACTATGGGACTCCTGAGGTTATGGAAGGTGCTATGTAAATGCAAGTTCTTTCTGCTTGTTTATTTTAATTGCTTTTTTCAATTATTTCTTACAGATCCAACAGTGGTGACAACCAAAAAGGTCGTGACCATTACTGAAACGATCGTTGATGGGAAGGTCGTTGAGTCACATCAAGAAGTCAATGTGAAGTAACCAAACTCTCCTTGCCCAGAGTTGGTCTTGATGATCCTCAGACTACACTAAAATCTATTAGCTGCTTTATAACATTTTGTCCATTGGGTTTTCTCTGGTCTTTAATAAAGTGGTTTTGAGTATTGCATCAGAACCTTGTCTGCTTTATTGGTGTCAGGCTGGTTGTCCAGTGATTGGGATAATCTGTAATCAGTTGCTGAAGGCGATGTGTAACCGGCCAAATTAACCGGAAGGTTCCGGTTCCAATCTCCAGTCTGGGTTGAGTTTGTTAATCTGAAGCAGATCATCATTAGGGATGTTAGGATGAGGATCAAAGCTCTGAAAAAATGCAGAGCAACCTGCCTCTGATTGCCATGCACGGATCTCTCTTAGAAAGCACAACTGTAGGTGCTGGCACAGAACTGGAATGGATTTCTTTGTGATGTCTCCAGTTGCAACAAATTGCATTTATACAGCACTTTTAATGTAGTAAAATGTCCCAAGCTGCTTCACACCGACACTGTCAGACAAAGTTGACGGCGGACTAAACAAGGAGACATCAAGATGGGTTTGGTGAAAGAGGTTGGTGTAAGGATCATTTTAAAGGAGGAGAGGGAGTGGAGAATGGAGACATTAACTCCTAGCACCAGCATGGAGAGGACAGATGGATCATTGGCAGCTAAATCAACTCTGATTGGATACATTCCAGGTGGTTCACATGACCTCCTGCCTCCAACCAAACTTCCCCTAGCTTCTGCCATTGGTCACCTGTTATGACGTGACAGATGATGTGTGCCAGGTGGACTAAATCCATGCGGGAACCTTGGTTGTGCTATCAGAATGGTTTGGAAATTTGTATTTATTACGAGATGTGTACACAATCAATGAGTAATACGTCCACTGAGACCTTTAAAGATTTAAAAAAAATTAAATTAAAATATTTATTAAAAAAAGATGTCAAACACACAGGTAAGATACAATTAATACTACAATAACTCCTAAAATTCCTAATTAACACGACCCCCAGTTACACCCCCTTTAAGGTAATGGTCCCCAATAGATTTTAGATTTAAAACAAACTCAGCAAGTTAACACAATACCCTGGACACTGGAATTCCAAATGGCTTTTCTCTAACTTCAGTTTTATTATATAGCAGACTCATGCACATATGCTGAAGGCTTCATTAAGTCTATTTCACATTCTCCTGTTAGGTCTTACATGGCCTTCTCACACATAACCTTTCATTCTTCTTTATATATGTTTCTCTCTTTTGAATATGTAAATTCTATCATGCCATATGTCTTTGAAACTGTATCTTCCTCATAACATAAAAACTTTCATGGTGCCAATATTGCCAGTAACCTTTGGGGAAAATAAACACATTCCTTAGCCTTGCTTATCCAGCTAGTTGTAAACAGACTAAGAACCCTTTGAAAACCAAATATCTCTTCATTTATCAAAAAATGCAAATTCCTTTCACACCTTACATGCTAAGCCAGAATCCATGTTTACTCATTAGCCTGTTAAGCACCTAGCTTCTTTTGATGATTTAAAGCTTGCTGTCTATTTGACTACAAAATGTAATTAAATCACACACAGACCCAATTACAGTTACCTCCATAAATCTACTTCACAATAAACCAGTGAAATATTATGGAAAAAATGTTAGTTTCATGACACATCCAACATGTCCATTCTCACAGGTCATCACTGTTAGGGAAGGAAACAGTTAAAGAAATTCAGTTGCTAATTTAACTAAGTACCCATTTGGTTTTATAAAGGGATAATAGCTGAGACTAGTCCGGTCTTTGGAGAGTTTTATGACAAGTAATAAAACTTGGAATTGGTCTGACTTGGTTTTGGTCTTTATTTCTAAACAACTATGGAACTTAACAGTGGTAGCAGAGGATGGTTGCTGCTTGTAAGTAACAGATTGGAAACTAAGCTTTCTTTGGATAACAGACTGTATTTGGAATTAACTTTAACAGCAAAGTGGTTTGCAGAAAAAAAAAGGAGAATGGCTGAATCAAAATGTCGAGTTTCGGGGGTATGATTACCCTCTGATGTTTTCAGAAAGTGAACCCTATGAACAATAGAAGAATGAAGTAACTATGTGGACATGGGTTACGTCCTTGCCGAAGGACAAACAGGATTTGGCCTTGGCACGTTCGTTACTATACAAAAACAAAGCAAGGTCCCAAGTATTTTCAGGGTTGGAGCCTGAGCATTTGGACATGAATGAAGGTTTGGAAACATTATTAGATTTTATGGATAAGATCCATCAAAAAGATGATTAAGTGCTTACGAAGCATGGTCCGATTTTGACAAATTTAGAAAGTTGGAGGACAGTTCCATAGAAGATTATGTAATGGAATTCCATGGACTATACGCAGGACTGCAAAAGTTCCATCTAGAAATTCCCCAATCAGTGCTGGCATTTAAATTACTGGACTGTGCCGGAGTATGGAATACGGACAGGCTTCTAGTTCTAACGGGAGTTACGTTTGCAGGAAGACACGCACCGCTAGAACAGATGCCAGAAAAAAATCCGTCGGAAAACATTCCTTTCCACCAACGTTCATGGTGCAAATGAGTCATTCGGTGATAAGACAGAAAATGGAGGATGCAATATTGATGGGTGGTGAGGTGGTTTAGAAACAGGGCACAGACGTCAGTATGAAAGGAGATTTGTAACTAGAAACAATGAGGACAGAGACATCTCGGACAAATATGGCAGGAAAAAAGAATTGGGGAATTATGACAAAAGAATGAACCCTAGAAATGCCCAGGGTGTGGTCCATCGGTGTTTTAGATGTGATTCA
This sequence comes from Carcharodon carcharias, assembly GCF_017639515.1. Classification (NCBI taxonomy): domain Eukaryota; kingdom Metazoa; phylum Chordata; class Chondrichthyes; order Lamniformes; family Lamnidae; genus Carcharodon; species Carcharodon carcharias. The sequence goes on along the minus strand of NC_054489.1, from coordinate 4,224,608 downwards.
AAATACCATTATGCAATGAATCGTCCTTAACGATATAATAAGGTGTCACCTGAGACAGAAGAAGATGGAGATATTGACCAAGGAGAGGGGGGCATTGTATTAGTTACTAGAAGTTTCAGCCTGGTGATGAAAATGCTGGTTGCAGAGTCCTTCAACTGTGCGGTGCTAGATAGTGGATGCACTTCTACAGTCTGTGGAACAGGCTGGTTAAAATGCTACCTGGACTCCTTAAATGACAAGGACTGGAATAAGGTTAAGGAATTTGAGAGTTCCACCAATTTTAGATTTGGAGATGATAATACCCTAAGATTTTTTAAAAGGGTAGTGATTCCCTGTAAGATAGCTGGAGTCAATCATTTCATTAGCACAGACGTAGTGTCGAGCGAAATACCATTACTGTTGAGCAGGCCATCGATGAAGAAAGCACAAATGAAGCTGGACATGGAGAACGACAAGGCCACTGTATTTGGAAAACCTGTGGATTTGTAATTTACACAATCTGGACACTACTGTATCTCTTTAATGAAACCTTACTTTTCTACTAAGGAGATTAAAGAAGTGTTGTTAGCGTCAGGAGATAGGAATTTGGAAGACAAAAAACTATTTGTGTTAAAATTTCATCGGCAATTTGCCCACCCTTCTCCACAAAGATTAAAGTTGTTGGTAAGGGAGGCAGGAAAAAGGGATGGAGAGCACATTAAACTTACAGGGGATAAATGATAGATATGATATATGTAAGAAATACAAATAGACACCGTCTCGGCCAATAGTGAGTCTATCCTTGGCGAGGGATTTCAATGAAGTTGTGGTGTTGGATTTAAAGGTGTGGGATAAAGAAAAGGACATTTTTATTTTACATGTCATAGATTTGGCAACAAGGTTTAGCCAGTTGACAGTCATATACAGTAAGGAAAAGAAAATAATTGTGGATCAGGTAATGGAGAAGTGGATAGGGATCAGATTGGGACCACCAGAAAATTTCCTCACTGATAATGAGGGGTGGGGGGGCATTTGCTAATGACTAGTTCTGGGAAATGTGTGAAAACATGAATATAATAGTTATGAATACAGCAGCTGAAAGCCCCTTTAGTAACAGAGTGTGTGAAAGGAATCACGTGGTTATAGATGAGATGCTTTGTAAAATATTGGTGGATAGACCAAGCTGTAAATTAACATTACCTCTAGCATGGGCTGTCCATGCCAAGAATTCACTGCAGATGGTTGGGGGCTATAGAAACCCAAAAATTCCTTCAGTGATCATCCCCCAGGTTGGGAGGGAACTACGATTAGCTCTACCTTTTCTGAGCATTAAACCGCACTAAACGTGGGTAGAAGAATGTTCTTAAAGCCAAAGTTTCAGAAAGAATTCGGCGAGCTCTAAGACACAATGTATGACCATTGGAAACTATTTTCAATCAGGGAGACATGGTATACTATAAAGGAGAAGGAATTAATGAGTGGAAAGGCCTGGGAAAGATTACAGGTAAACATGGTAAAACAATCATTTTCCAGAAAAATTTATTAATTTTGCTTCCAATTTCCACCTCTCCATCGTTTTCACGTGATCTATCACTGACACTTCCCTTCCCTTCCTTGACCTCTCAGTCTCAATCTCTGGTGATAGACTGTCCACCAATATCCATTACAAGCCTACCGACTCCCACAGCTACCTCGACTACAGCTCCTCACACCCCGCTTCTTGTAAGGACTCCATCCCATTCTCTCAGTTCCTTCGCCTCCGTCGCATCTGTTCTGATGATGCCACTTTCCAAAACAGTTTCTCTGAGTCTTCCTTCTTCCTTAACCGAGGTTTTCCACCCAGGGTGGTTGACAAGGCCCTCAACCGTGTCCGGCCCATCTCCCGCACATCTGCTCTCACACCTTCGTCTCCCTCCTAAAACCATGATAGGGTCCCCCTTGTCCTAACTTATCACCCCACCAGCCTCCGCATTCAAAGGATCATCCTCCGCCATTTCCGCCAACTCCAGCATGATGCCACCACCAAACACATCTTCCCTTCACCTCATCCCCCCCACCCCCGGAGGCATTCCGCAGGGATCGTTCCCTCTGGGACACCCTGGTCCACTCCACTTCACTTGCACTTCCCTCAATTTAGCCTGCTGCATTTGCTGTTCCCAATGCAGTCTCTTCTACATTGGAGAGACCAAATGCAGACTGGGTGACTGCTTTGCAGAACACCTTCGGTCTGTCCGCAAGCATGACCCAGACCTCCCTGTCGCTTGCCATTTCAACGCTCCACCCTGCTCTCATGCCCACATGTCCGTCCTTGATCTGCTGCATTGTTCCAGTGAAGCTCAACGCAAACTGGAGAAACAGCACCTCATCTTCCGACTAGGCACTTTACAGTCTTCTGGACTGAATATTGAGTTCAATAATTTCAGATCATGAACTCTGTCCTCCATCCCCCTTTCCGATCCCTATTTTTCCAATAATTTATAATATTTTTACAAATATATTTTTCTTTTCCCTCCTCTTTTTAAATTTATTTTGATCTATTGTTTCATCTCCAACTTTTAGCCTATTTCGATCCCTTCCCCCCACTCCACCCCCACTAGAGCCATCTGTCACTTGCTTGTCCTGCTTCCTACCCTTAATGTCCCCATTAGCGTGTCCTTTAGCTAATATCACCACCGTCAACACCCCTTTGTCCTTTTGTCTATGACACCTTTGGCAGTCTGTTCCTGGCCTCCACCTATCACTGGCCCCCTATCGAGCTCTACCTGTCCCACCCCCCTCTACCAGCTTATATTTCATCTCATTTCTATTTATCTTAGTTCTGATGAAGGGTCTTACGGACTCAAAATGTTAACTGTGTTCCTCTCCGCAGATGCTGTCAGACCTGCTGAGTTTTTCCAGGTATTTTTGTTTTTGTTTTTGTTCCGTCATTTTACAACATGGGAGCCAGACGATTCGGGCACACTCATCAAGGTTAGTTGCACAGATTCCAAATTTGGGGGTTCGGAAAGTGGAAGGGACGTACTTTTTATACCCATATGTTGCTTGATCGTGAGGATCAGGTAGCTGAAGTTGACGGGGTATCTGAAGATGGAGACAGTAATTTGGACAAAGAAGATGGGGTGATTTGCCCCAGAGAACAACTGCTGAAAGCTGGCACTGAAGTTACACGCTCGCCAGATGGGGCCAGCCAATGGTGGGATGTGACGACTGTAGGTAGAGCAGGGAAGGCCACTGGAAAATATAAAAACTGGTTAAATGTACGAGATAAAGGACAGGAGATTAGGCCTATGGCCTGGGAACATGAAGCACAAAAATGGAAGGTATGGATATGCAGTATCAGTTCAGACAGTGGGTCTGGGAGTGAACATGCCTCCAGGAAGAGATTGCGAACTGTTGAAAGAACATCTGTAAATGGCAGAGGGAGATCAAACAGTAACAGCCTGAAGCATGATAGAAGGCAGGATAGAGGGCCTAGCTTAACAAGATCAAGGGATATGGCACAGACGGGTAACGCTGCAAGAAGCAGGAGCCCATGTGATCGAGAAGTCTTGGCAGCTTCAAACAAATTAGAAGATAAATTAATAAAGGATGCCAAACATAGTTGGAAAGAATTTGGAGTATACACACAGGTGACAGAGAGGGGACAACCAGCTCTGTCTCATAGGTGGGTATGCACAGGAAAAGGTGCATTATCCAGGCTAGTGGTACAAGGGTTTGAAGAAATGTTGGGTGACCGGGATATAAGAGTAGATTCACCCACGGCAGGGAAAGTTTTGCTGAAGATCTTTTTAGCTCCATTAGCTACAAGTGCTTGGGAATGTAAGTCCATTGATATTAAGGATGCTTTTTACAGATACACTAACTTCAAAGAGAAGTTTTTCTCCGCCCACCAAAATAGGTGCCAAACGCAGAAAAGATTTTCTGAAAGCTAAATAAATGCGTTTATGGTTTAAATGATGCCTCCAGAGTTTGGCATTTCTCAGTGAGATCAGTTTTGTTAAAGTTGGGCTGTCTTCAGTTGGAAGCAGACCCAGCAATGTTTTATTGGCACCATGGAGGGAAACTTACAGGCATCTTTATGATGCATGTAGATAATTTTTTGTGGGGTGGTAGTAGTGAATTGGAAACAGTTGCCATGAATGGGCTCAGAACAGAGTTTAAAATTGGAAATCAGGCCTCTGGTGCGTTGAAGTACATTGGATTGGTAATCAGGCAGAGCGGATCACAAGTCCTTTTATATCAGCAACCCTATTGCAACTAGTTGTGCTAGGGCCTCCCAAAAAGATACAGCGGCTTCTGAAACAGAAAAAGAGGAACTCAGAAGTCTAATTGGGCAACTCAATTGGCTAGGCAAACAAACGAGGCTAAATGTCAGTTTTGACTTTTTGGAATTGAGCACTAAAGAGAACCACCCCAAGGTTGAAGAAATCATTCAGACAAACAAAACATTGACCAAATTAAAAATGGAGCAGAGTGTTTTAAAATCCCAATCTTTGGGTGATGTTAGAAAAATGAAACTGATTGTGTTCACTGATGCGTCTTATGCAAAGCTATGTGATGGATTTTCAAGTGTGGGAGGATTATAATATTTCTCATGGGGGAAATGGCAAATGCTGCCCTTTGGCCTGGGAATCTAAAAAGACAGGAAGAGTTGCAAAAAGTACGTTGGCAGTGGAGACTCTCGCTGCTGTTGAGGCGGTAGTTATGGCATTCTTTATATCAAAGATACTGGCTGAAGTTTTAAATGGGAAAGGGTATTCAGGAACACTACCTTTCGAATGTCTTATAGACAATAAGTCACTTTGGGAAAATGTTCACTCTACAAAGTGCGTTAACGAGAAGGGATTGCGAATTGATGCTGCAAGTTTAAAACAGATGCTTGATAATAAGGAGATTGCCAAAATCAAATGGAGTGAGAGCAGCTACCAATTATCTGACTGCTTCATCAAAAGAGAAGCAAGCTCCAAGAAGTTACTAGAGATCCCCAAAGAGGGACATCTTTATTTTAAAGAAAAAATACTTCTTTTGTGTGGACGTACCTATACATGCATCCTCTTTTTAAGAAGGGCACTAAGATCAATTTATTGAATGAAAACATATATATTGATGTTTGTTATTACTGTTTTTTTGTGATTAATTAAACTCAGGGTTACTTTCTTTTAAAGAGGGGAATCTGTTAGGGAAGTAAACAGTTAAAGAAGCTCAATTGCTAATTATTAGGCTGTTTAACTAAGTACCATTTGGTTGTATAAAAGGGATAACAGCTGAGACTGGTGCTGTCTGTGGAGAGTTTTATGACAAACAAAAACTCTGAAGCAGTCTGTCTTGGTTTTGGTCTTCATTTCTAAACAACTATTGGAATTTAACAATCACCTTCCTACATCAGATTCCATTGCTGACTGAGAGTGGAATAACGTTTTCTGCCATGCCCAAAATATATTTAGAAATAATAAACAGAAGTGTTCAAAGAATTAAAAAAAAAATTTTATTTAATACTCAGTGGTGTTTTTCCCAGATTTTGCTTGCAGCAATAGTATCGTAGAGATTAATCTTTAATTCCTAGAGATGAACATACAAATGGAGAGCAGGAGTAGGCCATTCAGCCCCTTGAGCCTGCTCCGCTATCCAATAAGATCATGGCTGATCTGGTTGTGTCTCAACTCCACTTTACCATCTGCTTCCCATAAACCTTCACTCCCTTGTCTATCAAAAATCTGTCTAACTCAGCATTGAATATATTCAATGATACAGCCTCCACTGCTCTCTGGGGAAGACAATTCCACAGGCTAAAGATCCTCAGAGAAAAACATTTTCCTCATCTTAAATTTTTAATCTGTGTCCCCTCGCTCTAGTCTCTCCCACAAGGAGAAATATCCTTTCAGCATCCACCCTGTCAAGTCCCCTCAGGATCTCCTATGTTTCAATAAGATCGCCTCTGAATCTTACCTCCAATGGATACAGGCCCAACCTGTCCAGCCTTTTCTCAAGGGCTAACACCTCATCCCAGGAATCAGTCGAGTGAACCTTCTCTGAACTGCTTCTAATGCAATCATGTCCTTTCTTAAATAAGGAGACCAAAACGGTTCACGATGTGGGTCTGAACAATAAAGGGGAGTGGGGGGTGAAGGCTCACCCCACCTGGAAGTAAAGTCAGTGTGGAGCCGACACACTCCATGCCAACTCACTCACGCAGCCATAACACTACAGGCAGGCTAAATAGGGGCAGTGTGGGGCCTCCACCCTTCACTGGAGAGGGGGTTGCGCTCTCTGGAGCTGCCGGCCAGTCTGATCAGCCGGTGGCTCCACCAGACCCGGCAGCACCAAGACACCTTAGTGGCCACAGCTGGTACTGCAAGAAGGCCCAGGGCTCCCCGAAGCTGGTCCTGGGTTGGAGGGTTTGGGTTTTGGGCTGGGGCGGTTGTTTAGGAAGAACAGGGGGAGTTAAATCTGAGGGGGCCGCTCCCGATCTACAAAGGGCACCCCCGAGGATTAAACAGCCCTTCCTGCCCTTTGAAGGGTCCATTTTAACAATCCAGGCTGTCCCCTTCTGCCCGGCTGTCCAAGGGAAATGTTTTCCGGCATGGGGAGTGTATTATCAGGGTTAATTGGTAATGAGCCTAATTGACCCTTGATTACTTATTTAAATATGGCAGGCCGGCTGAAATTTCAGTAGCCATCCTCCTGCCCAGCCCCCGTGTTGTGGGGGTGATGGGGTGAGCTCAGGGGTGGGTGGGAAGCTGTTGGGGGGCACCCACCCTGTTTTACCGTGCCCCTCTGCCAGAAACACACCCAGAGGAGGCATGTAAAATGCAGCCTGTGGTCTCACCAAGGCCCTATACAACTGTAGCAAAACCACCCTGCTTTTACACTCCATTCCCCTCACAATAAACGCCGACATTCCATTTGCCTTCCTAATCACTAGCTGTAACTGCATACTAAGTTTTCCTGATTCATGTACCAGGACACCCAGGTCCCTCTGTACCTCAGAGTTCTGCAATCTCTCTCCATTTAAATAATTTGCTGCTTTTCTATTAGGACAAGTTCACATTTTCCCACATTAAACTCCATCTGCCAAATCTCTGCCCACTCACTTAACCTTACAATATCTCTTTGCAGACTCCTTATGTCCTCTTCACAAATTACTTTCCGACCTATCTTTGAGCCATCAGCAAATTTAACAACCAAACATTCAGACCCTTCAACCAAATCATTGACATAAATTGTAAATAGTTGAGGACCCAGCACTGATCCCTGTGGCACTCCACTAATTACAGCTTACCAGCCTGGAAAAAACCCATTTATGCCTACTCCCTATTTCCCCTTAGCTGATAGTTCCTCTATTCATGCTGATATGTTACCCCCTCTCCCCAACACCATGAGCTCTAAGAGATTCCAGGGCTTTCCTGATATGTTGGCAACCCCTACATCCAGAATGAGGGAGAAGTGGGCTTGAGCAGGTCAGAGGCTAGGAATCCTGCGGCGAGTAACTCACCTCCTGACTCCCCAAAGCTTGTCCACCATCTACAAGGCACAAGTCAGGAGTGTGATGGAATACTCCCCACTTGCCTGGATGAGTGCAGCTCCTACAACACTCAAAAAGCCCAACACCATCCAGGACAAAGCAGCCTACTTGATTGGCACCCTATCCACAAATGTTCACTCTCTCCACCATTGACACACAGTGTGTAACATCTACAAGACGCACTGCAGGAACTCACCAAGGCTCCTTAGACAGCACCCTCCAAATCCATAACCACTACCATCCAAAAGGACAAGGGCAGCAGACACATGGGAACATCACCACCTGGAAGTTCCCCTCCAAGTCACTCACCATCCTGACTTGGAAATATATCGCTGTTCCTTCACTGTCACTGGGTCAAAATCCTGGAACTCCCTCCCTAACAGCACTGTGGGTGTCCCTACACCACATGGACTGCAGCAGTTCAAGAAGGCAGCTCACCACCACCTCCTCAAGGGCAATTAGGGATGGGCAATAAATACTGGCCCAGCCAGCGAAGCCCACGTCCCATGAATGAATAAAATATGTGACAGAATTCCTCATTGGAATTCTGGAAATCATGTGAACTAATATTCTTTTCTGTGGTTCTTGTACTGTTACAATGCATAGTTGTTAAACTCTTTTTTCTATTCCCGCCATCCTTACTGTGTGTGTGGGGGTGTGTTGGGGTGTGTGTGTGTGTGTGTGGGTGTGTGTGGGTGCTTGTGTGTGGGTGTGTGTGTGTGGGTGTGTGTGTGTGTGTAGGGGTGTGTGTGTGTGTGGGGGGGGGTGTGTGTGTGTGTGTGGTGTGCGTGTGTGTGGTGTGGGTGTGTGTGGGTGTGTGTGTGTGTGTGTATGTGTGTGTGTGGTGTGGGTGTGTGTGGGTGTGTGTGTGTGTGTAGGGGTGTGTGTATGTGGGGGTGTGTGTGTGTGTGTGTGTGTGTGTGTGTGTGTGGTGTGGGTGTGTGTGTGTGTGGGGGGAGGTGTGGGTGTGTGTGTGGGGGGGGTGTGTGTGGGTGTGTGTGTGTGTGGGGGGGGTGGTGGGATATGTGTGTGGGTGTGTGTGGTGTGGGTGTGTGTGTGTGTGGGGGGGGGTGTGGGTGTGTGTGTGGGGGGGTGTGGGTGTGTGTGTGTGTAGGGGTGTGTGTGTGTGTGTGGTGTGGGTGTGTGTGTGTGTGGGGGGGGGTGTGGGTGTGTGTGTGGGGGGGGTGTGGGTGTGTGTGTGTGTAGGGGTGTGTGTGTGTGTGGTGTGGGTGTGTGTGTGTGTGTGGTGTGGGTGTGTGTGGGTGTGTGTGTGTGTAGGGGTGTGTGTGTGTGTGGTGTGGGTGTGTGTGTGTGTAGGGGTGTGTGTGTGTGTGGTGTGGGTGTGTGTGGGTGTGTGTGTGTGTGGGGGGGGTGGCGGGATATGTGTGTGGGTGTGTGTTCGGGTCAGGTTTGGATCAGTAGATAGCATTTACATTAGAGTCAGGTTGTGGGCTCAAATCTCACTCCAGGAAAGCATGTAATCCAGGTGAATCCACCTGGCGCAGTCCTGAGGGAGTGCTGCACAGTTGGAAGCGTTGTTTGTTAAACTCAGGACCAGGACCCTGTCTGGTCAGCCCTCTCACATGGATGTAAAAGATCCCCTGGCACAATTTTGAAGAGGAGCAAGCGAATTAACCTCCGTGTCCTGGCCAATATTTCTCATTCCAGCCGGCACTAATCTGCTCATTATATCATTACTGTTTGTGGGATCTTGCTGTGCATAAGCTAGGTCTGTGTTTCCTACATTATGGCAGTGACTAAAGTTCAAAGAAGGGTTTGGGATATCCTGGGGTGGTGAAATGCACTGTGGAAATACAAGTCCCTTCAAGTGTGCGCAAACGAACCTTTGTAGATCTCTGAGTGTGAATTTGTGCATGCGCATTGTTGCACAATATTAGGACAGTGAATATGTGTCTGTGAGTGAAGAAACAAATAGACTGACAATGCAAAACATCCCAAAACATTCAAGCTGCTGCATAGCACCAAATTAACTTCCAAGTGTTCTGAGAGGCTGCATGATTTTAAACTGCACAACATTAAATCATTCGCATGTCTCAGTCTATTCAGGACTGGCCTTTAAGAACGTTGATTGTCACTGACTTTATACAGGTTAATGTTGGATGTGCTAACTGAGCTGGCTGTTGGGGTTTTTTTTTATTCAGTTATTTTGAGGCAGTATTGCTTTATGTTAATGATGCTGTCTGTGTCCTGCAGCAGGGTCTGTGCTCTGCAGGCTTTACCAGCCTGTTCATACCCAGTTAGTGCCATGGAAGATGGAAGCAGCAGAGGACTGGAGTTGTCCCAGCTCCTTACGGACATTAAGAAGCATTATGAAAAGATTATACACAGGAGTCGGATGGAATTAGATGCCTGCATCAGCACTCAGGTACATTTCTTTGAACAAGGCCTCTGTGTTAGTGATAAAGGCTGAATTGGATAATTACCTCATTGCAATACTCGGCTGTAATCCCCATTCTCCTTAAAGTGTCTGGAATGTACGGCAGATACGCAGTATTACAAACACTCAATTGGAAATGGTCAGGCTGCTTTGTTGGTTATTTCTCATTCTCTCTTGCTGTAGCTATTGGAAGTCAGTGATGCGGAGATGAATGAGGATGAAGATTCTCTGCAAGCTGCCAGGGCAGAGCTAAATGATGCCAGACGTCAATGGCAAAGCCTTCAGGTGGAGATTGAATCTCTCCTTGCATTGGTAAGAGTGACTGCGAGATATTGATTAGAACTATTTTTAACAGATGGTCCTCACTAGTTCTCTGCCTTAACTCCTTATTTCAGCGTCGTCCCACAAGGTGCCCCTCACTTTCTAGTATCGCACACAAAAGGGCCATTCTTCATGCATGAGTATTGACAGAGTATCTGTAGAAATTCCACAGTAGTAGGCATCATACACAAACCAAACTCCCAATGCGCCCAATGCCCTTATTTGCCCACTTTCCAGTTCTGGTGACTGATCAGTGATCAGGAGGGACACGCTTTGCTCATTCACCCCCACAACATTCCAGAGTGACTGAAGCTAATGATACAACCTGGCTCTGGGCCCAGCCGAGATTGACTGGCTTAACAGTACTCAACACTAAACCCATTCCTGATTGGCAATCTGTGACTCCTGTAGGTGAGAGGATTGGACTGGGCTCAGCTCACGGCACTACCTGTAGCCCCCCCTCCACTGATGCACAAACATCACTCTTCGGGGAGAGCCTCAAATCTCACCATGATTCAGCACCTCAAGTTAAAGGACCGGGAGGGTGGGCAGAGGTGGGACATCTCCTCACATGAGACAAGCAGGAATATACATGGAAACCTGCTCTTTGATACAGCCCTAGTGCCACTGTACGTTCATTGAAGATCACGGACTTGGCCGCCGGTACAGGCAGATTCGGGACCCTGGTCAGACTGTCCAGAGGTCCTGACAGATTAAATGCAGAGAAACAAACAGCCAGGGATGAGGAACGTTTACAAGCGTCCAGTTCACTGCAGCACCTGAAACACAAAGACAGGGTGATGTGTCGGCTGATCCCTTCAGCAGATTTCACCTCAAGATCTCCTTCCCCCCCCCAGTGTATCAAACTGCTGCACTGACTCAGGAGAGGCTATCAACCGAGGGACAGCATTTCCCCAGTTATAGAGAATTACAGCAGAGAGACAGAGAGAGGCCATTTGGCCCATCAGGGCAATGCTGGTGTTTCTGCTCAAGAGGAGGCTCAATCCTCATTTCAGCCTATCAGCACTCACACTCATCCACCATCGTCAGGTTAAAGTGCAACCAGAGAATCTGGACAGAGTCAGGGCTGAATCCAGGTGATCAGGGAGTGGGAGGGATGGCGAATGTAGGAAAGGGTGAGTGGAGGAGGGAGTGAGCAGGCAGAAGGGTGTGAGGAAGGGGAGGGTGTTAGTGGGGAGGTGGGTAAGTGGGGAGGGGTGTGAGCAGGGTGGGGGTTGAGAGGAGAGAGGGTGAGCCGGGTAGGGGGTGAGTGGGGAAGGGGGTGAGCGGGATAGGGGGTGAGTGGGGTAGGGGGTGAGCAGGGAAGGGGGTGAGCAGGGAAGGGGGTGAGCGGGGTAGGGGTTGAGTGGGGTAGGGGGTGAGCAGGGAAGGGGGTGAGCGGGGTAGGGGTTGAGTGGGGTAGGGGGTGAGCAGGGAAGGGGGTGAGCGGGGTAGGGGTTGAGCAGGGAAGGGGGTGAGCAGGGAAGGGGGTGAGCGGGGCAGAGGGTGAGCAGGGTAGGGGTTGAGCAGGGAAGGGGGTGAGTGGGGAAGGGGGTGAGCGGGGCAGGGGGTGAGCGGGGCAGGGGGTGAGTGGGGAAGGGGTGAACAATGTGACCCACCCTGCCTCTTTTTGGGAAAGCCCACTGAACCACACGCCAATCAGGCAATGGTGAGGCCAGCAGTGGGCCTTCCCCTGGAATCAAGACCCCGGGGTGGAAGTCTTGCCCACCGAGAGCTGACAGCCAATTAGAGGCCACTGGAAAGGCCGTGGCTATTGCCAGAAGAACAGGCGCCAGAGTCCCAGGATCACGGAGTGACCCAGGCCACAGGTACGTAATTTGGAGGGGGAGGGGTGGCCTCACAGGGCCTCACAGGGGTAGGGGTTGTGGGGAAAAGGTGGCAGGAGCAGGCCCCAATGTCCACTCCCTTAATCAGGCACCTATTGTCTTTGATTGGCCACATCCCCAAGGTGAAAGTCAGACTGCAGGGTGACAGGTCTGTTATCAGCTGATTTCATTCCAGTGGTGCTGGGATGAGCCCCATAACTGATCGTTAATTGGCCACGTGAAGGTCTAAGTCGGCAGTGGGTTGGAAGGTCAACCGTGGCCTTAATTCTATGAGGTGGGAAAGTGGTGGGGTTTGGGTACGCTACCATCCCACCAAAGTAAACACCCTCTCGCCTCCAAACTCAGCACCACGGAGAGCACAAGATTCTGCCCCAAGAATCTTCATCAGTGAAACGTTTGGCCAGACACCCTCTGAAAATACTCACAGGATTTGTAAATTGGACAGCCAGCGTTTTACATCCACCCCATCCCCACCCTCCCCCCACCCCCCGTGCACCCTCCCCCCGTGCACACTCTCCCCGTGCACCCTCTCCCCATGCACCCTCCCCCCGTGCACACTCTCCCCGTGCACACTCTCCCTGTGCACACTCTCTCCGTGCACCCTCTCCCGTGCACACTCTCCCCGTGCACCCTCTCCCCGTGCACACTCTCCCCTGCACCCTCTCCCCGTGCACACTCTCCCCGTGCACACTCTCCCCGTGCACACTCTCCCCGTGCGCCCTCTCCCCGTGCACATTCTCCCCTGCACCCTCTCCCCGTGCACACTCTCCCCGTGCACACTCTCCCCGTGCACCCTCTCCCCGTGCACACTCTCCCCGTGCACACTCTCTCCGTGCACCCTCTCTCCGTGCACCCTCTCCCCGTGCACACTCTCCCCGTGCACACTCTCCCCGTGCACACTCTCCCCGTGCACCCTCTCTCCGTGCACCCTCTCCCCGTGCACCCTCCCCCCACCCTGCCACATGCACACTCTCCCCCCACCTGCCCCCCTCCCCACAAACCCCCCCACCCCCAGTACCCACCAGTTTTAAAAACTCACAACGTGTGAGTCTGCTGTTAAACTGCGTCTGTATGTTACCCCGATTTCCTCTTTCAGGCCACAATGACTAATTGTTGTAAACGAGGGGCCTCCTGATGTCCCTTCAAATCAAGTTTGTGTAGGAAATGCCCTGGGGCCTATTAGGATGCAACCGATTCCCTGTAAGTGATCAGCGGTGAGAAGCCAATCACCGCCTTTTCCACAGTTGAAATTACATTAATCTGCAGGAAAGTCTGATGTTATTTAAATATTCACGTGTCACACAACAAAAAGAAATGTCTGTGTGACCTGTTAAACCTTTACACCAGTCCACCTTCCCCCCCATGTGCCCTCCCCCCACCACACCCTATTCTCGTGCACCCTCCCCCCGGTGTACCCCCCCCCGCACCCCCCCCCACCCCTCCCCGTGCACATTACTCCGTGCAGACGATACAGTTTATAATTTTGAAAAGAAAACCAGCTAGCTGCATTTCTATCCCATCTTTAACTCTCTTAGGTTCTCCCAAAGTGTTTCACTGCCAATTAGTACATTCGAAATCTGGTCACTTTTCCAATGTAGGAAACTGAGCAGCCAATTTGTGCATAGCAAGCTCCCACAAACAGCAGTGACTCATAAAATCTGTTTTAATGATCTTACTTGAGGGATGAATACTTATCAGGAGACAAAGGTGCCATGGGATCCTGAGAGGGTTTAGCATTTCGCCCAGAAAACAGCACCTGTAGCCTTGCAGCATTCTCTTGTGTAATCCCTCAGGACTATCCCTGTGGCAGTGCAGGGCTCTCTCAGTACTGCCCCTCCAACAATGCAGCCCTGCCTCTGTGCTGTGCTGGAAGTGTCAGCCTAGTTTAAGTGTTTTGAGTGTTTAAGTGGCACTTGATCCATGACCTTCTGAGCCTGAGGTGAGAGTGCTTTGCGATAAGCCACTGGATATGTGTAATATATACATGTGGTCTCGCAGTGAGCTGAACACATGTGCTGAGGGAAAACAAAAACAGAATTACCTGGAAAAACTCAGCAGGTCTGGCAGCATCGGTGGAGAAAAGCATCGACATGTGCTGAGGGAAGTCATTGTAAAATGTTACAGCAAATAAGTGTGTACAGGAAACAGACTATACACCAATCTCCTAATGTATGAAGTAGATATATTCAAGGATGTCTTGTAATGTTCATGGATAGGAGGCCAACTGAAGCACATGATGTTTAGCTGCAAATCCTTTTAAAATTCTGTTGTTAAAGCCTGTTAATTTTATATATACATATATATCCTGGAAACCACGGAGTTCACTCAGACAGCAAGTTGTGACTGCTTGTAAATTCTAGCCTCCAGGTCTCTGACTCGGTTTCTCTTATTGTTTTCAAGATTGTTTTACATAAATTATAATGCAGGGTGCTTGTGGTCGGTACAAAACCATTATATTTGATCAAACCTCCGGCTTGCGGTAAGCTAGAGGATGAATAGATATCCTGCCACTAATCAGTACTTAAAGATGCAGACAGCTTGTCTGTCAGATGGGCCTAATGTGGGCCTATCATCAAAATGGAAGTATAGCAATGGGAGGAGGCCATTCAGCCCCTCGTGCTTGTTCCACCATTCAGTGAGGTCAAGGCTGATGCACTCACCCCACCAACCGGTCCTTTGCTAATAAAAAACCTATTGGCCTCAGATTTAAAATTATTTGTTGAGCTAGCATCTACTGCTTTAGTTCCGCACTTCTACCACCCTTCGGTGAAGGAAAGTTACTAACTTCTCTTCTGGATAGCCTGGCTCTGACTTTCCCTTATCCTAGAATGTTGCACCAGTGGAAAATGTTTCTCTTTATCTGGCCCATCAATTCCTTTCAAATTTTTTAAACCCTCAATCAAATCACCTCTTAAACGTCTATATTCTATTGAAATACAAATGTAGTTTATGCAATTTCCCCTCATAACCTAACCCTTGGAGCACTGGTAATGTTCTGGTGAATCTGTGTTGCCTTGCTCCCAAGACCAATATAACCTTTCTGATGCCCAGAACTGTACACAGTGGTCAAGATGTGGTCAAAGCAGGCCTTGATAGATGTAGCAAAACATCCTCCTCGTTGTTTTCCAGCCTCTTGTTATAAGGGGAAACATTTCATTAACCTTTCTGATTTTTTTTTTGTAGTTGACTACTAAATCTCTTTAAACAGCCACTGTTCTTAGATTTATATCATTTATAATATATTCTGATCTATTCCATTTTGGGTCAAAGTTTATGACCTCACACTTGTGTGCATCAAAACCTATTGGCCAGTCTTACCCATTCATTTCCGGTGGGATTTTCCGGTCCCGCCAATGGTGGGCATTGTCACGGGTGTGACGGGAAAATTTGGAGACTGTCCAAAAATGAATTGACTTTTGGACGCTCTCCAAATTTTCCCATCGTGCCCCCATTGATGCCCACCGTTGGTGGGAGTGCAAGATCCTTCCCTTCACCAATTAATGTCTCTTTGTAATTTTATACTTCCGTTAATACTATTTTCCACCAATCTTGGATATACAGCTTTCTATCGTGTTATTTAAGTTATTAGATAAGGAATAATTGAGGCCCCGGCATTGGTCGTTGTGGGAAACAGTTGACATTTCCTTCCAATTCAGTCACATACCCATCATCCCGACTTTTTGGTTTTTCCTGCCAAACCAATCTCCTAACCAATCTCCTAACCAATCTCCTAACCTGGCCAATAATTGACATTCAACTCCATGAGTTTTAACTTTAACTAACAGTCCGTAATTTGGAACTTTATCAACTGCCGTCTGGAAGTCTAAATAAACGGCATCTGTGGGGATTCTCCTCTCCATCTACTTCAGTCACTTCCTCAAAAACTTACTTAGGTTCATTACCCTGACCTCACCTTTACAAATCCATGTTGGCTTTCTCTAGTCATCTGAAATTTCTCAATCAAGTCAGTTACTCTGTCCTCAATTATAGATTCCAGTAACTTCTCCACAGTGAACATTAGACTAACTGATCTGGAATTTCCTGGTCTCTCTCTCTCTCTCCTTTCTTAAATAATGAAATCACATTTGTTATTTTCCAATCTAAAGGGACAATTCCCAAATCAACAGAATGTTTGGAGAGTGATAGCTAGCTTCCACACCTACTTCCTTTTAAACACTGGGATTTTTGCCAATCTTCAGTGCTATTACCTTTTCCAATACTATTTTCTTACTTATTTTAGTGGTTTTCAATCCTCGATTCATTAATATTCTCTTAACTGACTGTGAAAACTATAAACAAATTAATTATTCAACAAGACTGCCATTTCCTCATTTGCAATTATTTTTATTCATTCACAGGATGCAGGCATCACTGGTAATTGCCCATCCTTAATTGTGCTTGACAAGGTTAGTGGTGAGACACTTTCTTGAACGCAGCTGAGTGGCTTGCTAGACCCTTTTAGAGGAAAGTGAAGAGTCAACACGTTGCTGTAGGTCTGAGTCGTAGAAGTCAGATCGGGTAAGGATGGCAGATTTCCTTCCAAAATTCCTTCATCAGCTGATGGTACAAGGACCAGTTGGCACAGATTTAAGGTTTTGGACAAGAGATGCAGGAGCAGTGTGAGGAAGAACTTTACCATGCAGTGAGTGGTCATGATCTGGAACTTGCTGCCTACGAGGGTGGTGGAAGTGGTGATGATGATGATTTCAAAAGGAAATTGGATGGGGACTTAAGGCAAATAAATTTGCAGAGCTACAGGGATAGAATTAGGGGAATGGGACTGATTGGGTTGCTTTACAAGAACTGGCACAGGCTTGATGGGGTCGAATGTCCCTCTTCTGTGCCTTAATGATTCTAGGCCTGGATTTTCATGCTGAAGATGGGCAGTGGGAGTTGGGAAAGTGTCCATCTCTGCCTGCCTGCCTCTGGAAAAAGTGCCCGCAAGGGCGGGATTTTCATTGCAGGCGCATGGGTGCAAGTTGGGTCAGCCAACCTGGGAAGATGTTCGGAGGCAGCCATGGACACTGCCGGCTGCGGAGGCTGGCTGTTTAAAAGGCCTGTCTCGGGGCTGAGGAGCTTCTTCCCGGTTAAAATGAAAACAAAAAGGCCCTCCAGCCCTCACCCCCACACTCCTTCACCTCCCCCCCCCTCCCCACACTCTCCCCACATGCTCCATCCGTGCCTCCCAAACAACCCCTATGGTCCCTCATGCCCCCATGCCAAGCCGTGGTACTCCCATGCCCATACACCCACTATACATCGTATTGAAGAGGGGCTCAGTTAGCTCAGGTAGCTGAACGGCTGGTTTGTGATGCAAAATGGTACAAACACTGTGGTTCAATTCCTGTACTGGCTGAGGTTGTCCTAGAAGGCCCTGTCTTCTCAACCTCATCCCTCGCCTGAGGTGTGGTGACCCTCAGGTTAAACTCACCATCAGCTGTCTCTGTCTAATGAGAGAGCAGCCCATGGGACTATGGTGGCAACTTTCATTGTATAGAGGCAATGAACCCTATAGTGACAGTAGGATATGTAAAAAAAACAGACATTCATTGCTAACTTTCCACTTTCTTAAACAAAACTCCTTTTAACTACACCCAATAAAAGTGCCAATCACCCAGGCCCTTTGAAATATCAATAGCTGAAACTCCAGACACTTCAAACCTCTTTATCTTGTGTAAATGAATATTGTGAAATTGACAACATAGATCAGAGAGTCAGAATTGACAATCAAGCAATGTTTTCCCTGGGTCTCAGGTGTTTTAATAGATTTATAGACTTCTCGGCTCTCAATGCAAAATGAGGCTTGCCTGAGAGGCCAAAAATCTATTAGCCTGCTGAAACACCTGAGCCTCAGGGAAAGCATTGCTTGATTGATAGCTCTGACTCTCTGATCTATGCTGTCAATTTCACAATGGGCAGAATTTTTCACTTGCCGTGCAGACGTGTGCCCAACATGCTCGAGCATAAAATAAAATGTGATGATGTCAGGTGAGTGTCCCGACATCATCGAGCGCTCGCGCGATATTTCACTCTGCGGGCAGGCGCAGGAGCCAGAGCCACACCCGCCATTAATTAAAAGACCGGTTAAGGTGATTAAAAAGTCAATTGATGCTGATTTTTCATTGTCTGTGTGATTTTATAATTGTCGCACGGGCAAAACGGGCAGGTGGCCAGCCGAAAATTTCGAAAACCTCATCCAAGGGCAGGATACAAAGGGTCAGCAGCATTGCCTGTGAGAGCAGTGAGGAGTTTAGGAGTCAGTTTGCTGCTGGTTGCTTATTGGAATGAGGCAGCTTCATCTCTGTTCGGGGCTTCATTGTTAACATTTCCAGGCTTCATTTCAGGACTCATTGGTGTCTCCAAGATCCCCAGAGGATTCAGACCATGTGGACTCTTCCAGGTATCAGACAGCCTTCCCTTACCCTGGGAATGGGGGTTGTGGTCTCTGCTGGAGGCACCTCCTCTGAGGAGGGAGAGAGGGGCAGAAGGGAGAGGAGGCTGGGTGTCCCAATGCAGCTTCCAGGGGAGGGACCTGTGGGAGGAGAGGTGCAGACACAAGGGGCACAGGGCCAGCAGGTAGTCCAAGGTGGAAGGAGCCACAGAAGATGCCACTATCCTGCTGCCAGGGTTTACAGGCGGCGATGCAGCTACCTCAGTATGTCCGAGGTACAATGCTAAAGGAGGCTCCACCTCTCAAGGGAGACAGAGACCTCCATTTGTCAGATGATTGGGCCTGAGATCAGCTCTGACTGTGTGCTCTGAAGGTCACAGCAGCCCTCAACTTCTATGCCTCCAGCTCTTTCCAGGGCTCATTGGGGGATCTGTGTGGAGTCTCCCAATCAGCTGCCCACAGTTGCATCAAAATGGTGACAGATGTTCTGTTCAGGCGGGTATTAACTTTCATTTATTTCTGTACAGATGAGGCCAGCCAGGCTGAGCGAGCCAGAGGCTTTGCAGCGATTGCTGGGTTCCCCCTTGTCCAGGGTGCTATAGACTGTACACATGTGGCCATCAAGGCACCAGCGGGTCAGCCGGGTGCCTTCGTCAACAGGAAGGGCTTCCACTCCATGAACATGCAGATAGTGTGTGACCACAGGATGCAGATTCTGCAAGTCTGTGCAAGGTTCTCAGGCAGCTCCCATGACGCTTATATCCTGAGACACTCCCAGGTGCCGGGGCTCTTCAGTGCTTCAGCCCGTCTGGATGAATGGCCGCTGGGTGACACAGTCTATCCATTGAAGAGGTGGCTTATAACGCCTCTCTGCCACCCAAGAACAGAGGCAGAGCAGTGTCATAAGAGGAGTCAGCCCTCCACAAGGGCAATGATAGAGAGGACCATAGGTCTTCTGAAGATGTGCTTCCGATGCCTGGACCACTCTTGTGGGGAGGATAGCAATACCCCCGGAGCGGGTGTCACTGATATAGCTGTGCTCTCCACAATCTGGCACTGGTAAGGGGGAACCCACTGGAGGAAGGGGATGTTGACACAGCTGCACAGGCCACAGAGGATGAATCCAGTAGTAAGTCAGAAGAGGATGACAGTGAGGGGAATGCTGAGGGTGGGGAGGCAGACCTCTGTAACCTCCAGGGAGGCAGGAGTACCAGGGGCACCTTAATCTAACGCTCCTTCAGCTGGGCTACCAAAGATCTGCTTCCACCTCATGCCAGGACTGCTGCCTCCATCCCAGATGTCTGAAATGACCCTTTCATTTGACCCCAAAGTCCACTCAGTTCCTGTGTAATAAAGTTTAGAGCCAGCCACATCCCGCATTACAGACTGGCGTACCCTGCACCACATTACATTAAAAAGCATACTCAGGCCATTGCGACAAAAGAAAATTTATCTCACGTTGACAGTCAAAACAAATTAACAGAACCTTCTCTGGTCTTCAAACCCAGACCAGTGAACATAAACAAACTATTGCACAATAGAAGATCACCTGTGACCATTCCCTCTTGAGCTCATGGTGCCTTAAACTTAATGTTTGCGAGTGCTAAGTCTTGGTGCTCCCCCCTCACTGGCACTGGCATTGAGGGCAGCCAGCCGACTCTGCTGTCCTGTTGGCCTTGATGACCTTGGCAGTTGTTCTCCGGCCAGTGGAGCCTGTGCTGGCCCTGCCTGGGGGGGGGAGCTGCCAGTTCCAGAGCTGGCATACAGGGGAGGTGGTGGCATAGTGGTATTGTCACTGGACCAGTATTCCAGAGACCCAGGGTAATGCTCAATTCCTGCCAAGGCAGATGGTGGAATTTGAATTCAATTAAAATCTGGAATTAAAAGTCTAATGATGACCATGAAACATTGCCGATTGTCGTAAAAACCCATCTAGTTCACTAATAAGGAAATCTGCCGTCTTTACCTGGTCTGGCCTACTTGTGACTCCAGACCCACAGCAATGTGGTTGACTCTTAAATGCCCCCTGAAATGGCCTAGCAAGCCACTCAGTTGTAACAAACCGCTACAAAGTCACAAAAAAGGAATGAAACTGGATAGACCACCCAGCATTGACCTAGGCACCGGAAACGACAACTGCAATCTCATCCCTGTCGACCCTGCAAAGTCCTCCTTACTAACATCTGGGGGCTTGTGCCAAAATTGGGAGAGCTGTCTCACAGACTAGTCAAGCAACAGTCTGACACAGTCATCCTCACGGAATCATATCTTACAGATAATGTCCCAGACACCACCATCACCATCCCTGGGTATATCCTGTCCCACTGGCAGGGCTGACCCAGCAGAGGTGGGGACACAGTGGGATACAGTCAGGAGGGAGTTACCCTGGAAGTCCTCAACATTGGCTTTGGCAGGTCAAAAATGGACAAGGAAACCTTCTGTTGATTACCACGTACTGCCCTCCCTCAGCTGATGAATCAGTGCTTCTCCATGTTGAACACCACATGGAGGAAGCACTGAGAGTGGCAAAGGCAGAGAATATACTCTAGTTGGGGGACTTCAATGTCCATCACCAAGAGTGGCTCCATAGCACCACCATAGACTGAGCTGGCCGAGTCCTGAAGGACATAGCTGCTAGACTGGGTCTGCGGCAGCTGGTGAGAAAACCAACTGGAGGGAAAAACATACTTAACCCCATCCTCACCAACCTGCCTGCTGCAGATGCATCTGCCCATTACACCACATGGACTGCAGCGGTTCAAAAAGGCAGCTCACCACCACCTTCTCAAGGGCAACTAGGGATGGGCAATAAATGCTGGCCCAGCCAGCGAAGCCCACATCCCATGAATTAATTTTTAAAAAGTTGCCGCAGGTTTATCAGATGCCACAGTCACTGGCAGAGGGGCAGAGGAGCTGCTGCCATCATCCAGAGCGCCCTGAGAGGTGCCACAGAGACAACAGGCAGCTCATGGCCAATGTGAGGTCGCTCTGGAGCTCCCTGCTTGCCATTGATGGATGGGGACCCAGCTGAGATACTGGACGCCTCATCCAACCCCCACACTGGCACTGACCAGCTCAGGGCCTGTGTAAGGGCTGCAGGTCCGAGCACAACCCCAGGAACCCCTGATTCTGTCCCTGGAGCTGCCTCTCCATGAGAGTCTCCACTCTCTCAATGGAGGGGGCAGTGCACTCGGCCATGAGGGTCAATGCAATGCTCACACAGTGCATGGACTCCTCCACAATGGAGACAATGGCACACACGTCCTCATGGATCTCTGCCAGATCCTCCCACACATTCCGCTGGACATCCAGCATCTGCCGCCTGATGGACAACTCCAGAGGCTCATCATCTGCCTTCGACTGAGCATTGTCCTGGTCCCCAGTAGCCCTCTGACTGCCGGTGCCCTGGGCACTCTCTGCCTCTGCCTGCACCTCAAGCGAGTGTGAAGTGCCCTCACCAATGTTCACTAACATCCTAGCTGAAGATCTAGTGTCCCCCAAGGTAATGTTATCTGCACTGGTGCCTGGTTCAGAGAGCGGGTGTGACATATGTGCATCTGGTGCCTGGCAATCCTCTGGCGTCAGGCGTGGGTTTTCGGGGACCTGAGATTGGGTGTGAGGTGGCAAACCTAAGGGAGAACAATGATGTGTCATTAGTTAAAGTCATCACACTGTCACTGTGCATGCCAGGCACCCTGGTGAGACAGTGGAGATCTGCATCATGGTGCCATCGTCTTTCAATGGGGAATCCAGTTTTGAGGCTACTATCAATGATGAGACTGCACTAGGATGTTTGCACCATCTGAAACTCTCACCTCTGTGCACTGAGCTCTTACCTTCACCTGACACCCCAGCCACTCTGCGGCTGGTTGACCGGGGTGTGTGGCGCCTCTCCAGCTCCAAAGGGCCCTGCTCTAATCTGGTGAATATTAAGAGGTTAGCGAGGGCTCTGCTGGTCTGTGGCCCTTCACTGTTGTTGTGGGCCATCTTCCCCTGAAAGGACAGAGGAGCATTGATGAGTCCGCTCTCTACCGGCAGCCCCATTGCAGTCTGGCCAACCCCCAACTGAGGTGGGCCTTGCAGGGCAGATCCGAGCTGTGGCCCTCGAGCCGCAAGGCACTCAGTCCGAGCAGCCAGGGCTCACCCGCTTGACCAGCTCCGGTGCCATTGACAACTGGCACTCAGACCCTAACGCCCCTGATCTCCACAGGGGGAATGGGCAGCCCTTAATACATCACCACACTGATCCATGCCAACCCGGTGCTCACCCTTCCTGAGTGCAGCAGGCCACGAAACTTCCTGCAGCTCTGCACCCAGGTGCGCTGCACAACATCGTGGCTACTGACCAGCACTGGCACCTCCTCTCAAGCTTTTTTTTCCTCAGGTGCAGTGGCCTCCTCCTTCCCTCCCTGGACCTGGTGTTTGACAGGCCCCCTGCCCTCACCTACCCCTTCCCGGCCACTGGGGAGCCGCTCTTCATGTTCGGCGGCCCTTAATCGGCCTGCCAGTGTGAAATCGCAGTTGGGTGCCAGTCGCAGGCTGTTCCCGGGCCCACTGACCTCAAAATTATGGCCACTGCGTTTTTACACAAGATAAATGGGTTCAAGTGCTTGCAGTTTCAATGATTGAGATTTTAAAGCGTCTGGATGATTGACACTTTTATTGGTTGTAGTAAGAGTTCTTTTAAGACAGTGGAAAGTTGTCGATGAATGAACATTTTTAAAGGCTATTTTTAAGCATCCTACTGTCTCCATCAGGTTCATTGGTTCTATACAGTGTATAGTGGGCAAATAGACATGGAATCTCCATTGCTTGACATGGGGGGGTGCATGAGAGCACCTTATGGATTGTTTGGGGGACCATAGCTTAGTATAGGGGGAGTATAGGGCCATGGGGATGTTTAGGGGGCATGGACTGGCATGGGGAGGCATGAGGGACCATAGGAATTTTTTGGGGGGGTCATTGCTTGGCATATAGAGTATGAGGGACCATAGGGGTTGTTTGGGTGGGGGGGGCGGGGTTTATAGCTTGGTATGGGAGGAATATAGGACCATGAGGATGTTTTGGGGCATATAATTTGTCCTGGGGGCATGAGGAGGACCTTTCTCACTTATCTTTCAAAAGCTTCCCTCACCCAGACTGTGGCTCAAGAGATGACCGGAGGGTTGTGAAACATGAAGCTTTGAAAAGCTGGCCTGATGCCATAAAAGTTGTGGAGTAGGAGGTGCCTATCCACGCAATGGAGTCAGCTAGGTCAAGAGTGCAAGAGCGGGCTCACACCCTGAGCCAGCCGGCATACTTAAAAGGGATTCCTTTAAGTTGAAAACCTCAGGAATGGGGACAGGATTCCCGAACTGATCCCGTCTGCCATTTTTAAAGGGAGCTGGAGTCACTTCTACTTCCAGCCCTGTCTCTTGAAAGTACACTAGTAATCTGTCATTCAGTACTGAGGAAGCACTGCACTGTCAGAGGGTCAGTCCTGAGGGAGTGCTGCACTGTCAGATGGTCAGTCCTGAGGGAGTGCTGCACTGTCACAGGGTCAGTCCTGAGGGAGTGCTGCACTGTGGGAGGGTCAGTACTGAGGGAGTGCTGACTGTCGGAGGGTCAGTACTGAGGGAGTGCTGACTGTCGGAGGGTCAGTACTGAGGGAGTGCTGCACTGTTGGAGTTGTTGTCCTTAAAAAGAATTGTTAAACTGTTGGTTGTCAGTTAGTTTATCATATGATTTCCCCTTTGTTCTGTAATGTTTTGCTATTGCTGAACAATTCTCATAAAACTGACCATTGAATTTTCTTAATCCTTATTTCATCCAAGTTTATCATTTGATGTTTAACATTCCTTTCCTATATTGAATATCTCATCTTTAACCTCACAGTAACTTTACTGAACCGTTCTTTCTTTTGCTGGAATTCAGAGAATTAAACAAAGATAATTTATTAACTAAAAACAGAAAATGCCGGAAAAACTCAGCAGGTCTGACAGCATCTGTGGAGAGAGAAACAGAGTTAACGTTTCGAGTCTGTGTGACTCTTCTTCAGAGCTAAAGAGAAGTGGAAATGTGATGAATTTTATACTGTTTAAGGCAGGTGGAGCGGGTGGAGCTGGATAGAAAGTCAGCGGTAGGTGGGGGCAAAGGAGAGATTGACAAAGATGCCATGGACACAGGGCAAAGGGAGTGTTAAAGGCCATGGCAAGGGCTAAATAAGGTGCTGATAGTGTCATAAAGGTAGAAAGCAGAATGTGTGAATAGCAGGGCAAAGGGCAGTAATCTGTGAAAGAATGACATGGAAGAAGTAACAGGTGGCCCTTTGGGGGTGGAGTGAGGAGAGGGGGCGGTGTTTGGGGAAAAAGGATAGAAAAAGGGATAAAAAAGCAATAAAACTACAAATAAATAAGTAAAAATAAAAATAAGTAAATAAAAAATAAAAATAAATTTTAAAAAGGGATTAACAAACGGGCCGGGGATGGAGGAGAGAGATCATGGTCTTGAAGTTGTTAAACTCAATATTCAGTCCGGAAGGCTGTAAAGTGCCTAGTCAGAAGATGAGGTGCTGTTCCTCCAGTTTGCGTTGAGCTTCACTGGAACAATGCAGCAGGCCAAGGACGGACATGTGGGCAAGAGAGCAGGGTGGAGTGTTAAAATGGCAAGCGACAGGGAGGTCTGGGTCATGCTTGCGGACAGACCGCAGGTGTTCTGCAATAGTAGTCACCCAGTCTGCGTTTGGTCTCTTCAATGTAGAGGAAACCACACTGGGAGCAGCGAATGCAGTAGACTAAATTGAAGGAGATGGAAGTGAAATGCTGCTTCACCTGAAAGGAGTGTTTGGGCCCTTGAACCAGTAAGGAGGGAGGAGGTAAAGGGGCAGGTGTTACACCTTCTGCGATTGCACTGGAAGGTGCCATGGGAAGGGGATGAGGTGTTGGGGGTCATGGACGAGTGGGTTAGAATGTCCCGGAGGGAATGGCCCCTATGGAATGCTGACGGGGGTGGTGAGGGGAAGATGTATTTGGTGGTGGCATCATGCTGGAGTTGGCGGAAATGGTGGAGGATGATCCTTTGAATGCGGAGGCTGGTGGGGTGATAAGTGAGGACAAGGGGGACCCTATCATGTTTCTGGGAGGGAGGAGAAGGCGTGAGGGCGGATGTGTGGGAGATGGGCCGGACACGGTTGAGGGCCCTGTCAACCAACGTGGGTGGAAAACCTCGGTTAAGGAAGAAGGAGGACATGTCAGAGGAACTGTTTTTGAAGGTAGCATCATCGGAACAGATGCGACGGAGGCGAAGGAACTGAGAGAATGGGATGGAGTCCTTACAGGAAGCGGGGTGTGAGGAGTTGTAGTCGAGGTAGCTGTGGGAGTCGGTGGATTTGTAGTGAATATTGGTGGACAGTCTATCACCAGAAATGGAGACAGAGAGGTCAAGGAAGGGAAGTGTCGGAGATGGACCACGTGCAGGTGATAGAGTGGTGGAAATTGGAAGCAAAATTGTTAAATTTTTCCAGGTCCAGACGAGAACATGAAGCAGCACCGAAACAGTCATCGATGTACTGGAAATAGTTGTGGGAGAGGGCCTGAGTAGGATTGGAACAATTTATTTTTATTTTTTATTTACTTATTTTCATTCATCTATTAATTGCTTTATCCCTTTCTACCCCTTTTTCTATCCTTTTCCCTTCCCCACTCCCAAAGGGCTATCTGTTACTTGTTTCATGCTGTTCTTTCACTGAGTGCTTCCCTTTGCCCTGCTATTCACACATTCTGCTTTCTTATCTTTATACCACTATCAGCAACTTCTTTAGCCCTTTACCATGACCATTAACACTCCCTTTGCCCTGTGTCCCTAACATCTTTGTCAATCTCTCCTCTGCCCCCACCTATAGCTGACCTTCTATCCAGCTTCACCGAGGGGGGCTGGGGGGTGTGGAGCCTTTAAACAGCATAAATTTCATCACATTTCTACTTCTCCTTAGCTCTGAAGAAGAGTCATTGGGACTCGAAATGTTAACTCTGTTTCTCCCTCCACAGATGCTGCCAGACCTGCTGAGTTTTTCCAGCATTCTCTGTTTTTATTTCACATTTCCAGCATCTGCAGTTTTTTGCTTTTATAATTTATTGAACTTTGCTTTCTGGAAAAGTTGCACATGATTTTAGTTTCTTTTACGAAGTCCTTTAAAGTGTCAGCTGGAGGATAAACTGCAACTATTGAATTCTATCTTATTGCCACTCACAATGTTAATCATCAGCACTCCCTCTGTTCATAGTGGCTCCAAATTCAGTTAATAAAGTCTTTCTCTCCTGAGTAGGACAGTGAACGAGCTCTACAGCTTAAAGCTCAACTTTTGGAATAAAAGCTTGGAACCTACATAAACAGTGAACTTTTGAGCATTTTGGATGTAGCCTGTTCCTTAGTGGGGATTGCTGGTCGTTAAAGGCTGGTGTAACGCGATGAACCATCTCATGGCGCCAATGCATTTTTAGGCAGGCAGGTGGCGAGGCAGCAATTATCTGGGGCTTCTAGTCTAAACAAATCTGTGAACTGTCTGAGAAGGAGGAAGGAAAACAGTGAAGGGAAAATTGACAGTCCGCAAGAGGCCGGCCTTTGCTCCATTATCTCGGCTGCCTCTCCCTCAAATTGCTAGACCTTGTCCCTGGTAATACAAATAGACTCGGTGGCATCAGGAGTCCCGCCTGCCAACCGGAAAGCTGGCGAGACCCTCGCTGCCTCTTCTCCAGAGGGCTTGCCGAACCAGACACCAAGCAGGCAGCTGGGAGGCCAACAGCCTCCCCTGGAACCAAGACCCTGAAGGCGGACCTCTCGCCTCACCAGAATTGCTGACCTCTGATTGGCTGGCAACTCTTATGCTCAGCAGCATCACAAAGGAGGCTGTGGTTGCCGCTGGAAGAACAGGCACTGGAGTCCCAGGTACGTGGAGTGACCCAGGCCACGGGTAAGTGATGTGTGGCGGGGGCTTCAAAGGGTAGGGGTTGCAAGGAGAGAGTTACAGGCTGTTTGGCAGCAAGGGCAGTGTGGTGTCTGTCAGGGGGCACTCCCATCCCATTGTCCAATCTTTTGATCAGGCACTGAGTGTCTTTAATCAAGGGACCGCCCCCTGGAGGTGACAAGCAGCCCGCATGGGTTCAGTTGTACATGCCACCCGGTGATGGGCCCACCTGCAACTGGTGGGTTAATACCGGTGGTGATGGGATGGGGCCCTGAAGTGGTTATTAATTGGTCGCTTAAGGGCCTCAATTGGTAGCGGGGCAGAAGGGTCAACCACGGCCTCTGCTGCCCAGAACTTAATGGTGGTGGAGGTGGGAAGGCAGGGTGCTGGTACATCAGCAGCCTATTTAGGTAAATGCTCTCCCTGCCTCTAAGCTTGTCAACAGCGAGTCACAAGATTCCGGCCAGTGATCCCAATTGACTCAGGTGCCATCTAGACTCCCAAACTATCTCCCAGTCTCCATTCGCCCCCCCCCAACGATCCTTGACAAACCTTATAAACACTTGCACACAACGCTCCAAGACTCCAGTTCAAACCTGAGACAATGTCCAATTGTGCGCCCTGATCTCCAGACCCCAGGCTACACAGCTCCTTGACTGTGAACATGGTGCTCCCAGTACTTCCAGATCTCTATTGAGTTGCAAAAATTTTAAATAGGGTGGAGATGGCAAATCTGAAAATTGAGTTAAAAAAAATAAAGTTAAAAAACAGAATAAAGCACAGATCTGAGTGACACAGCTATAACAGGGTTTAACATCACCCTTTTCTCCATTATAAATGTTTACATAGAGATTCCTGTTATGGAACAAAACAAAATACCGCGGAGGCTGGAAATCTGAAATAAAAACAGAAAAGCTGGAAAAGCTCCGTTGGCCTGGCTGTGTCTATGGAGAGAGAAACAGAGTTAAGACTGGGCCTGATTTTAACTTATTTGAAACCCACCACTTATACTGATTTCAAATCAGCTTCAATGTTTCCATTCAGTGAGTTTTCATCAGAACATTATAGAATGAATCATGGAATCATAGCCTGGTTACAATACAAAAGGAGGCCATTTGACCCATCGTGTCCACGCTGGATCTCTGCAAGAGCCACTCAGCTAGTCCCACACCCCACCTTTTCCCAGTAGCCCCACAAATTCCTCTCCAGAGGTGTTACTGAGGTTAACATAAAAAGCCTCACTGAAAAATTGTGACAATTGGAAATAAGTTTTGGGCAGCAGACACTCGATTTTTACTGATATAATAGAGATAGATCGATGTGTGTGATGAGCAACTCGTGTGAAAATAAAAGCAGTTACAGTTTTTTGTGAATGTAATATTAAGTCAATATGCTGGGTTGAGAACTATCACAGATCTGGTTTGAATTGATGTGTTCTCACAGCAGAAGGGTTTAGAGAACTCCCTGCAGGTGACGGAGCAGAGGTATGAGCTGCAGCTGAAGGGGCTGGCGTCTGTGATTCACGAGCTGGAGGGGGAGTTACAGGAGGTCAGGAGAGACATCGAGCACCAGGTTTGGGAACACGAACTATTGCTCAATACGAAGATGAGATTGGAGAGAGAGATAGCAATGTACCGGAGTCTCCTGGATAGAGAGGAGGGCAGGTGAGCAGTGAGATTTCACAATTCCCATTTCTTAGGAGCTTAACGTTGCCATTATGTCATGTCTCTTTTTTTTAAAATGTGAGTCATAAGCTGACCTTATCTTCACTTGATGTTGATGCACACACTTTCCAGCAGGGGTCAGGATCACAGGACAGTGATCGGTGTGGGGTTGGGGTGTGGCCGGCGAGGAGGGTGGGGCAGAAATGTTGGCTGACTTATATCACTACCCCAGGGGAAGGGTTGCTAACTCTACAACAACAACTTGCATTTATATAGCACCTTCAATGTAGTAAAACATCCAAAGGCGCTTCACAGGAGTGTTATCGAACAAAATTCCACACTGACTCATTGTTATGACCAATGCAGTGGGTAAAGGCTGAGTTGTTTTTTTAAAATCCCAGAGGGAAACTTTAAACAACTGTCATAAACTATCATTTTAAGTGTTATGTTTGAGATGCAACTCTAAATTCAGGAATCAGACCCCCAGTGCTCGAGAGGTTTTATGTTAAGCTAAGTGAAACATTTTATTAATTTACACAAGTTAAATATACGCATGGCTACAAATTCCTATTATCATAACTTTTAACAAATTCCCAAACGAATCTCCATTAAGGCAACAGCAACCCATAGACTTAACCAGATACCAGGCGAAGCATTTTCACCGTACAAATTTACTTTGGTTCCTGTGGAGTCAGTTGGAGGCTTACAGATTCTTTTGATCTCGCATTGCCTCTGCTCTACACACACACAATAGTTGTCTTGTTAAACTAGCACAGCCCATTGAATGTAAATTCTCATTGTATCACCAGCCACTTCTAACAATAAAACCCCCTTAATATTACCAATTTTATTAGCAAGATAAACATATTGCTTGGTCTTTGCTAGCTAGGTGCCAGAATTCACCCCACTTTTTGAATGCTCTATTAAAAAATGCAAATGCACCCTACCTCTCTTACATATCAAAGCTAATACACATCAGAGCACCCAGACTAGCTGGCTTTAATCCAATTAGACTAAACCTCTGGTTTAAAAGAAAAATATTTTTCAATAATATTATATACATTAATAGCTTCATGACACCCAGGCAAGGAGATATTAGAACAATGGTGCAAAACTTTGTTAAAAAAAAGTATGTTTTAAGGAGCATCACAACAGGGGGACTGTAAGATTGAGAAGCAGAGAGATTTAGGGAGGAAATTCCAGAGTGTGAGGCCCAGGCAACTGAAGTCACGGCTGCCAATGCTGGAGTGATTAAAATCAGGATAGTCAAGAGTCCAGAATTAGAGGAGTGAGGAGATCTTGGAAGGTTGTAGGACTGGAGGTGATTACGTGATAGGGAGGGGTGAGGCCATGGAGGGATTTGAACACAAGGATGAGATTTTTAAAATCGAGGTGTTGCCCAAACAGGAGTCAAGATGCTGTTGCTTCAAGTAAGATTAAATAAAACAGAACAGGCAAGGAATCAACCTGGAATTTTCCTGCTCTTTTGGCTCCCAGTTGCATGCCAGGCAGTGCATCTCCCACTCAGTTTTCTGTGAGTCAAGGGTGTCCAGTATTGAGAGGTTATAACAATCAGAAAAAGCTGAATAGGCTATGTAGTATAAAGGTCTGGCACATTTAGGATTAATGTGAAACTGAGTACAGTAGCGTCCACTCAGTGATGCAGAACATACGAAATAGGAACAGGATTAGACCATTCAGCCCCTCAAGCCTACTCCAACATTCAATAAGATCATGGCTGATCTTCTTGTGTTTCAATTTCCACATTCCCATCTACCTCTTATAACCTTTGATTCCCTTGCCTAACAAGAATCTATCTACCTCTGCCTTAAAAATATTCAATGACGCCGCATCCATCAACTTCTGAGGCAGAGAATTCCAAAGTCACACAACCTTCAGAGAAAAAACCCTCCTCATCTCTGTCCTAAAAGGGCGACCCCTAATTTTAAAACAGTGCCCCCAAGTTCTGGACTCACCCACAAGAGGAAACATCCTTTCAACATCCACCTTGCCAAGGCTGTTCAGGATCTTGTATACTTCAGTCAAATCACCCCTCACTCTTCTAATCTCCAGTGGAAACAAGCCCAGTCTGTCCAACCTGTCCTCATAAGACACCCCACTCATTCCAGGTATCAATCTAGTAAACCTCCTCTGAACTGCCTCCAATACATTTACATCCTTCCTTAAATAAGGAGACCTAAACTGCACAGAGTATTCGAGATGTAGTCTCACCAATACCCTGTATAACTGAAGCATAACATCCTTACTTTCATGTTCAATTCCTCTCATAATAAAGGATAACATTCCATTAGCCTTCTTAATTACTTGCTGTACCTGCATACTAACTTTTTGTGACTCATGTACTAGAACACCCAGATCCCTCTGCACCTCAGAATTATGCAGCCATCCTCCATTTAAGTAATATTCTGCTTTTTTGTTCTTCCTGCCAAAATGAACAACTTCACATTTTCCCACATTAAATTCCATTTGCCAGACCTTTGCCCACTCATTTAACCTATCTATATCCATCTGCAACCCCCTCATATCCTCTTCACAACATACTTTCCTACCTATCTTTGTGTTATCTGCAAATTTAGCTACCATGTCTTCACTCCCCTCATCTAAGTCATTGATGTAAATCATAAAAAATTGAGGCTCCAGTACAGACTCGCCACATCCTGCCAATCCGAAAAATACCCATTTATGCATACTCTCTGCTTTCTGCCAGCCAACCAATCATCTGTCCACGCTAAAATGTTACCCTCTACACCATGTGCTTTTATTTTCCATAATAACCTTTAATGTGGCACCTTATCAAATGCCTTCTGGAATCCAAGTACAGTACATCTGTAAGCTCTCCTTTATCTAGTGTGCATGTTACTCCTTCAAAGAACTCCAATAAATTGGTTAAACATGATTTTCCTTTCACAAAACCATGCTGACTTTTCCCGATTGCCTTGAGGTCTTCTAAGTGCCCAGCTATAACCTCCTTAGAGATTGATTCTAATAACTTCCCCACAATAGATGTCAAGCTAACTGGCCTATAGTTTCCTGTTTTCTGCCTCCCTCCCTTCTTGAATACAGGGGTTATATTTGCTACTTTCCAATCTGATGGAACCTTTCCAGGATCTAGCAAATTTTGGAAAATTAACACCAGCGCATCGACTACCTCATTAGCCTCTTTTAAGATCCTAGGATGTAGTCCATCAGGACCCAGAGACTTGCCAGCCCCCAGCTCCATCAATTTGCTCAGTACTGTTTTCTTAGTGATTTCAATTCCATCAAGTTCCTTTCTCCCTTTCACCTCCTGATTTGCAGCTATTACTGGAATGTTTTTTGTATCCTCTATAGTGAACACAGAAGCAAAATATTTGTCAATTTCTTCTACCATTTCCTTATTATCTACTATTAACTCCCCACTGTCACTGTCTAGAGGATCAACATTCACTTTACTTACTCTTTTCCTGTTTAAATACCTGTAGAAACTCTTGCTATCCATTTTTACATTTCTAGCTACCATCCTCTCATACTCTAATTTCTTTCCCCTTTTAGTCATTCTCTGCTGTTCTTTATATTCTAACCAATCATCTGACCTGTCACTCATCTTTGCGGGGTTGTATGCTTTTTCCTTAAGTTTGATGCTTTCCTTAACATCTTTAGTTAACTACGGATGGTGGGTCCTCCCCTTAGAGTTTTTCTTTATAGTAGGTATGTTCTTATTCTGAATACTCTGAAATATCCCCTTGAATGTTCCCCACTGCTTCTCTATTGATCTATCCTCTAGCCTAGTTTCCCAGTTCACTTCAGGTAGCTCAGCTTTTATCCCTGCATGGTTGCCCTTATTTAAGGTTAAGATACTAATCTTAGACCCACTCTTCCCTTTTCAAACTGGATGTAAAATTCAAACAAATTGTGGTCATTGCTAGCTGTGGATGCCTTCACTCTGAGGTCATTAATTAATCCTGTCTTGTTTTGCAATGCCAAGTCTAATATTACCTGCTGTCTGGTTGGTTCCAGAACGTACTGATCTAAGAAACTATCTCGAAAGCAGTCTATGAACTCTTCATCCAGGCTACTACTGTCAATCTGATTTTTCCAGTTTGTGTGTAGAGTAAAATCACCCATGATTATTGCCCTCCCTTTGTCACAAGAACACAATATTTTCTCTTGAATACTTTGCCCTACATTGTGGTTACTGTTAGGGGGTCTGTAGACCACTCCTAATAATGACTTTTTTTCCCTATTATTCCTCATCTCCACCCAAACCGATTCTACATCCAGATCTCCTGTAAGAGAACACATGACCTACACTTAGGGGTCAGTTGAGTATTAGACAGAGCTGTGTGCACCAGCAAGCATGGAGACCATTCCTAGCTTGTACCCTTTACTGTATATTTGTAAATAGTTCTAAGAGTCAATGAAGATTTACAGTTAATCTGTGTATGGCAGCAAAGACTTCTCTAGACCTACCGAACTGTAACCATCACCCTACAACACTCTATATCAGGTTGGGTCTCTTTTTCACTAGAAAGGAAAAGACTCAGGGTGGCCTGAGAGAGGAATAGATAAGAGTAAGGGTCTCATTTAAAAGGACTTCCAGCCCCACAAGCCTCCGAGATCTCTACACTCATATCATTCTCGCCTCTTGAACATTCCCATTTTAATTGCTCCACCTTAGCTTTCAGCTGTCTTGGCCTGAAACTCTGAAATTCCCTCCCTAATCCTCTCCACCATCTGCCTCTCTCTCCTCCTTTAAGACACTGCAATTCTTTGAACAAATCTTTGGCTGTCTGCCCTGTTATCTTCTTACATGTCTCCGTGTTCAATTGTGTTTTATAGTGTCCTTGTGAAGCATCCTTGGGATATCCATTGAAGGTGCCATATAAGTAAAGGTTGTTGTTGTTGGAAAGCTGAATAAATAAGATGCCGCTTCAATAGCAATGGATGTAAAGAATTTAACTCAGAGGTTTGGTACTGGGAAATGACCCAGAGATTATTACTCAGCTAGTTTGTAATAGATAGAGTATTAATCCTTATGCTCATTAACCACTAGCTGGAATATGTGTTGCTCAGAGTGGCTGGTTTAATTATCCTGGACTTGTAGCCCCTGTGTCGGTGTCAGTGATGTTTCTGAAAACAGAGTTTAGCTATATATAAGATGAGAAGCTTTCCATAACCAAGGCTGCTGGTTGGCAATAAACACAACGATGCTGAAGAGGAAATGTTTGCCTCTGACACTAAACAAATAATTTTACTACCTATACATGTTTTCTACATTTCAGGCTCTCTGGCGCTACTTCTGATGGCTATCAATCATCCTGCAGCAGCTTCAGTCGGAAAGAATTGGCCCTCCCTTCGGGTAAGTGTGACCAGTGACTTGTTTCACATTCTTGTGAATGAGGTTCGTCCAAACATAAAACCCAATATCTACTTTAGGCATCTATAATCCAGTGCCCAAGGCATACGGCTAGCTGTTCTCATCTCAGGGACAGTGTAGAGGGAGCTTTACTCTGTATCTAACCCCGTGCTGTCCCTGCCCTGGGAGTGTTTGACGGGGACAGTGTAGAGGGAGCTTTACTCTGTATCTAACCCTGCGCTGTCCCTGCCCTGGGAGTATTTAATGGGGACAGTGTAGAGGGAGCTTTGCTCTGTATCTAATCCTGTGCTGTACCTGTCCTGGGAGTGTTTGATGGGGACAGTGTAGAGGGAGCTTTACTCTGTATCTAACCCCGTGCTGTACCTGTCCTGGGAGTGTTTGATGGGGACAGTGTAGAGGGAGCTTTACTCTGTATCTAACCCCGTGCTGTACCTGCCCTGGGAGTGTTTGATGGGGACAGTGAAGATGAGCTTTACTCTGTATCTAACCTGGGTGACTATGCATTTGTGAAACACCAGTGTGCACAATGCCTTATGAGACAAAGAGTGAATCTCATATTTTCCCGAGTGGACATTGGCTTAAGATAAGCTATAAGAACTAGGAGCAGGAGTAGGCCTTCAGGCCTTCGAACCTGCTCCACCATTCAATTAGATCGGGGCTGGTTTGATTGTGATCTCAACCCCATTTTCCTGTCTGTAGCTGCTAACCCTCGACTCCCTTGTCGATCAAAAATCTGTCTAATTCAGCCTCGAATACATTCAATGACCCAACCTCCACTGCTCTCTGTGGAAGAGCATTTCGAAGATTAACCACCCTCTGAGAGAGGAAATTCCTCTTCATCTCCATCTTAAATGGGAGATCCCTTATTTTTAAATTGTGTGTCCTAGTTCTGGATTTCCCCATGAGGGGAAACATCCTCTCAGCATCCACCCTGCCAAGTTCCTTTAGGATCTTACATGTTTCAATAAGGTCATCTGTCATTTTCTAAACTCCCAATGGGTATAGGCCCAACCTACTCAACCTTTCCTCATAAGACAATCCTTTCATCCTGGGAATCAGCCTTGTGAATCTCTTCTGAGCTTCCTCTAGTGGAAGTATCTCCCTCCTCAAGTACAGAGAGCAAAGCTGTACACAATACTCTAGGTGTGGTCTCACAAAAGCCCTGTCCAGTTGTAGCAACATTTCCCTACTTTTACACTCCATGCCCCTTTGCAATAAAGGTCAACATTCCATTTGTTTTCTGAATTACTCGCTGTATCTGCATGTTCACTTGCTGTGATTTGGACACCCAGATCCCTCTGTACTGCAGCATTCTAGAGTCTCTCTCCATTTAAATAATATTTTGCTTTTCTATTCTTCCTGCCAAAGTTGACAACCTCACATCTTCCCACATTAAACTTCATGTGCCAATTTTTTGCCCACCCTCTTAATCTATCTCTATCCCTTTACAAACTCTTTGTTATCCTCCTCACAACTTGCTCTCCTTAGTATTGTGAGCAAATTTGGCTACAATCCACTCGGTCCCTTCATTCAAAAGATTGATGTAGATTGTGGCTCTTTGGGCCCAGTTTTCTCCATTCTACACTGCTTCCCATTTCCCCACACCATGATCTCTCAGAAGAAGCTGTGAAGGACCTGCTCTTCCTGATAGATGATGGCGTGGAGTGGACGATTTCTGATCTCAATGGGAAACGGTTACTCCCATTGGCCAGGAAGCTCCTCTCTGGAAGAGAAGGGAAGCCAGCAACACGGTTTTGCAAAACTGTGCTCCCAACAGCTAGGAGTAACTGGCTGAAGAATTATTGTTTTGTTTCTATTTATTCGTGGGGCTGGGCATCGCTGATAATGCTATATTTACTGCACATCTTTAGTGACCCCGAGAAAGAACTCATTGTTTGAGATTTCAAAACCCACCTCAGCAAGTTGTGAAATGAATTAAGTAAATCTGGTCATTTTTGGGCAGAAAGTTGGTGTCATTATCACAAAACATAACTAGTTCGCTGATGTACGTCAGACAAAGAAATCTGGCACGCTGATACCTCCTGCCCTACATACGACCCAAGTCCCACACCCTCACTAATTAACTGCTAGAATATCTTTTCAGGCCAATTAGAGATGAGCAGTAACTGTGAGCTTGCTAGTGACACTCCTGCTCCCAGGCATAAACAGGAAGAAAACTGTCATTTTTAAACCAATTACTCAGAGCAGTCGAATGTGTTTCTGCAAAACTGTGTCGCTAATTTCCCCCTCTCTTCTTGAGATGGGCTTCCCGAGTAATGTGAATGGCTTCTCCCCACGGATGTCAGAAATCGTGGGCTAATTTCAGAGTTTAATCAAAATTTCAGTGAGGGTTGTTGGGACAATCCCAGCTCAGCACCCCCACTCCCCCATCCCCCCCCTCCCCCCACACCTGAGGCTGTCATTTCATAGGAACCAAACCTCATGTGTTGGGGAGCAGGGTGCTCCTGCATTCTTATCTATCCAGACCCCCAATCCAAAACAAGACACCATCTCCTTGTGATAATGGATGCAGAGCTGGTGAGATTCTGACTCTTGAAAGACTTGATCCACAGGGTTTGATCGAAGAGCTTCTGCAGCAGCTTCTGCCATCGCGAACCGCTTGGAGCAGAGGATTGAGATGGTGGCGACACAAGAGATTTTAAGTCGCAACTCAGTGGCTGCAAGTTCAAAAGCTCATGGCAAAATTCAGTAAGTACAACAATTTTTATTTCATTCTTAACAGTGCACTGAATAAGTTAAATAAAATTGCTGCTGAATTGTTTTATTCATGCACTTATTGTCCATTCCTCATTATTGTGAGTATGAGATGTCAATAGTTTTTCACCGAGTTACCAGTTTACACTGAGCAAATTGACACTGAGCGTTGGATTTTCACCATTGAGATCGGTAGCCCGAGGGCCCTGTTATGTCCAGTCTTCCCTTTGGGGAGACGGGGGCAGGGATGGGGTAGAGCCGGGCCCACTGACCTTGGAAGCAGATCATAGGTGGCCACACAGGTGGGTGTGCGCTAAGGTGGGCTGGTTAGAAAGTCATCTGGGAACTCCCACCTGTACTCATCATGAATGCTTGGCTGAGCTACAAGACTCACAAATGCATTAACTCAGCAGGGATTCTGTTTTGACAACTGAGTGGAATGTTTACTTTGCTTGATTGACATCTTTATTTGGTTATAATAGGTTATTTTTTCTGTGATCTCTTTTGTCAATATCTATATGTTTATTTGGACAAGATTAAGAAGTGTGAAGTGATTAAAGCTTCTGTTACTGATACTATAATTGCCATGTCAGGTTTACACTTTTATAGGGCCGTAGGGACAGCAATTTTTTTCAAAGAAGATTTCTAAATGGGTGATTTTTTTTCTCAGCTTTTCAACATTTGCCATTGTTATCATATGGTTCATTAGTCTGTACATCATGCATACCAGGCAAATGGGCATAGAGGGGTAAAGGGAGCCATGGAGGAGGTAAAGAGATAGGGAGGGCACGGATAAGACCTTTTGAACTTACCTTTCAAAAGCTTCCAGAATCCAGACTATGGTTCATGACCCCTCTGAGGGACCCTGAACCATGAGTCATGGAAAGGCTGGATTGACTCTGCAAAAGCCTGTGTCTGAGCATCTCTTCAGAGGGCGTTTCTGAGTTAACAATGTCGCTGTGGAGTTGGAGTCACACACTGGTCCAGACCAGATAAGGGCAGGTGGTTTCCTTCCCTGTGGACTTAGCGAATCAGTTGGATTTTGCAACTTGTTATTTCCAGGTTTTTAAAAACTAACTTCAAATCTCAACCTGCCCTGGTGGGATTTGAACTCACATTCTCCAGGTTATTACTTCAGCAAAATAAACCCTACACTACCTCACCCTGTATGATGCTGCTGGCTTCTGTTTCCAAACAAAACGTGTGATATTGGGTTTCCTTAGGGGACACACAGTTATCAGTGAGTTAAAGGAAATGGAACACAGTGTGGGTACTCTAAAGGGTTATTGTATTCACTGTCTACAGTGACACACATTGCAGAAATAAAGAAAGACTTGCATTTCTATAGCACCTCTCACAACTTCAGGATGGCCCAAAGTGCTTTACAGCCAATGAAATAGTTTTGAAGTGTAGCCACTTTTGTAAAGTAGGAAGTGTTTCAGTGAATTTGCACACAGCAAAATCCCACAAACAATAATGTAATAATGATCAGATTATCTGTTTTCTTTAGTGATATTGGTTGAGGAGTAGATATTGGCCAGGACTCTAGGGAGAACCTCAGGATAGTGCAGTGGGATCTTTTAGGTCCACCCAAGAGGGCAGTTGGTGCCTCAGTTTAAAGATTCATCCAAAAGTTGGCACTTCTGAACGTGTAGCACTCCCTCAGTATTGGGCTGCAGCTTCAATCTAGATTTTGTACTTTAGTCTCTGGAGTGGGGTTTGAACCCACAACCTTCTGATTCAGAAGCAAGTCTCTAGGTCACAGAATAACCATTACGGTAAATTACTGGGGAGCTGTTGAATCTGTAGAACCAGCATAAGTCAACTTACTTGTTAGAGAAATGATAACTACTAAGGAATAAATATCAAGTTCTAGTACTTTGGGAAGTTATTGTGAATAGCGCCAGAACTTTGAGATTTACCAGACATGGCTGTAAATTATCAGTTTTTAGACAATATTATATGGATTATGTTGACAAACTCCAAAGGCTAATTCGTGTTCATAAGACAAATGCAAAACTCCCCAACAACGTTTCTTTCAAAGTTTTATTTTCTCAAAGAATGTTGCCCTCCTCCCTGTGGAAGTGCCACAACAGATTCTCCACTAGACAAACACAATAGAGCTGAGGGCCCAAGGGACTGCAGGCACTGACCCTCTGCTGAACAGTGCACAAGGTGTCAGCACAAGTCTAGACTTGATTTGCATTTCTATATTGTCTTTCACAACCTCGGATGTCCTCAAGTGCTTTACATGTAACTAATTATTTTCTGAACTGCTGTAATGCAGGAAACAGCAACCAATTGGCTCAGAGCAGCTTTACCCAAACAGCAACACAATAATAACCAAATAAACTGATTTAGTGATGTTGGTTAAGGGATAGATATTAGTCAAGACACCAGGGAGAAGACCCTTTCTCCTTTTCAAAATAATGACACAGGATCTGTTAGGCCCACCTGAGAGAGTACGGTGGGATCGCTGTTTAAAGTCCTATCCAAAAGATTGCCATTTCTCAGTATAGGAACCAAGAGTGTCAGCCTGGATTAGGTGCTCAAGTCTCTTGAGCAGAATGTGAAAGCCTGATTACAAGGTTTTCTGAATTCATAATTCAGAGTTTGAGTGCACTCCTCACTGAGCCACAGTTAAAAGTATGGAAAGGTGTATGTGAAAGACAAGATATCTTTGTTCAGATGTCAAGGGGTGCATGTCATTGGATTGTCTGAGCTATACTGCTATATCAGTGACTATTGACCAGTCGGATTAACAACAGGAGATAGGCTAATGACTGACAGATCTGAACGTGAGCAGTTGCCAATAGCAACCCCGAACTACTTGGTTCCCAAAGTTTGAGGTGAGGAACATAGTAACAGGAGGGGGCTATTCAGTCCCTTGAATCTAGCTTCAATTGCTGTTTGCGGAAGAGAGTTCCAAACTTCTACCACCCTTTGTGTGCAGAAGTGTTTCCTAATTCCACTCCTGAAAGGCCTGGCTGTAATTTTTAGACTCTGCTCCTAGAACCCCCAACCAGTGTAAATAGTTTCTCTCCATCTATCCTATCTCTTCCCCCTAATATCTCAAAAACTTTGATTAAATCAACCTTTAACCTTGTAAATTCCAAGGAATACAACCCTACTTTGTGTAATTTCTCCTTGTAATTTAACTTTTGGTAGTCTGGTATTATTCTAGTAAATGTACACAGCACTCCCTCCAACATCAATATATCTTTCCTAAAGTGCGGTGTCCAGGACTGCTCACAATAACTCCACGTGTGCCCAGAACAGTTTTATAGAGTAGATAGGGAGAAACTGTTTCCAGTGACACAAGAATTAATAACAAGAGATCAGAGATTTAAAACATTAGGAAAATAACCAGATAGAAAGTTTTCCACAGTTATTTGTTGTGATCAGGAACTCACTGCCTGAAAGGGCAGTGGAAGCAGATTCTATAATAACTTTCAAAAGGGAATTGGGTAAATCCTTGAGGGGCCGTAATTTTCAGAATTAGGGGAGTGAGACTGATTGGATAGCTCTTTCCAAGAGCCAGCAGGAGCACAGTGGGCCGAACAGCCTCATTCTGTGCTGTAAGATTGCCTCAAGTAAGTAATCAATGCTAACATGTTCAAACCAGGAGTCAGTCAGTAAGTCTGCTCAATAATCTTGTGATTGTTTCAGAACAGAGAAAGTGGACGAGGTTATCAAAGAGTGGGAATGCTCCTTTTTCAAAGATAATCCACACCTCCGGAAGAAATCCACATCACTCCGGTTTGACCTGCACCTGGCAGCGATGGACGAAGGCTGCTCACAGACCAAGCAAGGCAGCCTCCCTGACATCGAACTCAGGCTGGTGATGAGAAAATCAAGTAGCATTCCGTCTCTCAAATCATAACTGTCACCAAAGCGCAGCATAACATGTGTGATATGCAACACGCACTATCCTCAATCTCTACTTGAAGCTCTTGCATTAACCTAATGGGTGTATAAGTGGCAGTTCAGTGGGGGCTGTTCTTTCAATAATTAATTAAATTTCTAAATGAACAAAGGTGCATGAAAAACCAGCTGTAAGTTAATCTGAGAAGTGTTACTCCAAATCAAAATACTGCGGATGCTGGAAATCTGAAATAAAAACAGAAAACTGTGGAAACTCTCAGCAGGTCTGGCAGCATTTGTGGAGAGAGAAACAGAGTAAATGTTTCTGAAGAACTGTCATCGACCTGAAAGGTTAACTCTGTTTCGTTCGCCACAGGTGCTGCATGACCTGCTGAGTGTTTCCACAGTTTTCTGTTTTTATTTTATTTTTTATTCTATGGCAAGTTGTTTTTCAATCAATTGTCTTTCATTAATATTTTTCCCTGTGTAAGTGGGGCTCACTAGTTACTTTATTTTAAATTAAGAAGCGTTAACGAAAATTACGTATGAACTCTGCTGAATCTGACAAAGCAGGTAGCAGGTTTCATTAAGTAAAGGGGATTTATTGGGGATTATGCTGTCAACAGTAAAGTTTGTAATGCAGGAAGAACACTTGGGGCTAGAAATTCATCTCTAATGGCTGTGCCAAAACCTGCGGTGCTGGACTGGCTGCTGGTTACCTGCTGCACTGGATGATCAGTTCCATTGGTGAATTCCTACCCCTTGGTGGCCCAGAGTCTGGCTTAGACTGGATCCCAGCTGTAAAGATCTGCAGCATGTCAAGCAGACAAACCCACTCATTTCGCTCTGATTTTCATCAAACGATCTCATATTAAGTTGACGCTTGAATGAACTTTGGGTTTAAGGGCAAGTGTCTCCTGGGTTTTCTCCAGTGAGCGAGTGAGCCAAGGTGACACCAGGTTCATATCCTGGTCTTTTTTTTAAAGCTAACTTCACGTCAGCAGCAGTTGACAGTTACCCAGCTGGAATTGACATCAGCACCTTGGTAAGGGTTGGAGGCATGATGAATAAATCAGCCATGGTTCTGCCCCTGATTTTTATTTATTGACCGTCTCTATAAATGCATAGGAATGTCAGACAGGGCCAGGAGTGGGCTATGTCCCTGCTGAGAATCACTGTCTCGGTGTGAGATGGCAACAATGGTCCTCAGGACCTTCAGGAGAGAGAAAGAGAAAAGAAAAGATCTATAATTATCAGATTCAATATGAATATGCAGCGCCTTAAATAGCTTAATGTTTTAAATAATAATTTGATTCCTACAACACTCAGAGATTATTAGTGAATGTACTCAGGTAGGCTAACACCTTACCTGCGGAATGTATCCTTTAATAATTAAATACACACAGCAGTGGAAATTAAAAGGCAGAAGCCAAGCTGTGATGAGCAGGAAAACATTGATTGTAGCAAAATACTGCAGATGCTGGAAATCTGAAATAAAAACAGAAAATGCTGGAAAAACTCAGCAGGTCTGGCAGCATATGTGGAGGAGTCCGATACAGACTCAAAACATTAAACTTTGTTTCTCTCTCCCCACT
This sequence comes from Carcharodon carcharias, assembly GCF_017639515.1. Taxonomy (NCBI): domain Eukaryota; kingdom Metazoa; phylum Chordata; class Chondrichthyes; order Lamniformes; family Lamnidae; genus Carcharodon; species Carcharodon carcharias. The sequence continues at coordinate 4,181,994 of NC_054489.1, read as the reverse complement.
GATGCTGCCGGATCTGCTGAGTTTTTCCAGCATTTTCTGTGTGTATATTATATATTATAAAGTATTGGTGTGTTGTACAGGGATGGCTCTGAATTCGCTGTCAGGTCTACAGGGGTGAAGTAAAACTTTGGGAGGCTGCTTATGGTCTGCTTCAGTTACTAGGTGATTGTTGTGGGTAAATTCAGTGAGGGCTCGTTAGTCTGGCTTGTGTAACTGTAGCCACTTGATGTAGCATCCTCACCATATTGGTAACAATTGCACCCATTAACAGCTGAAAAGTAAACAGGAGGATTCAAAAAGCATGAAAAGTGAGCCAAGTTATTCAGGGGCAATGAAAGATAAATGAGAAAGGGCAGGATAAACTCTACTCCAATCAGGCAAATTAACCAGACAAGTAGCAAGGTACTTGAATTTATCAAGTAATGATTGGGCTATCAGATCTGTTGTTTAAAGTTTGTAAGGTTCCTTTAAACTTTTGTCCTTGGTTTTATAGCTGACCTGAATTAGGGGCTGTGCCTGATTTATCCCAATTTTGTTGATTTGATTTTCATTTAAAAGATTATCAGATCTGTTGTGTTCTCTGAATATATGAGAGGTCAAAACCTGCAATGAGATGTGGAGGATGCAAAATGTTGGAGAAAGGCTTTTGCCATATCATACTGTCACCTTTTAATCAGAAGTATTAATCTAAATATTTTCTACCATTCAGTAAGGGTACTCGAAGGCTCTAACTTCTCTATGCTGAAGTCCACAGTAACCTCTGTGGCTGTGTTCAATAGGAGATAAGATAAATCTGTGTGTAGGACAGAGTTAACTTGGTCTCCATATCAATACACTTCAAAGTGGAGGGAAAAGCTGCCAGTTTTAGAGATTGAAAATTAAAAGGATAATTTACTGGAATGCTGTAGATGAATTAATATCTGAGAGAATTCAGGTTGGAACTGTTTTGACAGCACATTTCCACAAAAATGTTCCATTGTATTTTCTTTCAGATGCTGATAAACTTCCGGTGCATTTCCAGAATTTCCTGTTTTTAATTACATACTTGTACAACTGCAGCAAAGCACCTGTCAGCCTGTTTCACTCACCACCCCCCACCCCTGTGCTCATTGAGCTACATTGGCTCCCAGGCAACACCTCAATTTTAAAATTCTTATCCTTATTTTCAAATCTCTGCAGGGCCTCGCCCTCTCCCTTCAACCCTACAATTGTCCGAGATATCCAATTCCAGCCTCTTGTCCAACCTCCGATTTTAATCACTCCACCATTGCTGGTCACATTTTCAGTTGCCTGGACCATAAGCTCTGGAATTCCTTCCCTAAACTTCTCCACCTCACTGCATCTCTCTTTGAGATGCTCCTTAAAACCTACTTCCTTGATCAAACATTTTGTCATGAATCCTAATATCTCCAACAAACACTCCTTTTTCTTTGGGATCTTTTATTCCACAGCTTTAGTGGATAGCTGGTTTCTACATGGCTGGAATCTCTGTCAGTGGGTGTTTCTGATCATCTCTACTTGTCAATCACCAGATAAAACTGGCTCACAGAGGGAGACAGTGAGATATTTGAATAAAGTTTTGTAGCTAGCTACAGCTATAAATTCTAAGGGTTAATTTAACATCTCTGAGGAATACAATCCAACATTGCAAACTGCACAACTCATCCATTTTCAGGATATAAAGAAATGTTACATCTAATTTACAACATGTAAATTGTCACAGAACATTTAAGTGACGAGAACCAGCATGACCTGTAACAAGAAGCCTTAACATTAAAGGTTGGATAGACTAGGCTTGTATCCGCTGGAGTTTAGAAGAGTAAGAGGTGACTCGAGTGAAACATTTAAGGATGTTTCCCCTTGTGGAAGAATCTAGAACTAGGGGTTATGGTTTAAAAATAAGGAATTGCTCATTTAAGACAGAGATGAGAAATTTTTTTCTCAAAGGGTCATGAGGTTTTGGAACTCTCTTCTTCAGAAGGTGGTAGAAGCAGAATCGTTGGATATTTTTAAGGCAGAGCTAGATAGATTCTTGATAAATAAGAGGGTGAAAGGTTATCAGGGGTAGGCAGGAATGTGGAGTTGAGGTTACAATCGGATCAGCCATGATTTTGTTGAATGGGAGAGCAGGCTCGAGGGGCCAAGTGGCCTACTCCTGCTCCTAGTTCATATGTACGTAACAGGAAGAAAGATCAGGTTTTGGCAACAGGCGGGATTTATGGAATTACATTGAGTATGCACATTTGGGACAACTGGTCTTTGCTGGTGTTCATGCTTAACAACAGCTTAAACACCGGGTTATTCAAAATGCACCAAGGAAATACTGTGGTTAGGTGGGCTAGATGGGCAGAGAGTGAGAACTTCAGCAAAAGACTATGTTAAGGGCACCAACTGATGCTAACATATTGCTTCTGGGTCCTGGGTTAGAATTATTGGATATTTGAATGTAACATTGTCTGTGGGAGCCACTAGACAATCATAGCCCATACACCATCCCTCAGAGTTGATACTGTGGCTGAGTCCTAATTCACAGCAATGAGTGAGACAGGAGATGCCTGAGAGCAAGCTGTCATCACGAAACATGCACTTGTGCAATGCAGTGATCGTTGCAATGCTGCCAGAGGAGCAGCGTTTTCAGGCAATGGGCCTGATTTTAACTCCAAGCAAATGGATGGATTTTGAGTGTGTTAAAATCAGCCCATGTTCCCTAGGTGGTTGCATTTTCCAAAGCATTTCCCTGAGCTCCAGGAAGTTTGGGCCAGGCATATCGTCATAGAATCATAGAGTGATAGAGGTCTACAGCACAGAAAAAGGCCCTATGGCCCATCGAGTCTGCACCAGTCAAATAAGTACCTAACTATTCTAATCCCAATTTCCAGCACTAGGCCCATAGCCCTGTATGCCAAGGCATCGCAAGTGTACATCCAAATACTTCTTAAATGTTATGAGGGTTTCTGCCTCTACCACCCTTTGAGGCAGTGAGTTCCAGATTCCCTCCACCCTATGGGTGAAAGAATTCTTCCTCACATCCCCCCTAAACCTCCTGCCCCTTACCTTAAATCTACGCCCCCTGGTTGTTGATTCCTCCACCAAGGGGAAAAGTTCCTTCCCTGTCTACCCTATCTATGCCCCTCATAATTTTATACACCTCAATCATGTCCCCCCTCAATCGCCTCTGCTCCAGAGAAAATAACCCCAGTCTATCCAATCTTTCCTCATAACTAAAACTCTCCAGCCCAGGCAACATCCTGGTAAATCTCCTCTGCACTCTCTCTAGTGTAATCACATCCTTCCTATAATGTGAATTCCAGAACTGCATGCAATATTCTGGGTGTGGCCTAACCAGCGTTTTATCCAGTTCCAGCATAACCTCCCTGCTCTTATATTCTATGCCTGGGCTAACAAAGGCAAGTATCCCATATGAACCACCTTATCTACCTGTCCTGCTGCCTTAAGGGACCGGTGGTCATGCACACCAAGGTCCCTCAGATCCTCGGTACTTCCCAGTGTCCTACCATTCATCGTGTATTCCCGTGCCTTGTTTGTCCTGCCCAAGTGCATCACCTCACACTTATCTGGATCAAATTCCATTTGGCCACTGATCAGCCCATCTGACCAGCCCGTCTATTCCCTCCTGTAATCTAAGGCTATCCTCCTCACTATTTACCACCCCACCAATTTTCGAGTCATCCATGAACTTACTGATCAACCCTCCTACATTCAAGTCTAAGTCATTTATATATACCACAAACAGCAAGGGACCCAACACCGATCCCTGTGGAACCCCACTGGACACAGGCAACCAGTCACAAAAACACCCCTTGACCATCACCCTCTGCTTCCTGCAACTCAGCCAATTCTGGATCCAATTTGCCAAATTGCCTTGGATCCCATGGGCTCTTACCTTCGTTATCAGTCTCCCATGCGGGACCTTATCAAAAGCCTTACTGAAGTCCAAGTAGACTACGTCAAATGCATTGTTCTCATCTAGACACCTGGTCACCTCTTCGAAAAATTCAATCAAATTGGTCAGATATGACCACCCCATAACAAAACCATGCTGACTGTCCTTGATTAATTCTTTCTTCTCCAAGTGTAGATTAATTCTGTCCCTCAGAATAGCTTCCAATAGTTTCCCCACCACTGAGGTTAGACTGACTGGCCTGTAGTTCCCTGGTTTATCCCTTCCTCCCTTCTTGAATAACGGTACCACATTGGCTGTCCTCCAGTCCTCTGGCACCTCTCCTGTGGCCAGGGAGGTATTGAAAATTATTGCCAGCACCCCTGCTACCTCCTCCCTTGCCTCACTCAACAGCCTGGGATATATTTCATCTGGGCCTGGAGATGTATCTACTTTTAAGCCTGCCAGACCACTTAGAACCTCCTCCCTTTCCATGCTAATTTCTTTAATTATATCACAGTCCTTCTGCCTGATTTCCATACCCATGTCGTCCCTCTCACTTGTGAACACCGACACAAAGTATTCATTTAGAATCCTACCTCCATCTTCTGGTTCCACACACAAATTACCACTATGGTCCTTAAGGGGCCCTACTCTTTCCCTAGTTATCCTCTTACTCTTAATGTACTTGTAAAATAACTTTGGATTTTCCTTTATTTTACCTGCCAATGTTTTTTCCTGCCCCCGTTTTACTCTCCTAATTTCCTTTTTAAGTTCCCCCCTCCACATTCTATACTCCTCTGGGGCTTCTGCTGTTTAGAGCCCTTGGTATCTGCCATAAGCCTCCCTTTTTCTCTTTATCCAATCCTGTATATCCCTCGACATCCAGGGTTCCCTGGATTTGTTGGTCCCACCCTTTGTCTTTACTGGGATATGTTGGCCCTGTACTCTCCCTATTTCCTTCTTGAATGAGTCCCACTGCTCTGACGCAGATTTATCCAAAAGTAGCTGCTCCCAGTCCGCTCTGGCCAAATCAGATCTGATCTTATTAAAATCAGCCTTCCCCCAATTTAGAACTCTGATTTCTGGCCCATCCTTGTCCTTTTCCACAACAACCTTGAATCTAATGGAGTTATGATCACAATCTGCAAAATGCTCCCCCACTGATACCTCTCCCACTTGCCCGGCTTCATTCCCTAAAATTAAGTCCAGGACCGCCCCCTCTCTTGTGGGACCTTCTACGTACTGGCTTAAAACGCTCTCCTGGATGCATTTTAAGAATTCTGCTCCCTCCAAACCTATCACACTATGACTAACACAGTTAATGTTGGGGAAGTTGAAATCCCCCACTATTACTACCCTATTATTTTACACTTCTCTGAAATTTGCCTACATATCTGCTCTTCTATTTCTCGCTGACTGTTTGGGGGCCTATAGTACACTCCCAGCAATGTGATTGCTCCTTTTTTGTTTTTAAGTTCTAAGAATACGGCTTCATTTGAGGAGCCTTCTAAGATGCCATCCCTCCTTACTGCTGTAATTGATTCCTTGATCAATATTGCAATATCCCTTCCTGTTTTACCTCCTTTCCTGTCTAGCCTGAAGACCCTATATCCTGGAATGTTGAGCTGCCAATCCTGTCCCTGTCTCAACCATGTCTCTGTGACAGCAATGACATCATACTTTCATGTGTTAATTTGTGCCCTCAACTCAGCTGCCTTATTAGTCAGACGCCTTGCATTAAAATAAATACCATCCAACCTTCCAAACTCCCTTGTGCTTTAGCTGGCTTATCATTCCTATGCCTTCCAGACTCACTTGCTCTCTCTTCTAATTTTGACTGTGCACCTCTCCCTGCTGAATCTCCCCTCAGGATCCCATCCCCCTGCCGAGTTAGTTTGAACCCTCCCCAACAGCATTAGCAAACCTCCCCGCAAGGACATTTGTCCCATTCCGGTTCAGGTGCAACCCGTCTGCCTTGTACAGGTCCCACTGCCCCCAGAAACGGTCCCAATGTCCCAGAAATCTAAAGCCCTCCCTCCTGCACCATCTCTCCAGCCACGCATTCATCTGGACTAACCTCTTATTTCTATACTCACTAGCCTGTTGCACTGGAAGTAATCCAGAGATTATTACCTTTGAGGTCCTGTTTGTTAATCTGCTTCCTAGCTCCCTAAATTCTGCTTGCAGGACCTCATCCCTCTTTCTACATATGTCATTGGTACCAGTATGTACCACGATCTCTGTCTGTTTGCCTTCCCCCTTTAGAATGCCCTACAGCCGTTCAGTGACATCCTTGACCCCGGCACCTGGGAAGCAACATACCATCCTGGAGTCACGTCTATGGCTGCAGGAACTCATGTCTGTTCTCCTTACCATCAAGTCTCTTACTGCACTTCTCCTCTTTTCCCTCTCCCCCTGTGCAGCTGAGACACTCACAGTGCCATCAGCGTGGCTGCACTCCCCAGAGGAACAATCACTCTCACCATTTTCCAATACAGAAAAACGGTTCTCAAGTGAGATGCACCCTGGATTTCGTGACAACCTGCCTGACATATTTCTTCTGACTGATGATCACCCATTCGCTCTCTGTCTGCACTTCCGTAAGCTGTGGGATGACCACGTTTAAAAACGTGCTATCCACGAAACTCTCAGCCTTGCGGATGCACCTCAGAAACCCGGAGCTCAAGTAGCTGCAGCTGGTGGCACTTCCTGCATACATGGTCAGTCAGAGCGTAAGGAGCATTTAGGACTTCCCACATGTTGCAGGCGGTACATAACACGGGACTGAGCTGCCCTGCCATGCCTCTAGTTGAAAAAAAACCCTTACTTTAAGTTAAATACAATAAAAAACGTTAAATTATTTATGTACTTTAAATAAAAACTAGAACCTTCCCTTAGCTTAATCTATTTTAAACTGGAGAAAAAACTGGAGAGAAACACTTACCCACTACTCGCCAATCAGCTCTGACCTTTGTGCTTTTTCAAGCTTCCCCGCATTCACGCTGGTTCTGATCTCTCCGGCGCTCCCTCGCGCTGTCTTGTGATGTCACTCTAACCACATGTGATTATTGTAGCTCACAATGTCAAGACAGGGAAAAACAGGCAGCCATTTATGTCAATGGGAATGTTTAACAAGGTACTGTTATATAAGGTAACAGCCTTCTTCTTTCTAGGTTGCATAATCCCTAGTGGTCAGCATGGTTTCATCAAATGGAATACATTTCCCTCCTTCAGCAACACTTTGTTCTTGAGACAGGGGCAAGATCAACAATTCCCAGCTGCTTTGGGATGGTTGATTGTTTAACTTCCTTGGCCACTCACATCCACAGTAGGATCAGGTATAGAGCAGCCTGGTTAAGAGCAGCAGGTTCCCTTCCCCGAAGGACATTAGTGAGCAGGTTAAAGGAGCTTTTACTACAGCCTTTGTGGCCGTGTTTACTGTCTCCAGCTCACTGATTGCAGGGTGTATTTAATTCAGTTTCACAGCTTACTGAGTTTTACCCCATAACCTGTGTCCAGCACCATAACTGCAGCCTAAAACAGCTCACAAAATAATTGGAAATCCAAACAGACCTATTTTCTGAAATATTTTTAAGGTGATTGGAAGCACTGTAGTATTTAAAGGGCTAATTTAACAAACAACTTATTAATTCATCTCCACACATTCTTGCCTGCCTTCTGGAAATGGGAAATACCCACAACTTAAAACATCCAAATTAAAAAGAGTCCATGCTTTCTATTTCCCAGCAGTGGTGGGTTATAGTAATCTGATGGAATTGGGATTGAATAACGAGAGATGAATATAATATTTAAAAGGAGATTCCATCGCTGATATTAGTGAATGAGCCCAGTTCCTGTTTGTGTCACTTTGCTCTTTAGCAGACACATTAACCAGTTTATACTAATCAGGGCAATGTCTATGTTCTAACTGCAAATAGAGGAATATAAACTAACAAAGGATTTGTCCGATGATACTGGCAGCTTCTGGGTTCCTGTCATTTTAAAGCTTTACAATAAGCTCATCATTTCATTTTTGGAAAACACGTCATTGAGAGAAATATCATTCTTTCAGTTTTGAAATGTGAGTTTTCTACAGTTTAATTGATGATGGGCTGTCGCTCTATCCAAGTCCCTCAGGTTTGCAATAAATATATCAGAAAGAAATACTTTTCTCTCGCACTTCCCACAACCACAGGATGTCTGGAAACATTTTACAGCCTAGAAAGTACTGTTGAAATGCAGTTACTGTAAGAAATGCAGTAGCTAATTTGCACACAGCAAGATCCCACAAAGCAAAGTAACAATGACCAGATAACTTTTTCTCATGATATTGGCTAAGGGATAAATATTTCCCAGAACAAAAGGAAGAGCTCCCCGGCTCTTATTGGAATTGGGGCCCTGGGGGTATTTTATATCCACCTGACAGGGCAGAAGGGGCCTCAGATATGTCTCAACCAAAAAAGCTGCACCTCCTACAGTGCAGCACTCCCTCAGCACTGCACTGGGAGTGTCCTATGGGGCTTGAACTCACAAGCTACTGAACCAGGACCATGTGGTACCATCCACTGAGCCACAACCCATGATAAAACTTGGCCAGATTATTAAACCATGGACAGGTCCACACAGCATCGTAGATCCCTTTCTGGCAGTTTTTGTTGTCAAACCAGGCCTACTCTTGCCTATTAGCATTTTCAAGTGGGCACAAACTCTCATTGATTTGAGACCAGTATCTTGCCCCTGTCAAAGTCATTCGAATTTGAGACTTGATAATTTCTTGGTTCTGTGTGTGGAATGGCTATTTGGAATTGGCATTGAGGCTGTAGCTGCACATTTCAAATTACTGACACTGTGGACTGAATGGAAGCTTCAAGCAGAGTTATTGGAGGAGAAGCTGTCTGCCCGTTCTGCTAGCTCGACACTATTTGGACAACAGCACTGAGTTTCCTGGTGTCCCAGCCTCAGTCAAAAGCGGGTGAACTGATTATGCACCTCATTACTGAATGTGGAATCTTGCTCTGTACAAAGCAACCCGCTGTGTGCTCCTGCAGATTAAATTTCACTGTATGTGAAGGTTTGCCTGAGAAATGCCAAGGCAATGGGTAGAAATGAATCAATCCTAACTAATCAAATGTCAGCAAAATCAAAATAACTTCAAAGCGAATGAATCACAAGATATTTGTAAATCTAATGCCCTGGTACAAGTTTATTTGTACTGCATACACCCTGCAGCATACTCACAATGGAACTGTGAGGCGATTAAAGTCAGGTACCTGTGGGGGCTGCATATTTCTGCTCTTGAGCTACATGATGGGTTGTGAATTCTTCTTTAATATAACAAGCTAAGCTGATTTGTTCTGCTGGCAGGCAGTGTGTTCTCTGCTCCTTAGGTAGCTGCCATTTACAGCAGGAGGTGGTAATTCATGCGAGAGCCAGGATATTAAGTGACAACCAGCTATTTGGCAATGGGAGCCATTGCACCCATGAGCTTGTCCCTCAAACCTTGTCATTTCAAACCTGCAGACTTCCAGGAGGGGGTGAACTTGGCAGGAATCCAAACTGAAAGCCTGAGTTTGGAGGCAAGTCACACCCAGTGAACTTTTCTAGTATCAGGAGGAGGCCATTCAGCTCCTTCATCATTCAATTAGATCATGGCTGATGTGTATCTTAAATCCATTCACTCACCTTGATTCCATAATCCTTGATATCCTTACCCCCCAAAAAATCTATCAATCTAAGTTTTGAAATGTTCAATTGACCCTCCGCCTCAACAGCTTTTTGGGAGAGAGAGTTCCAGATTTCCACTCCCCTTTGTGTGAGGAAGTGCTTCCTGACATCACTCCTGAATGGCCTGGCTTGAATTTGAAGATTCTGCCCCCTTGTTCTACACTTACCCCATCAGAGAAAATAGCTTCTCTTTATCTGTCCTTTCAACTTCACTTTTAATCCACCTTAACTGCATCAATTTTTTTTCATTCATGGGATGTGGGTGTCGCTGGCTAGGCCAGCATTTAGTGCCCATCCTAGTTATTTTTGACAAGGTGGTGGTGGTGAGCTGCCTTCTTGAACTACTGCAGTCCATGTGCTGTAAGTACACCCACAGTGCTATTCCAAGATTTTGACCCAGCGACAGTGAAGGAACGGCGATATATTTCCAAGTCAGGATGGTGAGTGACTTCGAGGGGAACTTCTAGGTGGTGGTGTTCCCATCTCTCTGCTGCCCTTGTCCTTCTAGATGGTAGTGGTCGTGGGTTTGGAAGGTGCTGTCTAAGGAGCCTTGGTGAGTTCCTGCAGTGCATTGTGTAGATGGTACACGCTGCTGCTATTGTGCGTTGGTGGTGGAGGGAGTGAATGTTTGTGGAAGGGGTGCCAATCAAGTGGGCTGCTTTGTCTTGGATGGTGTTGAGCTTCTTGAGTGCTGTGGGAGCCACACTCATCCGGGCAAGTGGGAAGTATTCCATCACACTCCTGACTTGTGCCTTGTAGATAGTGGACAGGCTTTGGGTGGTGAGGTGGTGAGTTACTCACCGCAGGATTCCCAGCCTCTAACCTGCTCTTGTAGTCACAGTATTTATATGGCTGGTCCAATTCAGTTTCTGGTCAGTGGTAACCCCCCAGGATGTTGATAGTGGGGAATTCAGTGATGGTAATGCCATTGAATGTCAAGGGATGATGGTTGGATTCTCTCTTGTTGGAGATGGTCACTGGCCAGCACTCGTATTTTACTTGCCACGTGTCAGCCCATCAATTAAATCACCCATAAATCTTAGAGGTCTGGGTGGATTTTAAACAATAAAGATGGTTGCTCTGTGACAGTGTATGGGCTGTATGCAGACAGCAAAGGCCTGATTTTAACTCTAAGTGAATATCTCACAAATAAGATAACACACACGTTAACAAAACTGCAAGACCAATACATGAATCACTTTATAGTTCATGCTCAGGTAAACACAGGCTGCAGTGGAGTAATGCTACAAATAATGATTCAGTCACAAGTGCATGTGAGTTTCTGACCATTAAAATGAAGTAACTGGGAAATCAATTGCACTGAGAGGACAATTTTGTGATATGTGATGCCAGAGTCTAAGACACTGATAGTACAGCCTCATAACATTCCCTCTCCCTCCACATCCTGTCCCTTGCTATTTGAGATAATTGATATAAATCCGAGGTATGGACTCTGCATCTTGACTGGCTGTCAGCACCAATCTCACTGATTGTATGCAAGATTGAAACGTTAGCAGAATCATTTTCAGGCAATCAATTTCAAAACATGTCCATTCCGATTAAATTTAATGCATTTCGCTGTTTCCCTTTATTTCTCTGTCTTGACTCTCAATCCAGAAGGGCCTGGGAAATGAAAAACTGTTGATAATGACAATCAGTGCCAGGTCCAGAGCAGGTAATAGGGAAATAGAAATGTAAGGGTGATTCAGGAATACATTTCTGAGAGAGAGTGAGCAGAAAGTGAGGAAAATTGACAGGATATAATGGAGGGAGCTTTACTCATCTAACCCTGTGCTGTACCTGTCCTGGGAGTGTTTGATGAAGACAGTGTAGAGGGAGCTTTACTCTGTATCTAACCCCGTGCTGTACCTGTCCTGGGAGTGTTTGATGGGGACAGTGTAGAGGGAGCTTTACTCTGTATCTAACCCCGTGCTGTACCTGTCCTGGGAGTGTTTGATGGGGACAGTGTAGAGGGAGCTTTACTCTGTATCTAACCCTGTGCTGTACCTGTCCTGGGAGTGTTTGATAGGGACATGTGTAGTAAATTACACTGAATTTGATCTAATCGGGGTCTTTAATGTGGTCACTGGGTGACATTTTGTTGCTTTATTTTACTGTAGCAAACACCTGATTGAATCAGCTTAAAAAAATGAGCAACTTCAAACTCTCAGAATCTGAACTTCAGCCCCAGTCATTGTGACAAATGCACATCTTTGAGACAACCCGGAGGAGAGTAATGATATGTTGTTCAATAAATCCTTTATAGGATCTGAGCCCCTGTGCCCCAATCTGTGGTTCCCTATCTACAGCATGAACCTTCAGGTCAACCCTCAGTGTCTTTTAGGATGATGTGAACATTCCCTGGAAGGTTATTCCTGCCGGTTGCAGGATCTTTGGGGCAATGTTGGCTGGATGATAGAGCTAACATCCAAGCTGTTGCCTTGCTTTTCCTTGAACATCTGCTTGTAATCAGTGTGCAAACCTGAATTCTATTGTATTGTTAGACTGCAATGTCTTATCATTATTGTAATGGAAATAAAACACACCTGTTGAGATGTGGAAATATATTTATTAATATCATGTTGAATTACTAAATAAAAGTTATATTGTTTCTATGGTTTCTTGTGACAATTAGATAATATTGGCGATGAAAAATTCCTTTTGTTTTTATTCCAGATCCCTATCCTTCTGCAATGAAAATTAAGAATGCAAACACTGTGCCTGGGATGAGGGTTTGGCTCAGTGCTGGTATTCCCACTTTTGAGATAGGAGATAAACAGTTCAAGTCCCACTTCAGACTCTCCCTGCAAGTGGAGACTTGAACATAAGCCTGGATTTTCATCAATTCGAGTTGGCTCAGGATCCCTTTAAAAATGGTGAGCAGGTCCCGATTCCTGGGCTGTCTGATTTTTGGGAGTGCCTTTGAAGGGTGTGGGCTGCTTCCTGTCAAAAGCCCACATCAGACACTCCCAACCTGGCCGACTCCATGGTGGAGAAAGGCATGTCCTATTCCTCCGCAATTTTCATGGAGTCAGCTATGTTTTTAAAGGGTCATGGTCCACGACCCTTCAGAGAAGTCGTGAACCATAGAGTGCATTAAAGGACCTTTTAAAAGGCAAGTTCAAAAGATTTTCCACATGCCATCTATGTTAAGTTATACCCCCCATCCACCCTTATTTCCACCCATCCATCCTCATGCCCCATGCCAAGCTCTGCCCTTCCACCCACTCCCTATGGCCCCAATGCCCCCATGCCAAGCTATGATACCTGCATGCTATAGCATATAGTGGAATGTGTAAAAAAAACTTTGAAAAAAGTAAGCCATTCATAATTTTCTCCTAAGTTTGAAAAAAAGTCCACTGCAAGCTAATAAAATGTCAACATCCAGGCTCTTTAAGGTATCAAAAAGCACAAACCACAAACCCTTGAAACCACTTAACTTGTGTAAACAAACATTGTGAAATTGACAACAGAAATCAGAGTGCCTGAGCTGTCATTCAAACAATGATTCCTCTGGAGAGCAGCTATTTCAATAAACCTAATGGTTGTCTGGGCTCTCAGCCATGTCTCATTATGTATACCAGACAGTTATTAGAATACTAGAGCACCTGCTCCCCAGAGGGAACATTATTTGACTGACTGCTCAAGCTCTCTGATCTCTGTTGTCAATTTCACAATGTTTGTTTACACAGGTTAAGTTATTTAAAGGGTTTGTGGATTGTGGTTTTTTATATTCTAACAACCACAACCAACTTCCTTTGTGTAGATTTGACTGCACCCAGAGGAGAGTTTGCACCCTGATTCCTATTGTCTCCAGTTTTGCTAGGGCTCCTTGATGTCACTGTCACTCAAATGCTGCCTTGATGTCAAGGTCAGTCACTCTCAGGATTATCCAAATGTGGGACTATATTCCAGCAGGATTATCCCGCTTTCATGAGGAGAGGAGAGGAAATTTGATTGGAAAAATAAGCTACAAGCTGAAAATTTTGGGGTATAGTTGTTCAAAAGCATTTATCTAGCACCTTTCACAAGCTCCCAATGTGCTTTAGGGATAATTAAATATTTTTTGAAGTGTTGTGATTGTTGTGTATGAACATACAAATTAGGAGCAAGAGTAAGCCATTCAGCCCTCGACCATTTGATAAGATCATGGCTGATTTGATTGTAGCCTCTACTTTCCTGCTTGCCCCTCTACCCTTTGAGTCCTTTGTCAGTCAAGGATCTATGTAACTCAGCCTTCAAAATAGTCAATGACCTGCCAACGCTGCTCTCTGGGGAAGAGAATTCCACAGACCAAGAATGTTCTAAGGGAAAAAAATCTCCTCATCTCCAACTGAAATGGGAGACTGCTTATTTTTAAACTGCGTCCCCTAGTTCTGGTCTCCCTCAAAAGGGGGAACATTCTTTCAGCATTCACCCTGTCAAATCCCTTCAGGATCTTATATGTTTCAATAAGATCACCTCTCATTCTTCTAATCTCAATGGGTATAGACCCAGCCTGTCAACCTTTCCTCAAAAGACAACACTTTCATCCCAGGAATCAGCCAAGTGAATCTTCTCTGAACTGCTTCTAATGCAACGATGTCCTTTCTTAAGTAAGAAGACCAAAACTATCCACAGTAATCTAGATGTGGTCTCACCAACGCCCTGCACAACTGCGGCAAAACATCCCTACTTTTATATTCCATTCCCTTTGCAATAAATGACAACATCCCATTTGCCTTCCTAATCACTTACAGTCCCTGCATTCTAACTTTTTGCGATTCATGTACCAGGACACCCAGATCCCTCTGCAGTCACTGTCCATTTAAATGATATTCTGCTTTCCTATTCTTCCTGCCTAAGTAGACAAGTTACATTTTCCCACATTATACTCCATCTGCCAAATTTTTGCCCACTCACTTAACCTATTTAAATCATTTTGCAGTCTCCTTATGTCCTCTTCACAACTTACTCTCCTCCCTATCTTATTGTCATTAGTAAAGTCAGCAACCTTCATGATCTCTTCATCCAAATAATTGATATAGATTGTAAATAATTAAGGCCCCAGCGTTGACCCCTATGGCACTCAACTTGTCACATCTTGCCAACCTAAAAATGACTCATTTATGCCTACTCTCTGTTACCTGTTAGCTAACCAATCCTCTATCCATGCTAATATGTTACCCCCATGCCATAAGCTCTTATTTTGTGTAGTAACAGTTGATGTAGCACCTTGTCAAATGCCTTCTAGAAATTCAAGTACACCGCATCTACAGGTTCCCCTTTATCCATGTTGCTAGTTACTTCCTCGAATTATTGTAGGAAACATGCAGCCAATTTTGTGCAGTGCAAGTTCCCATGAATACCAACGAGTTGGTGACCATACAATGGCTGGGATTTTCTGCTCCCATTTGCAGTGGAGGTCATGGTGGGCAGCAGTGGAAAATACTGTGGGAAGGCAAAAATTCAATTTTATATCTTCGTAAACCCAGCTGGCGATTGTGTGCTCCAGCCATCAATGGCAGGGTGCATTTCCCACCGTGGCATTCCCGTTGGGAATGCCATTTCAGTATTTTTGCATGTCATTATAAGGTCTCCTTGCTGGAATAACGCCCCCCCCCACCCCACGCTGGATCATCTGGGCGCATCGGCATGCAATTAGAATAATGTGTTTCACAACAGGACATAAGCGATATGCATCTGGTGACCTGCACTTTGCTCATGACTTCGAGGTTAGTTCTCCTACCTTGCATTGCATAGCACACAGGAATCAGCACCAGGCTTTGCAGGCAGCACCACTTTGCTTTCAAGGGGTTATCATAGGCAAGATTCTACCAACCAGACCAGCGATAAGGTGGAGGTAGCTTTTCATGGGCTGCGGGGCTAGGCCTGTACTGGGGGCGTTGTGAGTGGAGGATGTTGCACTCAGACACATGACTGGGGCGAGGATGCTATATCTTGAACAGTATTAGTTTCCTCAAGATGGGAATGGGTGAGGTACAGAAGGGCCATCTACTTCCAAGTGTTCAGGGGCCAACAAATGGACATGCAGCAGAAGCACGACGGGATTGAGGAATACAGGAGCAGGATGGGGAGGTCGGTGAGGGAGGGGGGCCTGAACATAAAGCTCTTCTGGGACAATGGGAGGGGTTACCATACTCACACAGGAGGGGTCCAAGCTGGTCTGGTGGTCTGGCAGTGAGAGTTCTTCACCACCATCTTCCAACCTGCAGCAATGGCGCAGAATTAAACTGAGGGGAATCTCTGCTGGTGGGGGCTCTGGGGGCTGATTAGAGGGCAGCTGCATGTGCCGGTGGCGGGGTGGGGGGGCGGGGGGGGGGCGGGTGCGTGTTGATAACAACGGGCACACAACTGAAATGTGCATTCCCAAATGAGGAGAGAGGCACAGCTGAGACATGTTAGGAACCTTTCAATGGCCGTTCAGGGAATCAGGAAAGTGAAGCAATGATGTCCATTCATGCAAGACTAATCCTGCAAACTGGCACTAACGGATCTCCTTGTTTTAACCTCTTGTTCACGGTGTGGAAATTCCCCAGAGTAATAACGAACCCCATAGCAACTGGGTGAATGGGCAAGCTCCAGAAGCCTGTTAGAAAGTTGGCATTGGACAGTTCACTGAAGAGAAACCTCAGGCAGCACCCCCCACCCCCCCATTAAATAATCTCATGTCCTGATTAAACATTTACCCTCATATCTATTCCAAAGAATGAGTATTAGAGTGCTGTGAATGAGGAACCCAACACCTGGGCTGAAAGCAACACAGCCAAGCACCTGGCCAAAGCAATGTCACAGCAGCCAGTCATGTTCGGAGGGGTGGGGAGGGGTGGGTGGGGGGGGTGGGTGGGGGGGGGGGGTGGGGGGGGATACCCTTGGCCATCATTTTCAGGCTGAGTACTTTCCAACACTGAACCCACAATCACTGATGAGGCATTGACAGAAAGAGGACCCTTGGAGACTAATGCTGACCCTTGTCTGCTTTTCATTGACACTGCAGAGAGGAGACATCAGGAAGGTGGAAGCTGGATTTATCGCTGCTTGCATTATTGCTTACGAGCAAGAGGGAAGAAGGAGAAGATTGAGATGGAGGCACCTGGATCACCAAAGGTAGGAGCAAAACCCTTAAGACCAAGGGCCAGCAGGAGATTCAGGGGATGAGGCTCACAGACACGTCCTGCATAGGCATCTCGCAAGATCCAAACCCTACAGAACTCACACGTCTTATCTGCAGATGAGCGAGAACCGGTGTTGCCGACGTCTCCGCATGTCCAGGGATCTGGTGACTCATATTTGCCACATTCTCCAGGAATTGGCACCACAGGGACTGGGAGGCCATCCATTGTCCAGTGGCTGTGACAGTAGTGGCTTCTCTGAATTTCGATGTCAGCAGCTCCTTCCAGGGCTCCACTGGGGACCTCTGTGGGATCACGCCAGCAGCCAAGCACAAATGCATTCATGAGGTGACAGATGCCCTTTTTGCCAAGGCCCACAATTATGTCCACTTCGACAGAGATCAAGCAAAGCAGGACACCAGAGCACTGAGACTGCCAGTTTCCCACAGGTGCAGGGTGCCATCGACTCCACTCATGTAGCTGTAAAAGCTTCCTGGCAACAGCCTCTCCCACACATAAACAGGAAAGGCCAGCACTCGCTCAACGTACAGCTGGTTCTGCAACTGTAAGATCCCAGGCATCTTCAAAGGACCACATAGGATCCAGGGTTGGCTCCTCGGTAACAAAGGGTTAGCCACAAAGGACCTGGCTGATGACACCCTTGCAGTAGCCTCAGACCCCCAAAGAGAGAAGGTACAACCAGGTTCATGGCGCTTGCTGAGTATTGGTGGAGCACACCATGGGGATGTGATTCTCATGCTGGGCAGATCTGGCAGAGCGCTCCAGTACAGTCTCCAGAGGGTCTCAAGGATCATCATGATTTGCTGTGCGCTGCACAACCTGGCATTGCAAAGGTGGGAGGACTTGCCAGATGATGAGATGGAGGAGCTACATGTCTCTTCCGATGAGGGTTGAGGGTGATGAATTGGAGGAAGCCGAGGCTGCAGGGGAAGAGGCCATAGCATAGGGTAGACAAGGTAGGCATGCGCATGAGGCCCTCATATCCACCAGATTCCATGAGGAGGATGGCGAGTTGCAGTGAGTATCCTCTTGGACTAGTGCCCTCCATACTGAGCCAACATGAATACCAGCATTGCTATTCCTCTCATTTCACCCACGCTCTTCACTGTGAGAGTGAATAGTTACACATCAGGGCTCACGTTGTCCTGATCCTATGAAGGATGATGAACCCTCAGCACCGTGTCCAGGCTGAGATGAGGTGTTAACTGGGGGAGGGTGTCCCAGCATCAGAGGTCAGAAGGTGCTGCCTCTTCAAGAGTCTCTCCAGCAGCCCAGTCACAACAGCAGCCTTTAAGAGCCAGGAGCTGTCAGTTGATGCTCAGTGGTCCGGTAACTGTCTGCCTTCAATGTGACAAAGCTCCTCAAGTAGATCCATTTGTAGCAACAGATTACGTGCTCTGTGTGACATCAGTGGTGAATCAGATAATTCACACTTGGGCAAGGCAGCCAATGATGTTCTGCTGCTATGAATCCATTTAGAGATTCAGCCGTCTGTGCTGCATTCTTCCAAGTCACACTGACATCCGGCCCTCTTGGTAAGGGATCCTGGGCTGCGTTAATCCTCAGCTTGAAATGGATGTGGACCACCTGAGCATGACGATATCAAACACTTGCCTGCTAGACATTAAAATGCCCCTTCTTTAACACAGACATTGTGCCCTCATGGCCAGCCCTGGTTCTTGCCATGTCCAAAATGCGCACACACCATGGATCCCTCAAGGGCACGTGTCATTGCTAATAAACAGCAGACTTCAGCTTCAGTATACATCCTTGCTCCTATCCCATTGCTCCTCTATACATTGTCAAAGTGACCTAGTGCAGTTCCAGAGCCTGCTCGAAGCCTCTATTGCTCACCAGAAATCACCATTTATAATTAGCATCAGTGACCTGGGTGAGTGCACAGTGAGGGGACGCACAGTGCTGCACCCCCAGTTTGTGACGAGATCCTTGTCCCCAAAAGACACACGATCACAGGGTGAGCGACGCACAAGGGCTGGGCATTCGAGGGCCAGGACAATAGTGTGGCTGAGAGGGGCAGATCTTCAGCACCTTGAGGTGGTGAGGTGCGAGCCCAGCAGGTGCACAGTCAGAAAGGCAAAAACGTGGTTGGCTGACAGCAGCGCACACGAGCTCTAAGTGTGGGCTCGTGGCATGAAAACCCTGCCAGACAGAGACCACATGGATTTGTATGATATATGAGCCCTTCCCCATGCGTGAGCGCTTGTTCCCTTAGACAATACACCTTCATCTTTCAAGAAAGCAGACGAGATAGGAGAGCACCTCTGCCTCAATCTTACACAGTCAAGAATAAACAGGACCCTCTGCAAAGAATGTGAATGAGGTTCGGTCCACATGTCAAGCACACTTAACATGAAGGGTGAGGCATCACTGATATTGAGAATTGTCTGGAAAAGGGCCACACGCTGTGGTGATATGGAAGCACACTACATAGACGAGAAGCCCATGATAGTGACATCTGTGATGTGGGAGGTGGGACCAAAGTGTCACACCTGATTGACAGCAACGCACAGCTCATCATGAAGAGGAGGCATGCACAAGAGGAGATGTGAAACGGTGCAGTTCTATTTACATTTGTGAACATTATATACATGTTGTGACCGGCCATGCCACTGCTGTCCTCCTAAACCTTCTTAACTTTCCTAACTCTGCCGCTACATCTTGCTGCTTCCCCGACGTCCACAGCAGTGGTGGAGGCGGCCTGCTGACTGCTACATCCTGCTGGCAATCATGACCTTGGCAGACATCCTCTGGAGGGCCCCGGCCTGCTGTGGGCGTCCTGCTGTGCAGCAGTGGCACCCTCCTCAGCCTGTGGAGCTGGAACTGACGGAGTCACAGGAAGAGGGGATTTGGATCGGCCGGACAGTCCCAGAGTCACTTGGGAGGATGGCCCTGTGGTGTCCAGCTGCTGGTCCTCCTCCCCATGGGTGTCCGGGAGTCCCTGGCTGACCCCTTGAGGACAAGGGGCACATGAAGTAAGACCTAGGTTCTCCGAACTCCCCTCTCGTGTAGCCGCCGATGAATGCCACCAATGGCTACAGCGGTGGAGTGCAGCTCGCACAGCTGTGCAGAACTGATGCTCTGGACTAAGGTCTCCACGGCAGCCCCCAACCTGCCAATGCTGACCTTGGCGCATTGGTATACTGTGTTATCACCTCAGGCTGAAGGCAGACGGACTTCCCCATCGTACGTTGCAATCTGAGGAGTGCAGCTGACATCCCTTCCTGATGTTCCTGTGGCTGTCACTGCAGCTCCAGCAACTGATTTAGGACCAAGTCCTGAGGCTCGTCATCTGACTTGGACTCAACATAATCATAGCCTCCAGCAGTCGTCCGAGTGCCATCGACCTCGACTGTCTCATCCTCCACCTGCTGTGGACCAGGTTGTGTGCTGTGCTCACCAGATTGCGACCCGAGGCGGCTCTAGAACTAGGTCCCACCGAGGTGTGTGTCTCTGTGCTGGTGGAGGGCAGGGGCGAGTGCTGTGACAAGACTTCTATGGTGCTCTCCTCTGGTTCCTCATCCCAGATGTTGTCAGGGCTGGGGATGAGGCTTGTGGATGCTGTTGGGCGCTCTCCAGAGGTGCTTTTGAGACAAAGGAGAGATAATTTGTGCATGGCAGGCACCTCTGAAACAGGACAAAGCCTTCACAGTCTGGTTATCTGAGGGATGAGCTGGTGCAGGATCCTCACTTGGCTCTGCACCACCTCACCGTCAGGGTCAATGTCCTCTCCAGCCATCTTGATTACTCGATTCTCAAACTCTGTGAGGACCTTGTTGTTGGATACTCCGTCCCCAGTCTCGGACCTCTCCCCTTTATTGTGCACGAGCTTGTCCTGCATAAAGACAGACGGAGAGAGTGTGAGCAAATCGCATGCCAGGGCAAATGATAAGGCTGCCAGGCATGTGTGGGTGGTGAGGGGAGCCATGGACGGGATGAGTGCCCGATCTGCTGGGCAGATGAGGCCAGATGGACATGTGAGGGTGTGTGAATGATTGAGTGGTGATGTCCCTTGAGCTGGCAGTGAGTGAGATGCCAGTGAATGTATGATGGGCTGGTAAGTGTGTGAGTTGAGAGTGATCAGATAGTTGACTTGCCCTGGTGGCACGCATGAGATCATTCATCCTCTTCCTGCATTGGGTGGCCAACCTCTTCTGGACCACGTTGGCACTGGCCAGCGCTGCCACTGCCTCCCGAGCCAGATTGGTGGGCTTGCTAGACTTCCTGTGACCAAAGTGGAGGTAGATGATATGGTGACTGTGTCCGGTAGGTGCTCGAGTGAGGTGTCACTGAATTTGGGAGCTGCCATCTTCTTGGCTTCTGGGGCCATGTCTTCAGTGGAGCAGTCCTGGGCTGCTGACATTGAGAACGCTGTGGGCGGCTGCAATTTAAATATGGTGCCCGGAGTGAGGAAGCGGTGAGCTCACGGCAGGGTGGGTGAATCAGAGGCTGTCCGCCTGCGACAGGGCATGCTTCAGTGCGCACATAATTAATAAGCTGGCGATACGGCACGAAAAGCCGCCATTGCGTTTGGCAGGCAGAACGCGGTTTTTCACGCCCGCTCCCGCACCTAATGCAATGGGAGGAAAACCCTGTCAAATGTTTTTCATATAGTGATGTGGGCTGAAGGATAAAGTTTGGTCAGGGCGCTGGAGAGAGTCCCCTTTTCTTCTTCAAAATAGTGCCATGGGAACATTCACTTCAACCTGAGAGGGCAGGTGAGGCCTCAGGTTAACATCCCATTTCAAAAGACACCACCCCTGATAGCAGCGCGCTCTCAGTTCTACACTGGACTACCAAACTTGGATTCTGTGCTCAAGTCTCATGGAGCGGGACATGAACCCGCAACCTATTGATTCTCACATGAGAATGATATCCACTGAGCTATAACTGATCAAGTTACACAGCAGAACTCTCTGCCAATTTCAATACAACATCGAAGCTAATATTTGAACATTTAATTCTAAACATTTGTGACAAACTTCCCTACGAAATACTTAAGCAGCTTAAACAACCAGTTAATTGACAATTTCCTTTGAATTTTTAAAGCTCATCAAATTTTATCTACGAATGCAGTGAGTCTTTGTTAGGACTTGTTTTGTGAGCACATTTGTTTAAATGTCAGAGACAATTAAATAATGCTCAAGCAATGATGTGTTTTGGTGATTGTCACACTGGTTTCCCTGCAGGCAAAGAGAGAGAGAGAGAGAGGTGAGTGATGGGGTGGAGTTACACATTGCATTCAATCGAAAGAAATGGACATGAGTTGCACTTGACACTGCACTGGTTAGTTTACAGTTCAAGTTTCTGGTAAAATTAATTTGCATAGTCAAAAATGTAAAATCCTCCAGGAACCATTGTACTAAGGCAATGGAATAGGATGTAATTGTTTATTTTTTGATGTTTTAAGAATGGTAACCCAATGCAGTTTGACAGCTGAAAATGGGCTTATCACAAAATATAAGCATCTTTGTTAAGAGGGAGTAACTTGATACAAAATCACAAAAAATGACGTTAAAACATTATGCAGAACCATTTACTAGTATCATTAGAACATAGTAGTCAGTTTCTTGGTAAGCTAAGTACTTTTTCACATGTAAAACTGTTTAAAGCACATCTGCTAGTGCTCTTGACAAAAGAAGTTCATTTTGAAGAACAGTTTTGTGAGCAGCAGCAACTGCAGGTGTAATGATTTTTAAACTATGTTAAAGATTGTGGAAACTTGATTTATTCTCAATGTAACTTACCCTTGAATTTCCATGATATTTTGTACAGCTTCAGCCAATTTCACTCAAATTACACTGAAGAAACTAATGCAAATAGCAGAAACTCTAGGCTGTAAGATATAATGTACAGGTCACTGTGTAAACCATTGAATGTTAGTAGTATCAAGAGAAAGTTTCATGTGTATTGAAACAGAAATATGCTTACATTCATAACATTATTCCAACATGCTTAGGCTGCATGTTCACTCTCTCCACCCAGTTGATACATGGCTTTTAGTACTCAAAGGTATGATTGATCCTTTAGTATGTTCATGATAATGCCCTACAGAGGTCAAGAGCATTCTGCAGCACCATGTTCAGTTTTGCAAAATCCGCTGTCATTTTTGGGAGATGGACTCCACAAAAGGAATTGCCTTGAGGAGTCAAAGACAAAAAACAGGTGAAGAGGGACAGCAAAATGATTATAGAGCATGAAAATTCCAGTAGTTGACAGAGAGTGAGTGACAGAACACATGAGAGACAACGTGAAAGGCCAGAGACAAAGAGGGGCAGAGATTGAAAGTGACATGACGATCAGGCAGGAAGAAAGAGATGACGATTTCCAGGAATAAGCAGGAAAATGCTGAAGTATAAAAGTAAGGGAATTATCCTGAAAGTGAGACTGGGTAATAAATGTAACCCATACAGGCTCTTACACAACAAGATTCGATTTGACCTCTACACTGTCCCCAAATAATCAAACTGCTTGTCTGACATTCAGCACTAGATGTGCAGAAATTTTCCCCAATTAAATATCAGAAAGACCAAGGCCATTGCATTCTGTCTCTGCTACATACTCCATTCCCTAGTTACTGACTCCATCCTTCTCCATGGCAACTGCCTGAGACTGAACCATACTGTCTGTAATCCTGGTGTCAGACTTGACCCTGAGGTGAGATTCTGACCATATATTCTCGCCATCACTAAGATTACCTGTTTCAACCTCCATAACAACAAACAACTCAGCGCCTGCCTCAGCTTATCTGCTACTTAAACCCTCATCCATGCCTTTGTTACCTCTAGACTCGATTATTACAGTGCTGTCCTGGCTGGTGTCCCACATTTCATCCTCTGTGAACTTGAACTCATCCAAAACTCATTCTCACCTCTCAGGTGTCGGGCAATGACCATCTCCAACGAGAGAATTTAACCATTGCCCCTTGACATTCAATGGCCTTACCATCACTGAATTCCCCACTATCAAAATTCTGATTGACCAGAAACTGAACTGGACTAGCCACATAAATACTGTGGCTACAAGAGCAGGTCAGAGGCTGGGAATCCTGTGATGACTAACTCACCTCCTGACTCCCCAAAGCCTGTCCGCCATCTACAAAGCACAAATCAGGAGTGTGATGGAATACTCCCCACTTGCCTGGATGAGTGCAGCTCCAACAACACTGAAGAAGCTCAACAAAGCAGGACAAAGCAGCCTGTGTGATTGGCACCCCATCCACCACCTTAAACATTCCCTCCCTCCACCACCAGCACATGGTGGCAGCTGTGTGTACCATCCACATGACCTTCTAAACCCATGATCTCTGCCACCTTGAAGGACAAGGGCAGCAGATGCATAGGAACACCACCACCTGCAACTTCTCCTCCAAGTCACACATAATCTTGAGCACTGTTGTTAGATTCAAATCCTGGAACTCCATTCCTAACAGCAATGCGGGTGTACCTACACCACACGGACTACAGCAGTTCAAGAAAGCGGCTCACCACCACCTTCTGAAGGGGCAGTTAGGGATGGGAAATAAATGCTGGCCTTGCCAGCAACGCCCACAAACAGTGAACCAACAAATAAAATAAAACCTCTGCTTTCTCTACTCGCACCAAGCCCCATTCACTCATCAACCCTGTGCTCACTGATCTACATTGGCTCCTGGTTCAGTATTGCCTCAATTTTAAAATTCTCATCTTTGTTTTCAAATTCCTCCATCTCCTTAGACATTTGCTGTAATCCCCTCCAACCCACATCCTCTGCCCCAGAAGGAAGAGCAGTCAAACTGGTCGAAGTGTACACCTGAACATAGAACTGGTCGAAGTGTACACCTGAACATAGAACTGGTCGAAGTGTACACCTGAACATAGAACTGGTCAAAGTGTACACCTGAACATAGAACTGGTCAAAGTGTACACCTGAACATAGAACTGGTTGAAGTGTACACCTGAACATAGAACTGGTCGAAGTGTACACCTGAACATAGAACTGGTCGAAGTGTACACCTGAACATAGAACTCCAGTGGTACTGGTGCCAATTGTACTGGTTTTTGAAAATTTTGAACTGTTTTTTCCTTCCAAGATCTCTAGCTCCTCCAATTCAGGACACATATTACACATCCCCTGATTTTAATTTTTCCACTATTGGTGGCGTTGCCTTCAACTGACTGGGTCCTAAACTCTGGAATTCCTTCCAAACTCCTCCACCTCTCTACCTCTCTCTCCTCCTTTAAGACACATCTTAAAACCTACTTCTTGGACCAAGCTTTTAGCTACCTGTCCTAATTTTTCCTTATGTGGCTCAGTGTCAACTTTGGTTTGATAATGCTCCTGAAAGCACTTTGGGATTAAAGGTGCTACATAAATGTAAGATATTATTGTTGATGGTGGGTGCATAGCTAGCTGATCAACACTAGGCAGTACTGAATGTTGTACAAGAAGTCTCAACATGTCCAACCTATGGTGGGAAAATGCAAGGTAGACTGTTTGTCTGTGTCGATTAAACTCAAGAATCTGGTGACAATTTAATTTTAAAGGTAATTCATGGAAAGTCATGTAACCAAAGTAATGAGCAATGTATGAGCATGTTGGCAACACGGGTTGAACAAACACTATCACCTGAGGCATAGTTACTCCCTGCCAAATCTCACCCATAAAAACAGCTTCATTTTGCTTCTTTGCTTAGGGGTGAGTTTGATAAAGCATCGCTTTTCTTTCGAGTTATTTCCTGAAGGGACAGGTCCTTGTTACAGAGATGTTCTGGTATCGACAGGCCTCACCCCAACGCCCAGTCTTCATGGGTTAACCTTGACACTGAGAGTGGTAGGCTAGTCCACTGTGGGAGTCATCACAGCATGAGCCCCCGGTTGGTTCCTGGCAGAAGACACCTATGCAGAATCCCTTTAAAGTGGATGACAATTCAGCGAGATGAGATTGCTCGACATAGACCTGGTCTGCTTGGCAGGTGATGGTCAGAAGCTTCCAGATAAACAGGCTTTGAGAGGCTGAAACTTGTTGCAGCTTGTTTGGCCAACCTGGAGTCCTGCTGTTAGTCTTGCAGGTTGGAGACAAATCACCAGACTGGCCTGATTCTGATTCTTAACTGAATATAGAGACTTCAAAATGGTCACTCAAGTAATGTGACCTCTTTCCTCCATACTTATTTCATAAAGGGATGCCTATCTGGTATCTGGACCTGGCTTTTATTTTATGACTAATAATGTCCCTCTCATTAGCCTCTGAACGAATCATTATCCATATTAATGACCTTGTTTGCGGTAGTTATTGTCTTGGTAGACCCTTGGACTCTACTAGAGGGTGAACTTACAAAGGTGCAAATTATGTCCATTTCCCTTCAGTAGTTCCTTTTTCAAATGGACCTTGATAGTCCCAGATATGAGATGGTGGCTGTTAGTGCCTTTGCAGGTAAAACAAGTTTTGATGTCTCTTTCTTTGTTTAGTCCTCTGGTTTGGTGGATTATAATGTATCCTTACAATGAAGTGTGAGATTCCACAAGGATGAGGAGGGAACTCATTTGTCCTTGTAATTGCTGTTGGAAATTTCTAGAAACTGTGGCCAATCTAGTGAATCATGTGATGTGTAGCAGCCATCTTTTGGTTCAGCAAAGTCCATTTTTAAATAAGCAAAAAGAATACGGTTTGATTTACAAAGGTTTAAGATTTCTTTCATGTTTTACTGACATGTGAGTGTGAATGCTTATTATGGTAGATAGGGTGCCATCAAGAGGATTGCTGTGTCCTGGATGGTTCCTTCACGTTCATAGCTTATGCCTTTAGATGGTGAACGGGTTTTGGGCAATCAGGAGGTGAGTTACTCTCCACAGAATTCCCAGCCTCTGGCTTGCTCTTGTAGCCACAGTATTTATATGGCTAGTCCAGTTTAGTTCCTGGTCAATGATAACCCCAAGGATGTCGACAGTGGGGGATTCAGCGATGGTAATGCTATTAAATGTCAATGGGAAAATGGTTGGATTCTCTATTGTTGGAGATAGCCTGGCACTTGTGTGGCACAAATGTTGCTTACACTTATCAGCCCAAGCCTGAGCACTGACCTGGTCTTGTTGCATTTGGACATGGGCTGCTTCAGTATCTGAGCAGTCGCAAATAGTGCTGAATATTGTGTAATCATCAGCGAACACCCCATTCTGACCTTATGATGGAAGGAAGGTCATTGATGAAGCTGAAGATGGTTGGGCCGAGGACATTACCCTGAGGAACTGATGCAGTGGTGTCCCGGCGCTGAGATGACTAACCTCCGACAACCACAATCATCTTCCTTTGTGCTAGGTATGACTCCAACCAGAGGAGAGTTTTCCCCCTGATTCCCATTGGCTCCAGTTTTGTTAGGACTCCTTGATGTCACACACCATTAAATGCTGACTTGGTGTCAAGGACAGTCAGTCTCATCTCATCTGGTGTTCCATCTGTGTTCGGTAACTCAGCACTGATTGTTGCTCAAACCTGGAAGCTTCTTAAATCTGTCTGCTTCAGCTAATCACTATCAAACTCCCCATTCGTCAGAGTAACAGTGTCAGGCAACAGGGATATTGATCAGAGAGCTGGGCTATAAGAAAAGATTGGAAAGCCTTGATCCATTCAACCTTGACGTCAGATGATTGCTGTAACCTCACAAAGGTATATAAGATAATCACTGGTAGATGTAGAAAATGACTTCAAACTAAACCATCATTACAGTGACACAGTATTAGTTTATTAAAGTATGAATAAATAACAAATGTAAAATTGATATCAGGAAGTTTTAGTCATCATGAACATATGAGCAATTCAGATTTAACATGTACAAAACAAAACAATCTGCCAAAAAAATGACATAATTATGAGTTGGGGTCTTTAATTGTCAGTTGTACATCAGTATGATTGCCAATTCCTATCAGCCTAATCTCTCAGCCACAAGTCTATTAATCTTGTTTAAATAGCCTGGTTGGAAAATTCACTGCCCACAAAGGTTCTAAGCCATTCAGAGCAGGTCGGCCCTTGCTAGAATGAGTAGGATTTACAGCACAGAAATGGGCCATTCAGCCCAACCTGTCTACGCTATAAAGGATAATGGAGAGGGAGAGAGAAGATCCAGTTGTTGTGATCCATGTTGGAACCAACAGCATAGGGAATAGCAGGCAAGAGCTCCTGTTTGGAAATACCAGGAACTAGGAACTAAATTAAAGAAGATCTCAAGTGTTATAATGTCTAGATTATTACCTGAGCCGCATACATATTGACAGATTAAAGTGGTGAACGTGTGTTTGAAGGAGTCTTGTGGGAACAAGGGATTCCTTTTCACTCCAAGAAGGAACCGTACAGGCTCCATTTGAGATGCCCCGGTGCTCAGGTCCCAGCACGGTGCATAAATAGGGCAATCACAAGAGCTGAAAACTAGTGGGGTAGGACTCAGGTGGAAAAAAGAAGTATGAATAAAAGTTTGAAAATAAAAAAAAGAGGTGAGAGTTTAAGAGTCAGAAATTGTGTTGTAGCAAATGTGGAGGTGGGGGGGGGGTGGGGATAGTAAAACTAAGAGATGTTAACTAGGAGATTGAATTACTAAAGGTGTGAGTAAAACATTAAAGGCAATTTAGGGTGTGTGAATCTTTGGAATTCTCTATCCCAGAGAGCTACAGATGCTGAATGATTTTATTCAAGGCTGAGAGAGATTTTTGAACTATAGGAGTCAAGGGTTATGACCCAGGTAGGAAGCGGGATTGATGTCAAGCTTAGATGTCATGATTGTAGAACGGAGAAGCACAGCATGGCCTCATCCTGTTCTTATTTTTTTTTTAGAAATCTATCCTAAACAAGTATTCTTTATACAAGTAATATTTTATTTTTGAATCAATGATATTGCCAAGAATGTAATGAACTTATCAGACAAGAGGGGTGGAGAATTTCTCCCTTCATTATCTGAATTTTGCCCTAGTTCACCTTGCAAATAACCATTCTCAGGGTAAGGAGGTTTCTCAGTGGGCGAGAAGGGACAAAATGAATCATAATATTAAAGAAATAAACAAAATGAATGAATGAAATTTCTAAACTTTAGAGTCTGGGAATCAATTCTATTCAGAGCAGAATAACAGGTTTACTGTCTACAGCAACAGATTCTCCATGGGAAACTGATTTATTTTAGAAGAGAAACTATCAATTTACCAACATTCATTCAACGAACCACAATAATTGATTTCACAACAAAATCACATCAATATTAGCTGAACTTGTAGACTGAGAAAAATTATTCCAAGGCTCGAATGTGCGGAGTGAAATCACATTACTGGTTGGCCTTGGGACGGAATGATTCGATACCGAGTGGCAGATTCGATGAAAATATTTAATCGTTTACAAAATTCCACAGGTCGCAGCGAGGGCGGAGAACGGGCGGACCTGAAGCGCCGAGTGTCTCCTCAGGCGGTGTGATTTTTCCTCCCCTCCCCGGGCCGTGTTCGATTTGTGTGGAATGTTGTGGCCCCGCCCCCCCCGGACAATAGGAGCCGCTCCCGCCGCCGCCGCCGCCGCCGCTTCTCCGGCCCCGAGTGTCCCGCACAATCCGGCCGCCCGGGGGATCGGTTCACCCGCAGGCCTCCCGCCCGCCCGCTCTCTGTGAGTCCACATTTTATCATCTCGCCGCCGATTTACATCTTTCGCGGTCCCGGAGCCTGAGGCCTGGGCACAAAATCATCCTCAGCAGCGGCTTCTCCTCATGTAGGGGGGGGTGGGGGTGTTGGGGGGGTGGGATTGGGGGCGGGATGGGGGGGGGGGTGAGGGTGGGATGGGGGTGGGTGAGGGTGGGTTGGGGGGGGGTGGGGGGGGGGTGAGGGTGGGGGGGGGTGAGGGTGGGGGGGGGTGAGGGTGGGATTGGGGGGGGTGAGGGTGGGATTGGGGGGGGTGAGGGTGGGATTGGGGTGGGTGAGGGTGGGATTGGGGGGGTGAGGGTGGGTGAGGGTGGGATTGGGGGGGGTGAGGGTGGGATTGGGGGGGGTGAGGGTGGGATTGGGGGGGTGAGGGTGGGTGAGGGTGGGATTGGGGTGGGTGAGGGTGGGATTGGGGGGTGAGGGTGGGATTGGGGGGGGGTGAGGGTGGGTGAGGGTGGGATTGGGGGGGTGAGGGTGGGATTGGGGTGGGTGAGGGTGGGATTGGGGGGGGTGAGGGTGGGATTGGGGGGGTGAGGGTGGGTGAGGGTGGGATTGGGGGGGGTGAGGGTGGGATTGGGGGGGGTGAGGGTGGGATTGGGGGGGGTGAGGGTGGGTGAGGGTGGGATTGGGGTGGGTGAGGGTGGGATTGGGGGGGGTGAGGGTGGGATTGGGGGGGGTGAGGGTGGGATTGGGGGGGGTGAGGGTGGGTGAGGGTGGGATTGGGGTGGGTGAGGGTGGGTGAGGGTGGGATTGGGGGGGTGAGGGTGGGATTGGGGGGGGGTGAGGGTGGGATTGGGGGGGTGAGGGTGGGATTGGGGGGGTGAGGGTGGGTGAGGGTGGGATTGGGGGGGGTGAGGGTGGGATTGGGGGGGGTGAGGGTGGGATTGGGGGGGATTGTGGGGGTGAGGGTGGGATTGGGGGGGTTGAGGGTGGGATTGGGGGTGATTGGGGGGGTGAGGGTGGGATTGGGGGTGATTGGGGGGGTTGAGGGTGGGATGGGGGGATTGGGGGGGTTGAGGGTGGGATGGGGGGGATTGGGGGGGTTGAGGGTGGGATGGGGGGGATTGGGGGGGTTGAGGGGGGTTGAGGGTGGGATTGGGTGGGTTGAGGGTGGGATTGGGGGTGGAATTGGGGTGGGATGGGGGTGGGATTGGGGGGAATTGAGGGTGGGGGTTGAGGGTATGATGGGGGGGAGATGGATGAGTAGGGGAGGGGGAGTGGGGGAGGTGTGGGGGGAGGAGTGGGGTTGGGGGGAGGTGTGTGTAGGGGTTGAAGGGCAGGGGTTGATGTGTGGGATTGGGTGGGGCATTGGGGTGGTGTTTGGGGAGGGGTTTATGTGTGTGCATGTGTGTGGAAGCACTGGAATAGCTGCAGGAAATATTCACAAGGATTATATTCTAAAATTGAGGGGTTATAATGATCAGGAAAGATTGCAGGCAGGGACTCTTTGCTCTGAAGGCTGTGGCGTTGGAGGGGGGTTGTGAGGGCGTGTTGATGGAGACCTTTGGGATTATAAAAGGTGGCTAAGACACGCACAAGCTGTTTCTATTTCTGTAGAGCCCCAAGATTGCCATGGTCATCAATATTGGCCAGGACACCAGGGAGAACTCACCCAATTGTCTTCAAAGTAGTGGCCATGGGATCTTTCACATACAAGGAGCAGAAGTAAGGCCATTCAGACCCTTGAGCCAACTCCGCCATTCAATAAGATCATGGCTGATCTGACAGTAACCTGAAATCTGCATCCCACCTGCCCCTGATTACCTATAACCCCCAACAACCTATAACCCCCAACCCCCTTGCTTACCAAGGATCTATCCACCTCTGCCTTAAAAATATGCAAAGACTCTGCTTTCCCTACCTTTTAAGGAAGAGAGTTCCAGAGACTCACGACCCTGTGAGTGAAAAAATTTCTCCTCATCTCTGTTTTAAATGGGCGACCCCTTATTTTTAAACAGTGACCCCTAGTTCTAGATTCCCCCACAAGAGGAAACATTCTCTCCATGTCCACCCTGTCAAGACCCTTCAGGATCTGATATGTTTTAATCAGATCGCCTCTTACTCTCCTAAACTCCAGCATACAAACCCAGCCTGTCCAACCTTTCCTCATAAGACAACCCTCCCATTCCAGGTATTAGTCTTGGTAAACCTTCTCTGAACTGCATCTGATGCACTTATGTTCTTCATTAAATAAGGAGACCAATACTGTACACATTACTCCAGATGTGGTCTCACTCAGTGCCCTGTACAACTGAAGCATAACCTCTCTAATTTTGTATTTAATTCCCCTCAGTGTTAACAATTACATTCTATTAGTTTCTCTAATTACCTGCTGTACCTGCACGTTAACCTTTTGTGATTCATGCACCAGGACACCCAGATCCATCTGCACCTCAGAGCTGTGCAATCTCTACCATTTAGCTAATAAGCTTCTCCTTTATTCTTTCTGCCAAAATGGACAATTTCGCATTTCCCACATTATACTCCATCTGCCAGATCTTTGCCCACTCACTTAACCTATCTATATCTGTTTGTAGCCTCCTTATGTTCTCTTCACAACTTACTTTCCTACCTATCTTTGTGTCATCAGCAAATTTGGCAACCATACCATTCATCCCTTTATCCAGGTGTACGGTCATGGCCTCAGTTTAATGTCTCATCCAAAAGATGGCATTTCTGACAGTACAGCATTCCTTCAATACTGCACTGGAGTGTCAGCCTTGATATTTGTACTGAAGCCTCTGGAGTGTGATTTGAACCCAGAACCTTGCTCATAGATGAGAGTGTTACCCACTGATATGGCTGGCATGTGGTGTCCGCTGTTTCTTTTGGGGCTTTCTGTGAGCAGTTGGTCAGCATGAAGCAGTGTGTGCAGTGGGGCCTCACTGTAAAGCAGGAGATTTTAAATGAAATCATGGGCATTTGCTGTAATTTCTTGCTGAGAAAGTACGGATGATTATGAATGTGGCACTTTCTTGTAAACTAATAGGTACTTCTTCCCTTCGAGTTCACAACTGGCACTCTACTTCCTTAGTTAAAATTGAGAAACTCTTCTCTCCTACCTGCCCTCCTCTGTTACTGGGCCTGCCCCCCCACCACCACCACCACCACCACCACCACCACCACCACCACCACCGCCAAAAAGTGGTTGACATTGCATTGGAGTGCCAGCCTGGATCATGAGCTCAGGTGTTTGCAGTGGGACATGGCCCATGATTTTTTGTATCTGAATCAGGATGAGTACAGTTACCTATAAAACTCTCCAAGTAGCTGATCCACAAAGAACATTGAGGCACTGGCTTTCCTTTCTAATCTGTGCTGGTTTTGAAAGGCACTATAAATACAAGACTTCATCTAAGATGTAAATGAATGGTAGACTGAACATGTGCTGTTTCTGAAAGATTTTGCTTTTCTGATGTCTCTTTTTTTCTGTTTCAGATTGTAAGAGGCTGTTGGCATCATCATGTCAAGTAAGCAAAAAACTGTGATTTAGAATTTGTTATTGAATGAAAATGCAAATATTGACCATCATTTTCCGATAATACAAGACTTGTAACAGTGATTTGAAGCTTCATTTACTATGTTCTGGTAGAAAGCTTTAAGACCAGTTCTTCAGGTTCGTTTTTCCCTCCACCAGCGCCCTTTACCCAGCTTCTGCTGATGTTGATTCTCTGCCCATACCCAAGATGGCAGCTGGAGATTCTTTAGTGTGTTTAATAGAGTCTTGATTAATTTTATAAAAGCATGTTGTTTCAAGTAAAGGAGCAAATAATTTTGAATCCTCATTTGCTTGATGTGGATGTAGCCCTCATTGGTTTGTGTTATAATTAAAGAATTCCATTCTAGCACTGACTTGCTTAGATAGCGCCTGGTGCATTGAGTAATGGGCAAAGGCTGTGGAATTGTGATTGGTCTGATGGCCCACTAAATATGCTGCAGTATGTACATGCTCTGCTTTCCACCCACATGCACCATATTCTTTTACAAGACACCTGTAGAGTGCATGGTGCAGTTAATACACACCTGCTGGATGTGCCAGTGAAAGATCAGCCACTTGTTTTTTGGTATCCTGTCCAATAGTTTCTGTGGTATTTGTTGTCCAAATCAACTTTCCTGGGAAATTTCATTCTATATGCCTTGCATTTTTTAATCTAGTGTTACATGCTTGATTTATAATTCTGGCTTTAACAATGTGGTCTGTGTTATTGTGAAGAATGTTATGAATTTTGCTTCTAGTAACTACCAACTCTTTTCAACAACCTTCTTTGACCTTCCTTTCCTTCATGGTTGAATATGACGGGGTGGGGCAGGGTGTTACTGAAGACAAATCAGGAACAGGAACCATAATTAGTTTTTATTTCTTCTCCAGCCCATAATTACATCAAATATGAAATCTTTGCTTCCCTGCTTCAAATCAGTTAACTCATGACCTGGATATGCAACGTATTCAACCACTGAGCCACTGTGCATTGTATTTTTTACTGTAACTTTAAACACCAACTTTGTGACCGTTATTTCTTCAGATTAAAAAAATTCTTGTCATCTTTGAATTCAAGGTGTTTGTCACTACTTCTAAATGACCAAGTAATTATGATTATACCATTGTTTACTATTTTTATGTTAGTCTCTAATTTGTCAATGTTTCTCTGAGCAGTCTTTCATCCATTTGGGTGGGATATTGTTGTTGCCAATTTGTTTGTCCTGGTATTGAAGGGGGGGAAGGTTGGTGAACACTGAAAGTAACAATAATTGGAGCATATCTGCGATTACCTGTGAGACTTTTCAGAGCTCTTGCTGTCTCCAGGGAAGACTAGTTACATGAATGTTGTTCTTGTTATCTGTTGAAATGTTCCAAAATTAATGAAGGCTTTTAGTTTTGTTACGTGTACTGACTTATAAAAACATGCAAGACAAAGCAAAAAAAAAATCAATTTTTTATGAGATGTTAAACTGGGCCCCTGTCTACACTCTCAGGTGGATGTAAAATATCCCAGTGACACCTGTGTCCTGGTCAGTAAGGGCCACCCAGACCACTTGTCCTCCCCTGTAGGAAAGTGCCTGCTTGTTGGCGTTTTCTCCTGATGTGATGGTTCAGACCGGGAATTTTCCATGTGCAGAGACTGAAGCTTTGTTAGAGATCAGGGAGGCCCTGCAGAAACTCTACCTTCTATTGTATGGACTTACATAGGAAGAATGGGCACTTGGACGATATACTAGAGTGTGCTTGGCACCCATGGAATTGTCCTCAGTAGGAGACATTGCCTTCAGGATGGGGAGATAAGAGATTAGAGACACGGGACAGAATAGTTACAGTTAGGATTTTCCTATTAATGTTATTTCTGAATCCTAATATTGTTGCATTTGTTCATAAATTAAAATTTTAATTTTGTTTTATATTTTGTTCTATTACAGAAAGACCGTCTTATGCACCGCCCCCTGCCCCTGCTCCCACCACTGTAAGTCTTTATATTTTCATGAATTATTTAAAAACGCAATTGTAGGTTGTAAAATTATTGCAAAGACAATGTAGAAGTTTTAACTGATTAACGCGAATGATTCTCGGATGGTGAAAATACATTGCTGACTTGTACTGGTAGGTTAAAGATTCACCCAGACCTTGGCCAGAGCCTGACACAAATAGTTGTTTACCTTTGCTGTCTGAGACATCCTGAGATGGGAATTGGTGCATAGTCAGGGTGACATACATTACAACATGGTCTCCAGCACCTCTTGGCCATGAAACGTGAGTGGGTGTAAGATTGGGCACTTGTAGCTGTGCCAAGCTTCTCATCTTTAAAGTAGATAAAATACTAATTGTGTAAGATAAAAAGAAATTAGTGCACTGACATAAGGAATATCTGAAGTACTCCAAAGCAGAAAGATGTAATATAGCATTGGTTGTGTTACTGTAAGATCTTTCTGAGGCAAGACTTAACATGAATTATTTTTGCTCCAGTCTTTGTGCTGATATTAAGTACAGTTAGAGCCTTCTAATTACAGTGAGAGGGATTAAATCTTTGAGCTAGGGGAGAGGGGCGCTGGGGATAGAATCATGTGTAAGTTCGTAGCAGGAGGGGTATGGATTATGTACAGATGGTAGTGTAGTCTGTGTGATTGATAAGTAAAAGGTTTCTGATGTGAAGTATTGCAATAACATGCTGTGCCAGAGATTTGCTTGGACCAAGAAAATAAAACAGAAATAAATTGAAGTATAATTTTCTGTTAAATGGTGTGTGACTTGTTACGTTAGCCGCATCTGGAAAAAATAGTTTTGGAACTCCAGCTCACACTGTGCGGTTCATTCTTAATGTCCTCAGAGGTATCCTAAAAGCACTCAGTTATACAAATAATCATTATAGAACAACAGGAGACCCTCCATCCCTCAGAGAAAGCAAAGAAAGCTTCGCTAGTGTTGCCCACATTTCATGAATGAATAAGGATGGTTAAATTTGGCTGCTGGTTCACCTGGCCTTTGAAGTTGTGATTATAAAGATCTCTCGGTATTGGTGTGAAATTTCATAAGAGTGTAGCAGCGGCCGAGCTGCTTTTTGATATTTGACCAGCAAGTTTCAAGTGCAGGTGAATTTGGAAAAGGGGGAGAAGTTTGAGGTTAAATGTATTTCATTTTTTATCTTTACCATTTGCGGTGAATGAGGTTCCGTTCTTGTCTTCGTTTTACTCATGCAGTGATACAAATTCTCAAAGTAATTTTACTCATGAAGAGTTTGGTATTTAAACCTTTAATTTTAGGAGGGAGTTACAGTTTTATACTTTTGGTTTGAAATCCTAGGACTTGAGAGTTCATAAGGTAGAAATTTACCTTGTGCAGTGATGCAGAATAGGCGATGCCAGATCGGCCGCTGGTTGTACACTGCAGCTGAAGCTCAGTTCCATTGCAGTTAATGGAATTAAATATCGGGTGGTCAATCAGATATCACTTGTTTTGTGCTGCCCCTCCCATCCCTACCAGCCAGGATGAATTTCTACTCCCATATGCATTGATGTCTCAAATGATAGTAAAATTGAGATGGTATTGTCTTCTGTTTCCTGACCAAGAGTGTGATGGGCAATCTGTTCCCATATGTGGTACTGAAGTGAATCTGTCTTACATATTGACCCTGACTTTGTACAATCTCCTACTGGCTTTGCTTTCAGGAGCTGGCTAGATGCAAACTTGTTGAAAATATTTATAAGCACATTTATACTATGATTGTGTTGTTTGGAAGACATTTCAGGATGGATACCTGAATATTGCTCTTAACTTTTAGAGATCGAAGTATTTCCTTGTGTATTAAATAGAAAATGATCTGGGAAACATAGTGTGTCGCAAGAAAGTGAGGTGCCATGCTGTAACATATTCTGAAGTTTCATTAATAATAATGTTTATTTAAAGTAGTGAGTGCACTGTAGAGATTTTTAAAACATGACTGCTGGATATACTGAATTCAAAATGGGAATTGCTGGAATCCCCAACTGGTCCATCAGGATCTAAAGAAAATACAGTAAGTTTACATTTTAAGTGGGAGCATCATCAAAAATGTTCTGATATGAACATGAAACTAGTCTTTCTGTTACAAATGCTGATGAATCTTATGCTTTGTCTGTTATTACTGTTTGTTTCCCATAACAAACTCTGGCCCTTGTGTGCTGAACCATTATATTGAGCCATATTTCCCACCTAGTGCCTTCATTTGACTTAGTCTTCCTCTTTTTTGGTCCCAATGCACCAGTACTTTGGCTGAGGTAACTGGGCAGTTGACCTGCTGGCAGGGATCTTGCATCGTGGTTTTTGGAAGCGGTGTGTGCGAGCATCTTCTGTTATAATCTCTGTTTGCACAGAGGGATACCTGACCACTGCCTTGTAGCAAAGTTGTTGTTCTCTGTGTGGAATTGTGAGTGCCAATCTCCATCCTACTGCTATGTGTCATGATACAATGATCACCTAACAGCAGGTGGGTGAGTGTTGTGAAGAGAGAGTTTTTTTTCTCCTGGAGGCTGTGTAAACAGCCCTCACCAAAACCTGTTGTCAGAATTCATCACATTAACAGTTTAAGGGAGGAAGAGTGGCAGCTGAAAGTATAAATGCTATGTCCCTGCTGTTGTTAAGTATGTTTTACAGTGACTACCGTGAATATAAAAACAAAGAATACAATTCAGGTTTATATACAAAAGAGAGATTGTACTCTGTCACTTCTATTTCAATTAACCCTACATTTAGCAAGATTAAAATTTCCAGCAGGTGTTACAGAGAATGAACTAGAGCTGGAAATATGATTAATAACCTGTATCCAGCTTTTAGTTATGCTGTACTCCAGCTCTTTAAATAAAATGGGGAGTGGAATGAAAGGAGGTTTAACTCTGGAGTTATTGTCCTGCTTGTGAATACACTATAGCCTAGATTTTCAGATTGGAATTATTGTATCATTCATGGTAATCATTTAAAATGAGGCTTTCATTAGCTGAGGTAAAATCACATGCATCGGAAAACCTAGGCCCAGTTGCCTGTGAGATTCAACTTGCTTTTTACTTGCTTCCCAGTTTACTTAAATTGACTGCGAGTCCCATTGTTCTAGGTGAGCGTTTTAATAGGGGAAAATACTCTGGGAAGCACTTAAGTTCTTTAAAAATCTCGCCATTTAGCTTATCACCTCTTTTCTGAAATCCTGGCCCCTGAATCATGACCCAATAGACTGTATGATGCGTGAAGAGCCTGAGGAAGATAAATAGCCATCAGCCGACTGAGCTGACCTGATCTTTCAAGTATCCCATCTTCTTTCAGCAGCCAGCTGTATTTTGAATATTCAAGAAGCTTTGACCTCTGACTGGCTGCCTTTTCGAGTATATTTCTTAATATTTAGTTTAAATTGACTTTTGTCCTCCAATTTTACTTCTCTCCATTACTTTTGAATAAATATTCTGGATTTCCTGATTTTATAAATTTAATTGTGAATTAATTGAGTATTTAATTGTATTCAGGTAGTGGGTATTAATTGGGCACTCTCATGTGCATCTACCAGTAGGACCAAGTTGAAAGAGGTGCACTGTATGTCACTGTACGATGTTCCCTCATTTGGGAATGTGCAGCATAGGGATAAACAGACCATGTACAAACGATGCTCCCTTTAAGATGTGCACTTCAGTGGCTGCATCTCATACAAACTATCTCACTCTTAAAGGGACTGCTCAGTGCAACAAGTTGAAGTTAGAGGGAACACTGCTAGTAAGTGAATAAAAACAAGGCTTTGGTACTCAAGCCTACACCTCTTGGATGTCCAAATTTTAACAATCACTTGCAATCCTGAATTGGGGCCTTTTTCCTGGCACATTTTATGACTTTAGGTTCTTTCCTTTTATCTTCTCTCATTCACAATCTAGTATCAGTATTGTTGTTGTCTGCACCTTCTCCAGTGCAGGAATGCAGCTGCTTTATAACAGGCAGATGTTTCAGAGAAAATCACTCAATCCTTCTCATGTAGGATGGTGAGAGGTTTTTTTTTTGGCACTAATAAGTGCCTAATGTCTTGTTGAGCTTTCAGATGAAGAATTGCCACTTCAGTGTGAAGTTAGAAGTCTGCCGGGATCTGTAGAGTCAACACTTTCAGGGAAGTAGAAAATTGGCAAGAAATAAAGCATTTACATGTAGATCCAATTTTTAATGCCTGTAGATATTGTGCCTTCATGGGTTTAATGTTTTGAAATACTGGCTTAATGGGCCACTACACCAAATCCACCTTAGTGGTTTGAAGCTGACCACAGATTAAAACAATGTGTCTGGAGATTTTCACACTTTTTGTGTGGCTAAGCTGTATTTATTTTCTGACTACTTAAGAGCTGTGGCTCATTATTATACAGGTAATTGCAATAGCTGTTGACATGCATTAGAGACTGATCATACACAAGTTTTTTTCTGCAATAACATTTTCATAACGCTTGTTACATACAGGGACATTTCTGAGCTTGGTTCGGGTTGGTGGGGGTGGTAGAATGACAGGAGAGAAGTGTGAAAAATTGCAATCCAGGGCATGGGAGGTGCGGGGTACTTTTGA
This sequence comes from Carcharodon carcharias, assembly GCF_017639515.1. Classification (NCBI taxonomy): domain Eukaryota; kingdom Metazoa; phylum Chordata; class Chondrichthyes; order Lamniformes; family Lamnidae; genus Carcharodon; species Carcharodon carcharias. The sequence continues at coordinate 4,142,525 of NC_054489.1, read as the reverse complement.
AAGGGCAGAAGTAAAGCGGCTGAAGGAGTGGATGCTGGTGATGAAGTGGGGAGTGAGAGAAATGTAATGGTGGAGGATGTGAAGTCAATTTTATGAGCTGTTGGAAGCTTGGTAAGAATGGCGATTTGTACATCAGTGCAGGTGAGAACATGGAGTGTGGTATTCTGGATGACTTGTACTTGATGAATTGTAGAAATGAGGAGATTGGCAAAGAGAGTATTGGAGAAGACTACCTGTGATTTAATAACCGCATGAGTTAGTGTGTCGACAGTGAGAGGTGAATTAGGGGCAAAATTGAAGTGAGGTTAATTGGGAAGCAGAAATTAGGCAGTCCTGAAGATCTTAGATAGAAGGAATGACTTAGCCTGGGTTTTCAAATTGATATTATTTAACACACTGGCAGTAATTCATTTACATTTAAGTAGGTTACTGCTGCTGTTAGAATTATGGCAGTCAGAAAATGGAAGTTGAAGAATGGTAGAAATTACAGTGCACATGTATCTTTGCTGCAACTGGCACTACAACTGGATCAATAAATTGTAATCCCATTGCACTATCCTTCCTTCCCTCCTCTTCTAACCATTTTATATTCACTTTTAAAATACTTATTTCCCTCAAAAACAGGAAAAGGTAAGTATCTCTACAGCCTGAAGATCTGGGAAAGAATATGACTGTTTTAACTCTGGATTTTAACATAGTGAAGAGTAGGGATGAGGAACAGCATGTAGGGCAGTCTATCCAAAATCCTGGCCAACATTGGGATATCAAACCCTCAAACCATGTTCACCAGATTACAGCAGCAATGTGTATGCTGTTTAGAACTTGAGATGTTATTGTATTAAAATTTAATCTCATGGTATCTCTGTTGATAAGAACATTTCAAAGTAACTTGCTTTTGGGATAATAATGGTCCTTCTGCAACTGTACGTATATCGCTGTGTACAAATGGTCATGCTATAACTACACGTGTTCATATTGTGCATTTCAATTAAATTTGTGATTTTTCAGTAGTTCTGTAAACCTAAATGTTAAGTTTGGAATTGATTATTATTAATAAGCAATGTCTGTAACAGGCAGTATATTGGTTAGTATTCGTGAATATATTTTGTATAATATAGTAAACATTTGGAATATGCAAATGATGTGTACGCCAAGCCAATACTCTGTGTGTCCGCTGTTTATTGAATGTACTAAAGATCAAAGCAAGGTAACATGGCATTGGTATTGCAGCTGTTGGGGGACAGAAATTGAACTGCATGTTCATTTATGTGGGGAATGCTAGACCTGGGAACACTTTAAACTCGCAGTGCTCTTGCCTTACTGTTTAATGCAAAATAACTCAACCATGGGTGTGAAATGATTAAAATTGAACCATATATTAAGAGACATTGTATATAATGATTATTGTTTAGATATTCAGGGAGAGTTTTTCTTGTCCATGGGATGTGGGTGTCGCTGGCTAGGCCAGCATTTATTGCCCATTCCTGATTGCCCTTGTTCGGGGGTAATTAAGAGTCAACCCCATTGCTGTGGGTGTGGAGTCACATATATAGGCAGATTTCCGTCCCTGAAAGACATTAGTGAACCAGGTGGGTTTTTATGATAATTAACGATGGTTTTGGGGTCATCATCAAACTTTTAATTCCAGATTTTTTTGAATTCAAGTTTCACCATCTGCTGTGGCGGGAATAGAACCCGGGTTCCCAAAGCATTATCCCGGAATACAGGTGACAATGCCAAAATTCCACCGACTCCTCAAATTGTGCACAATTTATGAAGGTGCACCTCTTGTTTGTCAAATTACTGTGCCTCAGGCAGCAAGCTAACAACAGCACTTAAGTTAATAACTCTTTGTTTGGGCCTTATGAGAAATAAGGCAGTTTTTGCTTTTACAACTTTTGGGCTTAGAATTGGCATTGGCAACCTCAGCCTGTTGACACTCAGTAAACACAAGTGTATGTACAATAAGAAATTTGAGTTTGCACAATTGCCTAAAATAACTGGCAATGCTGGGACCTGTATTTTCATTAAATGCAGAATGATTGGTTGGGAGTTCAAATCTTATTGTTGAACGTTCCAATCCATGTGGCTTTAGTTGAGGTTTTTTTTTTGCTGCTTTTGAGACCTGGCTCTAAGGAAACGCTGCTGCTGAAAACTCATTGTGGTCTTTTGTTAAGAGTGTTGTAACAATAGTTACAGATTTCTGTAAAGCCTAACTTGAAAAAAAGGGTTACCTGATCTGAGTGATTCAAATGACACTATTGTGTGAGAAATGGGAGGGTAAGAAAAGCCCTCGTCTAACTCTTCAAAAATCACTCAGAAAAATTCTGAACTAAAAAGGTACAGCCAGGCTGTGCTCGTAGACACTCAACATGAGCTTAATGAACGCCTCTTGCTTGTCTTCAGGTCAATCACGTGAGCCCGGCTTTGCATCTTTCCTTGTGGGCAGTTACAGAGTGACATCCAATCAGTAGAGGCCTCACAACCGAATCCTCTCTCTGCCAGTGAAAAAAGGAATTATATTTGCTGGGTTATGGCCAATCCAGCCCCTGTAAATTTGTTACTGAGTGTTAATAAAAGAATTGCTAAATGTGTTCTGATTTTTGTTCATCGTACATCACCTGCATGACTGAAAGCATTTTTAGACTATGTCCCTCCTTTATCAGAGAATGTTTTAATAAATGCTTTTCTGGTATATGTAACTCTCAGCTATATCACAAGTGGTCTATTTGAGAGGAGCAGTATTGGCTGAATGATGGCATCAATTCTTTGTGATATTTTATGTTGGATTTGTCCACATCCAGACATCTTGGAGCTCCTTAGTAGCAGGTCCTGTGCCATTGTGCAAGACCTATAATGAAATCATGCACTGAAATGCTGAAGCAATGTACTCTTCATCATGTTCACTGTTTGTCTGAGTGGAGGGTACATCACACCCAAATGGGGCAATTACATACAGTCCCCACCATTTAAAGCATCCGTTAAACATGATCATTATATTAACATCAATTTCAAAGTTGCCAGTTATAGTGTCTTACCTGATCTACCTGATATTTAGCTAAACAGGACAAGGTTTAATTGCTTGAATCATGCTGTTTCTTGGCTGACCTTTGTCGTTGGTGTTCTCCCCCACCATTTTAGACACTGGTTTCCACTCCTCATTATGTTGTTGTGCATAACACTGCGTGGAAACAAGGTGGCTTGCCAACAAATGGAAAAGGGAACATTATTACCAGGGTTACAAAGGTGATGTTGCTTTTTTGGAAAGCCTTCTCTTGGGCTGGACAGGATGTTGCCAGAGAGTCAATAGATATGTCTTGTGGGTACCCTTTGTGTTCGGAATAGAGTGGAGATGACACTAGTGATAGCTGTGTAGTGTAGTTAGTAGAACTGTGCTTTTCCATGCGCAACCATAACTTGTTTGAATTTTTGCCACTTTTTTGTATGCTGATCATTTCATTTCTGTGTTTCTTGTTTGAACTCATTCTCATTCGTGTTTTGTCTCATTTGTTTCCATCAGCAAATGCCCAGCACCCCAGGGTTTGTGGGATACAATCCATACAGTCATCTGGCCTACAACAACTACAGGCTGGGAGGGAACCCAGGCACCAACAGCCGGGTCACGGTAGGAGTATTAACTATTGCACTGCGAAAGAAAAAACTGAAGGCTAGGCCAGGATTGCGTATGCACTAAGTCTGCGGATCTGGCGATTTAGAGTACAAAAAGGAGGTGGTTAGCATTGGACCTAGTTTTCACAATGCATTGCTTTTTGGGAGCACTGGCTCAGGAGCTTCATTTTGGCAGCTTGAATTATTGCATAAGGGTTGACAAATGCCAAGATTTTAACAACTATAAATCAAAGTCCGAATGTTGGAATTCTAAAATATAAACTGAATGTCCTGGAAATCCCGAGCATGTCAGTCAGCATCGGCAAAGACTAAAGGGATTAACTGTGCCATCTGGAGTCCCTTTTAGGAACTGCTAAAAGATCTCTTGCTGAAATGATAACCTGTCTCTTCCATTTTCAGATGTTGATAGACCAGCTCTGCATTTCCAGAATTGTCTGATCTTATTTTGACCTTTAAAGGTGGAACATGAATGAGTTGGGTGTGTTCCAAGATAAATATTGGAAATATGCAGTAAAATCAGTGTAAGGCTACTTCAGTGAAACAATCTCAGATCCTAACCCTGTGTGCTCAGCATTTCCCTTGTGACTTTTAAAACCTGCTTGTTTCAACTATATAACTTATGCAGAACTGATACTTTGGAAGTCTTGATTGCTGAATATTATAAACTTCTGGGCTTTTAAAAAAAAGTGTAGATTATGGCAGTGTTAATCACCACATCTTGCTTTTATTTTTCCTCACATTGGTCTATATTCATTAGATTGGGAGGTGAGGGAAATGTCACTATTGGGAATGGAAGTTTCCATTTTTTTTTCACTTAGTGCTAACATTAATTGGGCACAGCATAAATCAGGTGACCAAGAGAAACAGGAAGTTCTAGGATTGAATATTCATCCCAGCAGATGTGTGTTATAATTTTGGTTCGGATCACTTTTGGCTTGAAGCATATCTCTGCATTAATCTGCCATTTCAACTTCCAGATCTTCGGACTAAGCAGGGCTAGAGTTGTTGACCAGCGGAAAATCTGCAGAGACAGGGTTGTTTTCCATGGTACATACCGATGTTACCCCACCAATTCCCTCCCCTCCATATATTCTTTCCTTTTCCTGTGTTCCCAGCTATTATCTATATGCAGAGTTTGCACTCCTCTATCCTGAGAGTACCGAGACATTTTTGTAGGTGGTTGGTCAACCGTGTATAGGGAAATTCTGTTTAAATCCTGTCTCTCATGATCTTTTAGTCTGTTTTACACACGTTTCCTAAATGTGACAAACGTTTGACAGCTATTAGTTCCCTTTCATAAGCAGCTGCCTTGGTTCTGATCTTAATTTAATTATCTGCTGTGGCTAGAATTGAGGCCAAGACGTGCTTGTTTGTTGCTTCAGTTCAGTTCATATGTTCTGTTGAGGCTGCTGCTTTGACCACTCAAAGCAAGTTTTGCATTATACCTGATCCATTAACTTAAAGAGACTTTACAAAATAACAAACCAATGTTACTACGTTTTAGAAGTAAACTTGTGTAAACTTTAAAAAAACATTTTGAATAGTTCCAGTCACTTGGAAAATGAGGCATTGACCTAGGATAGTTGCTTAGAAACCAATGTAAAAAAATATATACTTCTGTATTACAGCAACTTGTTCTGTAACTGAATAACCGTAATTACCATCAGCTTATTATTACTGAACTCATGCAGGTAAAACCTGGGGCTGAAAACAGAGTAGGAAGTTTGATTTTATATTAAAGTTGTTGCTGAAGTTCATTTAAGGAAGTTATGTTGGAAATGAATGGAATCCTTCTGATTTACTTAAAGAATTCAATTCTTTTGAATCTTTCCTGAGGCATAAATATGTTGGCATGTAGGACGATAAACAAGTTAATAGTCCATATGGTTGACCCTGGTTGTATCTGTGGGTCTTATATTGGGTTGCGTTTTGATCTTTAAACAGCGCATGAAAACCTTGAACAGCGAATCAGCTGTACTGTAACACCGTGTTTATCTTTCTTCCCCTCCACATGTTTTCTGTTTTTTTTTATTCTGGAGCTGACTGCATAGAAGCATTGAAAATAGAAGCAGGAGTAGGTCATTCGGCCCTTTGAGACTGCTTCGCCATTCAGCATGGTCATGGCTGATCCTTTATTTCAACACGATACTCCTGTGCTCTCCCCACACCCCTTGATGAATTTAGAGTCCAGAAATCTACCTATTTCCTTTTTGAATATATTCAGTGACTTGGCTTCCACAGCCTTCTACAGTAGAGAATTCCACAGGTTCACCACCCTCTGAGTGAAGAAGATTCTCCTCATTTCATTTCATTCCTAAATGGTCTACCCCATATCCTGAGAATGTGACCTCTTGTTCTCGACCCCCCAGCCAGAGGAAATGTCATTCCTGCATCCAGTCTGTCCACCCTGTCAGAATTTTATATGTTTCAATGAGATTTCCTCTCATTCTTCTAAACTCCAGTGAATACAGGCCTAGTCAACCCAATCTCTCCTCATACGACAATCCTGCCATGTCAGGAATCAGTCTGGCAAACCTTTGCTGCACTCCCTCTATGATAAGCATATCATTTTTAGGTAAAGAGACCAAATTGCACACACTACTCCAGATGTGGTCTCACCAAGGCCCTGTATAGCTGCAGTAAGACACCCTTGCTCCTGTACTCAAGTCCTGTCTCAATGAAGGCCAACTTACCATTTGCTGTCTTAACCGCTTACTGCACCTGCATGCTTGTTTTCAGTGATTGGTGTACAAGGATACCCAGGTCCCTTTGTATATCAACGTTTCGCAACCTATTACTATTTAATTGATACTCTGCCATTCTGTTTTTCCTACCAAAGTGGATAACTTCACATTTATCCACCTTATTCTGCAACTGCCATGTATTTGCTTACTCACTCAACCTGTGAGTGGGCAAATACAACCTAAATCACCTTGAAGCCTCTTAAACACCCTCCTCACGCTCACATTCCCACCAAGTTTTGTGTTGTCAGCAAACTTGGAAATATTACATTTGGTTCCCTCATCCAAATCATTGATATATATTGTGAATAGCTGGGGCCCAACCACTGATCCCTGCAGAACCCCACTAGTCACTGCTTGCCTTTCCAAAAAAGACCCATTTATTCCTGCTCCCTGTTTCCTGTCTGCTAACCAATTCTCAATCCATGCCAATATGTTGCCCCCGATCCCATGTGCTTTAATTTTACACACTAACCTCTTATGTGGGACTTTATCAAAAGCTTTCTGAAAACCCAAATACACCGCACCCACCGGTTCTCCCTTATCTATTCTGCTAGTTACTTCCTAAAAAAACTCCAGTAGGTTTGTCAAAAACATGATTTCACTTTCATAAATCCATGTTGACTTTGTCGAATCCCTTTGATATTTTCTAAGTGTCTTGTTATCACATCCTTTATAATAGAATCCACCATTTTCCCTACTACCGAGGTTAAGCTAACTGGTCTGTAATTTGCTGTTTTCTCGCTTGCTCCTTTTTTAAAGTTGGGTTACGTTTGCCATCCTCCAGTCTGCTTGGACTCTTCCAGAACCTACAGAATTTTGGACGATGACAGCCAATGCATCCGCTATTTCCATGGCCACCACCTTCAGCACCCTGGGATGTAGATTATCGGGCCCTGGGGATTTATCACCTTTCAGTTCCATTAATTTGTTGCACTGTTGTTTTAGTAGTACTAATTTCCTTCAATTCCTCCTTCTCATTAGACCCTTATTTCCCTAGTATTTCTGGGAAGTTATTTGTGTCTTCCTTCGTGAAGACAGAACTAAAGTAGTTGTTTAATTGCTCTGCCATTTCCTCATTTTCCATTATAAGCTCTCCTGTTTCAGACAGTAAGGAACCTACACTTGTTTTCACTAATCTTTATCTTTTAACATACTTATAGAAGCTTTTACAGTCTGCTGTTATGTTCCTTGCAAGTTTACTCTCATCCTGCATTTTTCCCCTCTTAATCAATCTCTTGGTCCTCCTTTGCTGAATTCTAAACTGCTCCCAATCCTCAGGCTTTACTAGTTTTTCTAGCAACTTCATATGAGTTGTTCTATGATACAGTCCTGAGGTGCAGCTGTTTTTTTAAATCTCACCCGAAAGGCTGCTGCTCTTAAGCAAGGTACTGGACTGTGGAGAACATCGCAGCTGACACTACCCTAACATGACCTGGCTCTGTACAAAATGCACCTTTCAACAGGAGCCACTCATTAACTTAGGGGCACTAGGACAACTGTAGTACTTGTTCCACCTGGCTGGGTGTAGGTAACTGAGGGAGATGCTGTCTCTGTGCATTTATAAATGATGTCTATTACATCGATTCAATTACAGGCTCTTGGGTTTCACTTAGAATGTTTCCCATTGTAGTCTGATGTCACCTGACACCCCCACCCCCCTTCAGATTCAATTACAACACACTTGGCGTTATCTGATATCATGTTGCTTTGATAAATTTTACAATGAAATGTAGATAATTTGCATAGATTTACTTTGGGATTTCATATAATCTCATGGATTGATGCTTCGTAAAGCCTAAAAATGATCGACCAGTTGAATCAAATGTGCAACTTTAAAGCATCTGCAGCAATGTCAGCTTTAATGGTATGAGGGGAATTTTCCCTGCTATTTATTGCAGAATAATAAGCTTATTTTCCATTTATGGTTTGCAAAAAATGAGTGGAGAGGATCTATCCCACTTTGATCTGTAAATTCAGGTACAGAAATGGAATCAGTCAGCTAGTGATCATATACAGGTGCAATCTTATATTCAGGCTGGAAAAAAAGTGATCTTGTGCAAAAAGCACCAGTTTTAGTGGTGGGGGGGAAAGTAAGATCCAAACAAATTCAGATTAAAATTAAAAAATGTTTACAAAGATTTAAATTTAATTAAGTTAAACTCTAGGAATGAGGGCAGCATGTGATAGCTGTTGCAGTCTGACTTGGCCTGCCTTGTTGATATTGATCTCATTGCACTTAAAACTTCACACTAACTTCACCTGGCTCTGCTTTGTTGCAACTCTCTGTGTTGCTATCTGTATGTTTTCAAGGTTAGTTCCAGTAATACCTATTCACCCAGCAAAGGCGAAAATATAATTTTGGGCCATGGGCTCAGTGGAAGAGAGACCGTGGGGTGTTTGGGGGGTTGGGGGGGTAGAGACAGACTCTTTTCCTTTTTGTGTCAACCAGGTTTTTAGGGTCATTTACAAAAATTCAAGTGAGTAGTCCATAGGATCATGTTGAATGCTGTAATTAAACCCCTGTTTGAGAGAACCCTGTACATCAATTACTTTATTTTTGGCACTGGTAGCTTTAAAGTAACCAATGATAATGTGTAAAGGGTAACCCATCCTGTTTCAAGCTGTATTTGAATCCTTGGCCATGTTTTTCTTTTTAGCAATGTCAGCTTCTGATATTCCAAACATCTTGGACCATTCATTAGCTGTCTCTATCTCTAAAATTGTAGCTTGTATCTTGAGTCTGAAGATGTCAGCTTTAACCAATGCTTATAATTTCATGATTAAAGCTGAAGGGAATTCCAGAGTTTACGGCCTTGGCTGTTGAAAGCATGGCCAATTATGACAGAATGATTAAAATTGGGGACTCTCAAGAGGCCAGAAACTTGGAGGATTGCGTGGCTGGAGGGTGATTACAAAGATAGGAAGGTGAGAGACAAAGCGGGGATTATAAAACAAGAATAAGAGCCAGTATAGATCAGTGAGCACAGGGGTGATGGGTGAACAGGACTTGGTGCGAATTACTTTTGGGTGAACTGAAGTTTATGGAGGGTAGAAGATGGGAGGTTGGCCATTGGAGCATTGGAATAGTCAAGTCTAGAGGTAACAAAGGCATGATGAGCAGATGAGCTGAGCCAGGGTGGATTTGAGCATTTGAGATAATACCGAGGTATTAGGAAATCTTGCTGATGGTGTGAATATTTGGTAAGAAACTTGTCTTTGGATCAAATGTAGCACAAGGTTGCAAGCAGTTTGGGTCAGCCTCAGACATTTGCCCGGGGGAGGGACAGAATCTGTGGATAGATGATGGAGTGGGTGGTGTGGACCATAAACAATGTCTTTAATCTTCCAAATATTAGAGTAAATTCCATTCCAGTTGTGTTATTACTAATTCTAATAATACTAATAAGCCAAAAAAAGGCTTGTTTTCTTTTTTCCACCTCTGATTGTAATAATCTTACAGAAAATTTGTCTCTCTTTCTTTTTCATTATTCTGCCTAACACCAAATCTTATGCCAGCCTAATCTGTCAGAATATTCCTGGACTCCTGTGACTTCTCTGATTTTTGACTATTCTTCCCATCATCCGCAAAATATGTACCTTTTTAAATTTAATTCTTATTCTGTACAGCATACTTGCGCCTACCACTCCCCCTTCTTTTACTACCAGTGTGCCTTGCTTGAAAATATCCTTGCATTCATTTTATGTGGGTATCCTCTTACCCTCCTATCCACCATGCTATTGCAAATTGGTGCCTTCTCAATTTTCATTATCCATCACTTTGAAAGTTCCCACTTAATCCATGATGACCTTTATGGTTCTGGAAATGGGTGGTGAGTTTGTCATCTGCTAACATACTCTTTCGTGTGAGTATTTCAGTCATAGATATTTTAAAAACCTTTGATCCAGCTCTGGTTGCTATTATTTTGCCTTGCCTGTTTATGTCAGGCTATTCCCTCTTAATATTACTTTGTTGAGCTCAAGGGGCCTGTACCTTAGCAATGCAGCTCTCCAAGCTCATACAACTCTTCTAATTTGGGCTTGCAACTTAGTGGCTAGTTTGTCATGTTTAAATTTCTTTGTCCCAGGAGAATTGGAAAGGATGACATTTCCTCATCTCAAATGAAGCTAATTAAAATAATGAATCAGAACATCAAAATTTGTTAGCATCAGTAAGTTTCAGGTTGGTCATAGACTTTGTATATCATGGAGCCTTGGGGGAAATAATACAATATATTTACAACACAGAAGCAGGCCATGCTGATGTTTGCACTACACAGGAACGTCCTCCCTCCCCTCTTTATCTCGCTCTGCCAAAATATCCCATTCTTTTCTCCCTCATATGCTTATCTAGTTGCCCTTTGAATGCATCTAATTATTTGCCTCACCGCTCCCCATTTTAATTTTATCTGCATGGTGCACCAAGATAAAAAGCTTGGACGCTCCTGGCTGTAGTTAATGGTGCATTCTCGGATTCTGACTTATTCAGCATATGTGATGAGGGCCTTGTCTGCCAGCTGGAGAGCTGATGAGAACCCCACATCACCTCTTTTTGGGAAGGCCCACTGAATTAAGTGCCAAGCAGACATTTAATTCAGTAAATTCAGAGAAAGTGTGTCACATTCCTTACTCAGTGAATATGCTTTGCGCTCTCTTGTTTCCTAATTTACGTTTTATAATGTATATTAACAACCAGTGGACTAGTTCGGAATCCCCCTTCTCTCTCTAACGTTCACATTGGCCAGATAAATGGATATTTTCTTTAATATTTAATATGAAACATACATTGTTATTAGTTCTTCTCTTGAGGGTCGAACAATGCAAGGCTAAAATGTAAATACATTATAATGAAAACCTAGGGTTGCATGAAAAATGTATAACTGTAGCAGCATTTAATTTAGTATGATTTCCCATGTCAAAACACATCCTTTGAAAATCATAATGTCAGTGTAGTAGGTACCTGTCAACACAGGTGACAAGCTGATAGATAAAATCCAGGATTTCAAATGGGAATCTAGCAGAAATGTGCCAACAAACATAAACTTGATTTCCAAAAATGGTTGTGTTTCTTAAGTGGTTTGGTTTACGAATGTCTCTTAAATTATCCAGTAATTTTTAATTCAACTCTAGACAAAGGAGTTTTAAAGTGACTAGCTTTTGGACCATCTTGATGAGCTTGATTTTTCAAGCCAATAGTGATTGAAATTAGTTTATAAGAAATAAGTATAGTCCACTCGTTCTTCACTGAGAGATGAGGGTGCTTGAGATAACTGAGAAAGGGCCATCTTTTCATGGATGAGATATTGAACTTGTAATCCACATCCATTTCTTTCAACGGAAGAAGGAAGTGCTGTGCAAATTCTCCCACAAAAGTTTCAAAAATAAAACAACATTCTGTTTGAGCTGCATTATTTCTCCAGATCTAAACCTGTTATTGTAATAACCGTGTGCTACGGTGAAGGGTAAATCTCGTTTCCATTTGAGGAAAGTATTCTTAAATACACCAACTGATTCTTGGAATGGATTGGGGCTTAAACCCTAATTACTAACTAATCAGACTCAGTTGTTCTATGGGTTTGGTGAAGGTGTACAGGAAAAAAGAGAGCAGTCAAAGTTTGAACAAGCTATTCCAAACCACCTATGAGTACATTTGTTGGCTACTCTTGTCATCTGTATGTTCTAAAAATAATTTAAAATCAGACTTAGCAAGCCAAGTTGGGAACAAAATTGAATTATGAAGTGTTATAACTAGACTTATTTGGTATTGTTAACTGCCTTTTTATCAATGTGACCTACTATCCATTTCCAATCTGTGTAACAAAATACATGACTTGTGTTTATAAATAGGATTCTTGTGGCCCTACGGCCCAATTCCACAACGGAACTCCACGTGCTTCCAGTATAATCGGCAGGGAGAAGGTAACTATTAAACTTCTAAACCTAAAAGATTGTAATAGCAAGTGTGAAAGAGCAACTTTGACAGGCCCTCGGGAATCTCTTTTTTAAAAAAAAATTCCAAGCACCCATCCATCCTCTCATGTGGAAGTGGGTGGCTTTCACTTCTTCAACTAGACATGTAAAAGAGACTTGTTGTTCACTTAAGTAAAATAAATTCCACGTGTTTAGTGGTGAGAAGTGCCTTTGAAAGCAGGTACTAGGCTGGCTGTCAGAAGGTGGGAAGGGGTGTTCTACAGGGATCGCTACTGGGCTGACTGTTCTCAACATGCATTAATGATTTGGAGTCCGGGAATTGAAAGTACAATTGCAAAACTTGCAGTCAGCACCAAGGAGGCGTATTTAATACAAAGGAAGACAATAACAAAATGCAAGAAGACATTAAAAACCTTGCAGAATATTTGTGTAAATGGCAAATACATTTCAATATAGAGAAGTGTGAGGCGGTGCATTTTGTTAGGAAGAGTAAGGAAGCCACATACTGCTTGGATAATAAGTGTAAATGGGGTAGAGGAGCAAGAACTTGTTCAGTGCAGATGCTATGAAAGGAAAGCAGTGAAGATATCTCAGTGAGAAATTACGCATGGTAGTTGGGATGACGAGGATTTTTAAGGAGATGAGGAAGGAAGAGCAGGTGCCAGAAGAGTAGGGAAAAGATGGACCAGGGTGTGATTTGGTGATGAAGAACACACTATTACTATCACATGCAAGGCAAGTGGTGAATGATACAGCCAGCCAGAGAGGCTTCATTTAGGGGAAGGTGGCATCACCTGTTAACAAAGTTTCCGTCCAGGTCATGGTATCAGGACATTGATCTACACTGAGCTCACAGATGGCAATGGCCTTGTCACAAGTGAACGGATATTTTGGAGGGAGAGACAGAGAGCTAGCTAGCTAGCCCACTGGCAATGTTCACAGGATCAGTACTGAGAGGGATGATTGGGATGGGAAGAGATCAGCCATAATACGGAGATTGTTTACATGCCCATACTTCCATCTCCATGTCACGTCATTCCCACAGATTCAGATGAAACTATCCAGGTCTTAAAATGTTGACATCCTGGAGTGAATTTGTTTTGTTTAGCATCAGAGAACTCCACTCTGCTGAGTTGTTGCAACTCTGATTAAAATATCATAGTGTGAATATTTTGGATGCCCTTATTGTGCAGATAGGTCCTTGACTGGATCTAAGTACCTGACAAAGTTTGGGTCTGAGCTGTGGCAAGGTTTGCTATATAACTCGATGCCATCAGAATTTCTGGTTAGGTAACAGAACGTTGCAGCGCTTGTTCCACTTTGAGCTAAGTTTTCTGAAATGACGTGAATTAGCTGCCTGCTTGAATGGTGAAGGAATGGAATGGTGCTTGCTTAACTGCATTGGAACATGGCCATCTGCTCATGCTCCATATCACTTAATATCTTTGGCTAGCAAAGACCTGTCAGAACTTCAGTCACTTTCCAAATCTTTATTTCCAATTATCTTAATGTTGAAATGTTTGATAAATGCCTTATTTGCCTGTGATTTTATTACAAGTGACAGAAGGGGTACGCAGCTTTTCTGTCCCTTATCTTCGTGAACAGAAAACGGGTTTGTTAAGGCTCCAGCCAGTAATAGGAAGTATTTATTTGATTTACCCCAGCAGCCTTTTATGTTGATCAATACAGTCTTGACTAAAATGACTTCAGATTTTAGTCATTTATTTGTCTTGTCCATGGTGTTCAAAGTTTAGCTTTGAAACTATATATTTCAAATCAGACCTTGGGCAGTCCCACCTGGATCCAGGTAGCATTCCTGTTTTCATTAACCTTTTGACAATTTGATATTAAGAGTGTATGCTTTCCTCCTTGAAGTGCAAGATAATGTGGCGTGTTTCTGTTTCCCCACAGGCATCCTCAGGCATCACTATTCCAAAGCCCCCAAAGCCCCCAGACAAGCCCCTGATGCCCTATATGCGTTACAGCAGAAAGGTACAGTATCTGCAGGATTGTATCACGGCATTTGCTGCAGCATTCATTCACCAGGCTAAGCCTAACCCGATTTACACAAGACAGCTGAGGAAAGATGCTTGCTATTGTATCGTTAGCCTTTCACTGCCTAAAGTTTCTAGCAAGAAGTGGGATTACTTTACAGTTTATACTTCCTGTTGGGTATTTATTATTTATGTAAACATCTGACATCTTGTACTAGGTGGAGCCTGTAATACATTCCTAATGGGAAATCTTTTTATAAAACATCTGAACTTCATTAAATCCTGGCCTGTAACTCACTGCTGCTTGGTTTAAAAGCGAGTCTTCCCATAGGTGCAACTTTACATTTAAAAAAATGAACATCTTTAAAGGTTGCGATCTGATTTTCCCTTTTCCTCTCTGTTCTTAGTTAAGACTTTGTGCTAGTCATTAACTTGGATGAGTTACTGAGTCCGACTGTGTGATCAGCTGAATATATGTTACTGGCATTTAACCCGCTACCATTCAACAATCTTTTGTCATTCCATTTGCATCCGTGTGAGACTTCAGCTCCTTCGCATTCTCAGACGTACTAACTCCGCCCAGCCAGCTTCCACCGATGATGTCACCAAGAGCTGCAGCTTAAATTTAAATTAAAAAAACTTTTTAAAAAAGTGATTTGTAGGACTACTAATCACAGAACCCCCTTATTAATGCCTAACTGTAGTAAGTACATTCGGGTGTTGGTCGTATTATACCCAGAAACTGTCTGGTTGACAGTGTGATAATTCTATTACTGTATTAGCTCTGTAAATAAGTCTCCTTATTACGTTTTAGGTATGGGACCAGGTTAAGGCCTCCAATCCTGATCTGAAGCTGTGGGAAATAGGGAAAATCATCGGTGGAATGTGGCGGGATCTCACAGATGAGGAAAAGCAGGAGTATCTGAATGACTATGAAGCAGAAAAGGTAAAACAGCAGGAACAGGATTCCTTTCAGTAAATGAGTTTCAGTGACCATAAAGTGCATCTGGTTGGTAGTGTTAATCATATAGGTTTGTTCTCCTTTTCTGTTTTCTTTGGGTGGGGGTGATATTTTTGACTTGAGGAATGTCAGCAATGAGAAATAGAACATTTATTCACCTCATGACAGCATAGACACAGTGTAACGCTCCCTTTATACATCCATCAAACACTGTTAAGCCAGATACAACACTTGTTGGATTCAAAAAATCAATCCCAAACAATGAGCTTTAATTCATCTTTGTTCCCTCCTTCCAGAATGCTATGCATTTTAGCATTTCAGTTTCTTACCCATCCCTTTGAGTGAGATTGCCAGTCTTCGTTCAGTCTTGGGTAGCTTTGTTCTGTGGATCCACATCTTTTGAGAACACAGTTAAGACTTCCAGCCCATATCAGCTTGGATTTGAACTCTCACTATCACGATGAAGGACCTATGAGTTTTTTTTTATAAGCTACTATTCCAGCCAATCCTTGTGTTAAGGCTTTGTAAAAAGTGCAGAATGTTTTGTTACAAACACATGGTTGGAATATTGTGTTTTCGTCCCCACCGCCCATTCGATTCCTGTCAGATGATACTCCTCGTTGATCAAGGTTTAATATCTTCAAGCACAGAGTGCGCTATCCACTTTTATGGCAGTGGTTCAGAGTGGTATCAGGCTCTTGGACAGAAGTAAAAGAAACTTTTGCAAAACAATTGATTAATTTAGAGAATTAATTGTGTGAAAACATTAAAATATTGTTTCTCTTCAAACAAGCTTCCTTAACAGAAAATTAATTTGATCCTTCTTCCTCTTGATCCAGGAGATTTTGTTGCTCAGCATATGGTAAAGGATCTATGGTTTATGCTGATCTCTCAAAACATTGCATTTTTCCTTCATACATATTTTATATTTTACTGTAGAGCCAGGGCCAATTTGCTTGTTGGAATCCAAGGGGCTGGACAAAAGCAGAAGGGAAAATGCTTTGCTAGTTCTAATTGAACTTGTTTAATCTAATGAAACATGAAGCTTTAAACTTTTCCACTGCTTGCCAACATGTCACAGATGTAGATATTGAGTATTGCAAATGTAATACACTTTACAAACCTATTCAATCTTATATTGATCTGAATGATGAAGGGTCATGCTCTTTTACCACTTCAGATGTCACCCCAATGCATGTGTCTCCACGTGTGATCAAGTAAATTGTTTTCAGTGGTATCTATCAGTCGGAGTAGAAGTAGGAGGAGGCAATTCAGTCCCCTCAGCCTGCTTTGCCATTCAACAAGATCATGGCTGATCTGGTTGTGATCTCAACTTCACTTTCCCATAACCCTTGACTCCTTTGTCTATCAAAAATCTGTCTAACTCAGCCTTGAACAAAATCAGTGACCCAGCTCCACTGCTTTGGGGAAGAGAATTCCACAGACTAACGACCCTCTGAGAGAAAAAAATTCTCCTCATCTCCATGTTAAAGGGGGGAGACCTCTTATTGTTAAACTGTCTCTCCTAGTTCTCGTCTCCCGATAAGAGCAATCATCTTCCCAATATCCAACCTATCAAGACCCCTCAGGATCTTGTATGTTTCAATAAGATCATCTCTCATTCTTATTTTCAATGGGTACAGGCCCAACCTGCTCACCCTTTCTTCATAAGATAAGCCCCTCATCCCATGAATGAGTCGAGTGAATCTTCTCTGCTGCTAACACATTTATACCTTTTTTTCAAGCAAGGAGACCAAAGCTGTACATGGTACTCCAGATGTGGTTTCACCAAGGCCTTGTACAGCTGCAGCAAAATTTCCCTGGTTTTATATTCCATTTCCCTTACAGTAAATGCCAACATTCCACTTTGTGCAGTAAGAATATTTTGGGAAATATTTTGATTCTGTGTAACTGGTACTCAGTGAAAGTAAGGGTGAGGCATTGCGAAATAGCGAGTCTAACATCTTGCAGCACAAGATGGTAGCATGCGAAGTTTCCTGCCTGTGATTCAACACTCAGTGAATTACCGATTTGTCATGTGAATCCTATAGAAAGAGGGAGACAGTTGGGAGAGTCACTGCTGTGTATCTCCCAGAGATGATCTTAGAACAGACAAGTTCTCATCTCTCTTCTACTTGGAGGTTGGTATATGACCTCCGAGTGGAATAATATACTTTAGGAGGAATGGATTGCTGAGTTTGGTTGTTCCCACTTTATGGATTTGCTTCTGTTTTCAGGTCGAGTACAATGAAGCCATGAAAGCGTACCATAACTCTCCCGCCTACCTCGCCTACATTAATGCAAAAAGCCGGGCTGAGGCAGCACTTGAGGAAGAGAGTCGCCAACGGCAGTCACGGATGGAGAAAGGAGAGCCTTACATGAGCATCCAACCAGCTGAGGATCCTGATGGTAAGCACTGTTTATCCACACTGTCCCAGCCTTTTGTGTGCAGATAGAATTTCATTCTACCTTGTGGGCTTTCACTAACCATAACTATGAAACGTATTAAATAGTTCATGATGATTAGGTGACAAACTTAATGGTGAATAAAGATACATGATGATTTGCAGTGTGCCACCATCCTTGAGACTTTATGGTATCTACATAAAGAAATACAAATATATGGGATAATATTTTTATTATAAGCAAGACCAATCAGTGGGAATTTCTACAAATATGTGCACTTGTCCTGTGATTTTCTCAGCACTGTGAGTCTCCTCCTGTTTTTGCAGCCTGTTTCTCCTCTTCTCTCATTTTCACTGACAGTGTTTCCCTATATTGCCTCTTTTTTTTCACTGCCAATTAGAGACAGACTGGATTCTCTGAAGAGTGGCTCACCTGACCCCTCACAGCCTATCTAATAGCTCAAGTCAGACCAGTTGTCTGGATGAGTGTAACCACAGCAACACTAAAGAAGCTCTTTAGCTCTATCCAGGGTAAGGCAATTCACAATAGGAAGATCCCAGATTTGATCTCGCCCTTGTGTAGGTTTGACTGATATCAACCTGGTGCAGCAGCTTTCCTACTACAGTTGCTATTGGTGACCTTGGGCTGGGGTTCCTGCTCCTGATCACTCTGAAGCCACTTCTCATGGAAGGGTACAAGCAGACTGGATTGTGATCTGCCTGGGCAAATAACCATTTGAGCAAAGTACCACAGCCGTGCAGCTGCCCTATCTTGTTGATGTTTGCTGGGCAATAAATTATCTGGGCAAGTTCTGAAACTATCACTAAAGTGACTGATAAAAACCAGTATTGATAAAATCCTGCTGTTTTCAGTAAGCATCTGCCCCTCCTTTTTTTTTTCCAGAGGCTAAGTGCAAACATCAAAATAGAGGTTTTCTGGAGCTAAAGATGATTTTGACAAATGATAGGCACAGTCTGATTTAGGCTTTGTTAGAATAATCTTCTGATTTTTTTAAACTCTAATTTAAATTGTAAGTTTTCAAACTGAGATTTCCAGTTTTCAGATTGATGGGATCCATGCTACCTGCCTGCTTTGTAAACATCACCTCTCTGATCAGTGCTTTTTCTATCCTTGTTCAGCTACTAATGTTATTTCTGTTGCTTGATACAAATCCTGTTCAATGCTTCTGCAACATAACTAGTCCAGGCAAAGCATTGCTAAAAATTCCTTTGACGGTTATCTGGTAACCTGATGGGTTGTTGGTGCAGCATATGATTTGAAACAGGTTTTTGGACCAGAAAGATCCCAGACTTGGTCCCTGGCCAGAATGGTTTACAATCATTTTTGGCAGCTTGGACAGGGGTCCTCACTCAGACATGCCTCAAAACAGTTGGGATTTAAGCACTTTGGAATGTTTTACTATGTTAAAGGTGCTACAAGGATGGGTCGAAGGTGGGTAGTGGAACAACAGAGGGAGGGAATGCCAGACTATATGGCCTAAACAGCTGAAGAAATGGCCTTGATGTAGCAGATGTAATGTGCAGCAGCTGGGAACAGAGCCATAACTTGGGAAGAACTTTCAGAGATGGGGAGGGGCTGGGACTTTGGAGGGCCGGGCCTCCTTGCATTACTCTGTCTGCCACTTTGGATGCTGTTGTGTGATATGGTACTGTTTCGGGTAAATATTAAGTTCTCAGGTTCCTAATTTTTTTTTTTCTCTTCCCCGCCTCTGGAAAAAACTCTTATTTGTTTAGTTCCTGTGCTATGCACCGTTCACTATTTAGATGTGAAAGCAGATTTCTGCACTTTAAACATTCCTGAACTCACTACTAAAAGGTGTGTGAAGGTGACTTCAGTTTATATCCAATCCGAAATTTTGCCAAATAATTCTATTCGATGCTTCTGCAACTTCGCATGGCTTTATTTGGACTAGCTAAAACATTTCTTTGATTATTTGGTCATTTTTTGGTGGTAGGCTCAGCACATGATTTGACATATGCCTTAAGGTTATTTTTCTCAATCATGTTCATCAGGAACAACAGAGATAAGCTTGTATCATATTACTGTACTCCTTCCTTGAAGAACTCCATTTATATATCAAGTATGTACTTAGTTTCCCACCCAAAGCAAAGGTTTGGAACCAGAGGATTTTTAAAGTTTATCTCACTAACTAACTCTGTGTAGCGAATGTCTCAGTAATTCTCAGACCTGTTCATGTCCTTGGTTCAGGAGAATCCTATCTGCCCCATTTGTACTTGTTTGTTTGTTATAATATTTTCAGATTTGTTGCTGTCAGTGGAACTTGTCAAGCTTGCATGGTACACTGTCAGCTGCTAATTGTTTTTCACAAAGAAGCATTTGACTTCTTTATCTGTCCCTCCCTTTCTCAGGGCCTTTTTATGCATCACACCAATCATGCACAAACTCCAGTTATAGAAGGTGCTATCAGATAGTAACAAGTGCTATATTTGGTCACCATCTGAAAACTTACTGTAAGTGAGAGAACCAGAATGGGATTGATTTTAAGCCTATATAACCTGTCAACAAAGGGGTGTGCACAGTTGGGGGTGGTGTGGAGGGGTGGGTGTTTAAAAAGGAGGCAGGGTCCTGGACTTCAGTTTGGCAATATACTCTTGCCATTTCTAATTTAACTCTAACGTTTTGAGTATGAAGCCTCATTAAAAAGGATAAACCAGAATCTGGTGACAATATTGAGATTGTGTCATTTTAGCTGTGTGGACATAACCCCACCCCCTATCAGGATCACCAGTCATGCCGATGAGCAGCAGAATGTGAAGAGAGCTGAGATGGTACGTCAATTTAATTTTGATTACAGATTCCTTGTGGGACAGGAGCAGCAGGAATGCTGCTCTGGACCCCATGAGGAAAGCACCTCCTATCTCAAATTTTCCATTCCCCTCCCATAATCATGTTTACATCCAGAGCCCCTCACTACCCAAAATCCCCGAAACCCAAAACTTCCGTGGACCTTTCTTGTGGATTCCTCTTGCCCCGGTTAAGATCAGGACTAATATGCATTCTGACAGCTGTGTTTTGTATTTTCAAATGCTGTAGTGCATGATTGTGGATTATTTGTTAGAATCTAGAAGGAAAAAATAGAATTTTAATACATTGCCCATACATTTTAAGAAAATCATTAATGTTTTCATTTCTTTTTCATGTTTACTATTTTGTTCAGTCTCATTCAACAGCACTTGGTCTGTGCTGGGTGGGGTTTGTCAGGGAGAAATGATACTACTGATGCTACAGATTTATGGTAATTGGCAAAAGATTCGGGGGGGAGATGAGAATTTTTTTTACACTAGTTGTTGTGACCTGGAATGAGCTGCCTGAAAGGGTGGTGGAAGCAAATTCAATATTAAAGGGAATTGGCTAAGTGCTCGAAAAGGAATGCTTTGCAGAGCTGTGGGGAAAATGCAGGGTGTGGGACAAATTGGGGTTGCTAGTTCAATGAATTTGCACAGGCATGCTGAATGATCTCCTGTGCTCTAAGACCCAGGCTGGATTTAATGGAGGTGAGAGATATCTCACCTGCTATCTGGAGAGCCGTGAAAGCCTATGTCACCTCTTTTCAGGAAGACACGCTGTATTAAGTGCCAGTCAGGCACTTAACTGGGCAGTGGTGGGCCTTTCCTTCCCATGAAAGATACATTGGCATTGGAGACAGTCCAAAGAAGGTTCACTAGGTTGATCCTGGGTATGGAGAGGTTGTCTTATGAGGAGAGGCTGAGTAGGTTGGGCCTGTACTCATTGGAGTTTAGAAGAATGAGAGGCGACCTTATTGAAACATATAAGATTCTTAGGGGGCTTGACAGGGTGGATGCTGAGAGGTTGTTTCCCCTTCTGGGAGAGTCTAGGACCAGAGGGCATAATCTCAGAGGAAGGGATGGCCCTTTTAAGACAGAAATGATGAGGAATTTCTTCCCTCAGGGTAGTGAATCTGTGGAATTCTTCATTGCAGAGGCTGTAGAGACTGGATCGTTAAGTATATTCAAGGCTGAGAAAGACATTTTTAATCAGTAAGGGAATCAAGGGTTATGGGGAAAAAACAGAAAAGTGGAGGTGAGGATTATCAGATCAGCCATGATCTCATTGAATGGCAGAGCAGACTCGATGGGCCGAATGGCCTGCTTCTGCTCCTATGCCTTATGGCCTTCCCTGGGATCAAAGACTCTGTGAGGCAGTGGCTGCTGCTGGTACGACACTCACTCAAGGCTGGGATCACCCTGGACCCAGGCACAGGTGAGTGATAGAAATGGAGGATGTCAGCAGCAAGGGATGGGGGAAGGGTTGGGTGGTGCTCTCAGTGAGCCCCAACCCCGTTAAGACCAGATCCCTCGATCAGGCATTGCGTGCCTTTGAACGAAAGACCCACCGGGAGTCCACAAACAACCCTGACAGGATTTGCTTGTCGTGCGCCTGACATGGCCAGCCCCTCACCCACAACTGAGTTAATACCATTAAATACCCACTCAGCCTCACTTGGCAGCAGGGTGAGAAGGTCATCCACAGCCATCCTGCCACTGACTTAATTAGGGTGGGGGGGCGGGAAGGTGGCAGGGTCCCCACCCACCACACTCTCACTTAATTAGGGTGGGGGGGCGGGAAGGTGGCAGGGTCCCCACCCACCACACTCTCGCTTGATTAAATGCCTCCTCGATTCCTAACTTGCCACAAGGGAAGGCATTAAATTCTGTCCTCCCTGTTCCATACATGCTGCATTTACCTTCCATGGGACTGAGTAGCTCATCACACCATCTTGCCCTGTTCCACTTTTCCTTCATCTATCTAGTCTAATCATTAATGTCGATTCAGTTTCTGCTTATCCTCTTGAGGAGAATTTGCTGCTGCGCTCCACTCTAAATCTCTCATGTTTAATCTTTGTATCTGTGGCTGCTCATTCTTGGCCCCTGTCTACACTGTCCAATTCTTTGGTAATTTTAAATATTTCTGTCATATTGTTCTGTAATGTGTGTTGTTCTATTTTCCAAGTCTTTCTCTATGTGTATCTTATACCAGGCGGAATACCAGTGAAATAAAAGTGAAATACTGCGGATGCTGGAAATCTGAAACAAAAACAGAAAATGCTGGAAAAACTCAGCAGGTCTGACAGCATCTGCGGAGAGAGAAAAAGCAGAGTTAATGTTTCGAGTCCTTATGACCCTTCTTCAGAGCTAAAGAGAAGTAAAAACGTAATGAAATTTATACTGTTTAAGGGGGGGTGGAGCAGGTGAAGCTGGATAGAAGGCCAGTGATAGGTGGAGGCAAAGGAGAGATTGCAGAGATGCCATGGACAAAAGGACAAAGGGGTGTAAATGGTGGTGGCACTGGCTAAAGGAGGTGCTGATGGTGGCATTAAGGATAAAAAGCAGAATGTGGTAATAGCAGGACAAGGGTAAGCACTCTGGAAAGAACAACATGAACAAGTGAAAGACAGCCCTTGTGGGGGTGAGGTGGGGGGAGGGGATGGTGGTGGGAAAAAAGATTGAAAATAGGATAAAAGGTGGGGATAAAATAATGAATAAAAATGAAAAATAAAAATAAGTGGATAAAAAAAATTTAAAAATGAAAAACTAAAAGTTAAGAAATGAATATTGAAAAAAGGGGGATAAAAAAAGGGGTGAGGATCGGGGAGAGAGTTCACGGTCTGAAGTTGTTGAACTCAATGTTAAGTCTGGAAGGCTGTAAAGTGCCTAATCGGAAGATGAGGTGCTGTTCCTCCAGTTTGCATTGAGCTTCACTGGAACAATGCAGCAGGCCAAGGATAGACATGTGGGCATGAGAACAGGGTGGAGTGTTGAAATGGCAAGCGACAGGGAGGTCTGGGTCATGCTTGTGGACAGACCGAAGGTGTTCTGCAAAGTGGCCACCCTGGTCTGCTTCACCTGAAAGGAGTGTTTGGGCCCTTGGACAGTGAGGAGGGAGGGAGGAGGTAAAGGGGCAGACGTTGCACCTTCTGCAATTTCATGGGAAGGTGCCGTGGGAGGGAGATGAAGTGATGGGGGTGATGGAGGAGTGGACCAGGATGTCCTGGAGGGAACAGTCCCTAAGGAATGCTGACAGGGGGTGTAGGGAAGATGTGTTTTGTGGTGGCATCATGCTGAAGTTGACGGAAATGGCAGAGGATGATCCTTTCAATGTGGAGGCTGGTTGGTTGAAAAGTGAGGACAAGGGGGACCCTTTGATGGCTCTGGGAGAGAGGGGAAAGTGTGAGGGCAGAGGCGCGGGAGATGGGTCAGACATGGTTGAGGGCTCTGTCAACCACAGTGGGTGGGAAACCTCGGTGAAGAAAGACATGACAGATGTGCTGTTTTGGAATGTGGCATCATCAGAACAGATGCAACGGAGGCGAAGGAACTGAGAGAATGGGATGGAGTCCTTACAGGAAGCGGCGAGTGAGGAGCTGTAGTCAAGGTAGCTGTGGGTGCTGGTGGGCTTGTAGTGAATATTGGTGGACAGTCTATCACCAGAAACGGAGACAGAGAGGTCAAGGAAGGGAAGGGAAGTGTCAGAGATGGACCACGTGAAAATGATGGAGGGGTGGAAATTGGAAGCAAAATTGATAAATTTTTCCAGGTCCGGACAAGAGCATGAAGCAGCACCGAAGCAATCATCGATGTACTGAAGAAAAGAGTTGTGGGAGGGGGCCTGAATAGGACTGGAACAAGGAATGTTCCACATACCCCATAAAGAGACAGGCACAACTGGGGCCCATGCGGGTACCCATAGCCACACCTTTTATTTGGAGGAAGTGAGACAAATTTAAGGAGAAATTGTTCAGTGAGAGAACAAGTTCAGCCAGACGGAGGATGGGGATTGTTTGGGCCTCTGTTCAAGGAAGAAGTGGAGAGCCCTCAGACCATCCCGGTGGGGGATGGAGGTGTAGAGGATTGGACATCCATGGTGAAGAGGAGGTGGTTAGGGCCAGGGAACTGGAAATTGCTGATCTGATGTAGGGCATCGAGGAATCATGGATGTAGGTGGGAAGAGACTGGACAAGGGGAGAGAGAATGGAGTCAGGACAGGAAGTGAATCAAGATACTAGTGAATCTGCAATTAAACATTCTATAACTTCAATAGCCTTTCTATAGTATGGAGCTAAATATTGAGTGAAGTAATTTAATTGAGTTTCATTTAGGCTCATATAGGTTTTTATATTCAATATCTCTTGAGATAAAACCAAGAATTCCATTAGGTTTTTATCTATGGACTTATCAACCTTTAATGTCCTAGGAACCTGTTACACCAAATTGCTCTGTTCTTCCACAGCCTGAGCCTACTTCCATTCACAGTATCATTACTGCTGTTACTTTCTTTTACCAAAATTAATTATCTCTCACTTCTGACAATGAATTTTATTTGCCACTGTGTAGCCCATTCCACCATCTTATTAAAACCACTTGCAGCTTCCTTGGTTTCCAAACAATTAACTATACCTCTATTTTTGGCATCATCTGCAAATTGGACACCATTCCCTCTAACCCCATATCCAAATCATTGATGCGCACAGTGAACAGTAGTGGCCCCAAAATTAAACCCTGTGGGTTGCAATTACCCACTTCCAAATCATTAACTCATACACTTTTTTTTAACCTTTTTAAAGCAATTTTAATGCAGCTTGCTATTCTCCCTAATTCCACACCCCTTAAATCTCTCTAGTAATCTCACACCCCTTAAATCTCTCTAGTAATCTCCCATGTAGTACCTGTTCTAAAGTCAACCCACTGCATTTCCCCATTTATATTTGTCTGTTATCTCATAGAATTATATTGAATTGTTGAGCAGTATCATCCCTTTTGCAGCCCTTACTGATTACTCTTAACTATGTTCTTTTTATCTAGATACACTTAATGGGATCTTTAAATTAATTTCTATAGCATTTTTCTAAAGTAATATCAGAGGTAGGGCATGGAGTAACTCAGCACCTATATTTCTGGATTGGAATGCGATGGCTGGGGAGGAACAAAAAGGGAATCACTTCAGAAAATGCTGAAAATACTCAGCAAGTCAAGCTGCATCTGTAGAGAAGAAAATAGACTTAATGTTTTTGGTGAATGACCTTTTGTCAGAACTCTTTGTTTTTCTCTCCACAGATACTGCTTGACCTGCAGAGTATTTCCAGATTCTTGATCAGATTGCCAGCACCTGCAGTATTTTGCTTTTTTTTGGGAATTACTTCATTGCACCTAACCATTTGATGTAACTTGCAGAAGAATAAAATCAGATTCAGCATTATATCTTGAACTGATGTATGAAACTGTGTAATGGCCTTTGGTATTTTGTATGCTTGATGGCTTCTATTCACTGCAGTAGAATGATTGAAGTTTTCAATATATATATATAACAGATGCCATATGCATGACTGCTGTTAGTGTTACGATCCCCAGCTGGAGTTACCCCTGGACAAGCCTGATCCCAGAGTGGAACCCAGCTTGACAGATCCTAACATTTGTTTGTTTAGATATGTGGAGAGGGGCTACTGAACAGAGTCACTGGAGTCAGTTAATGAACTTTTAACAAAAGCATAAAACATTTATTAAACAAGAAAAGATTAACTATATTACAGTACTCCTTCACAACTATACCTTTACAGATATATACAGATTTGTAAGGATAACGCAAGTTACAAAATCCATCTTATATTGTAGTGTCCACAATAAGTACACAGTTCATGTAAATGTGACCTGTGGCCACACACATCTCATTCTGAATCCAAGTGACAGATGCCACCCAAGACAGCTGCAATGAATCTCTCCCCAACTCCCCCAGACGCTTGTCACACTATGAGCCAACCGGTCTCTCTACACTCCATGTTTTACACAAGGGTTTCCAATCTCCGCTACCTAATCTTGCCTTGGAATCTTCCCCAAACCAACACTTCCTCTCAGACGCCTTCCGCAAGGGTTCATCCCCAGGGTTTTGAACTCTGCTCCTCATGTTCCTCTTCCCTGGGTCACTACATGCATTCAAGCTGTGTCTCATGCACACTCTCTCACTGACTCAGCCGTCAACAGTACACCACTGCTTCACATGCCCGTAACAAAGAGTTACAGATCTTCAGCTGTCTCTTTGGCCCTCCTGGCCTTTTGCAAACTGTTCTCACTTTAAATCTGCTTTCTGCAGCTTTTGTCACTTTAAATCTAAAGCTTGAAGCCTTTCTCTCTGCCTCCGCTCTTAACTTCACTTAACAGGACCTCTGGCAGGTTCCTGTCCTACCTTTAACTAGAAAGTCTGCTTGGGACCTTCTCATGTTCCACTCCCCTGGATTTTGAAGCCTTCTCTTTAGCTTGAGATTTTTTATTGTCCCTTTTGCTCCAGTCTCTCTCTGGCAGCTACTTTGAACCAATTTTAGCTTGGAACTGGATATCTGTCCCTTTTAGGTGGCTTCTGTTTAGCAGCTGTCTTCAAATTGACCTCAAAAGTGCTGTTTTTTTTTTAGTTTTTTGTGTATGTCTGTGGGAGGGACCTGCCTCTCTGGTCCCCTGTTGCTAGGCAACAACCCAGTTTCTCTACTTTTGTTTAACTGTAACATTTGTAAAACTCTCATTAGAAATGCAGGCACTTTCTAAAGTGGAACTAAAACTAAATTTGACCTTTTCTTAACATACAGATACAGAAATATAAATCAAACTTAAACATTAAAGCTAAAACTCATTCCTAACACCCACAAATACCAATATAACTTACTTAAACTATCTCTGTTTCCTAGCATTAGCTATGCTAAAATCAGGAGTTAAACGCTAGTCTCAGTAATGGTGACCTTAAGACTATCATCAATTGTCATAAAAACTCATCTGATTCACTTACGTCCTTCAGGGAAGGAAATCTGCCATCCTTATCTGGTCTGGCCTACATGTGACTCCAGACTCACAGCAATGTGGTTGACCCTTAACTGCCCTCTGAAACGCCTGAGCAAGCCACTCAGTTCAGGGGCAATTTGGGACGGGCAACAAATGCTGTCCTTGGCACTGACACCCATATCCTATGAAAGAATTTTTAAAAATCTGAACTTCAGTTGTGTCAGGAACTGAGAAACTTTCCATAATTAATTAGCCTAATTTCTATTCTGCTAACTTTCTTCTTTCCCAATCCTCTCAGATTATGACGATGGCTTTTCAATGAAGCACATCTCTGCGGCACGTTTCCAGAGAAACCACCGTTTGATTAGTGAGATTCTGAGCGAGAGCGTAGTCCCAGATGTCCGATCTGTGGTGACAACGGCACGAATGCAGGTTTTAAAACGGCAGGTGCAGTCACTGATGGTTCATCAGGTAGGTAGTGAGTCCTGCAAAATGGGGTTCATTTTATCTTTTGACTGCCAATTAATATGTTGATATCTTGCCTCACTCTGCACCTCCTGTCAACTTTTCTCATTTATAAATTCCTGTGTCTACTTTATAATGGAATTTGTCAATGATAGTTTTTGTTCTTGTATTCTACACTAAATCCCTTCCTTTTAATCTTGTATGTAGACCCCTTGTTCTAGACTGCAACTAATGGAAACCAGGCAGATTTAGTCTGGTAGAAGGTTAAAGTGTTAAAAACACAAATCTTGATTCAAACCCCTCCCCTCCGACCCATCCATTTCTGGTTTTAGTGGAGATGGGACAGTGGGTGGGCAGTCAGTCTGCCCTGAGGAAGGAGGTTGCAGGCCTCATTGTAATTCTCCATTTTGAATTTAACTGTGAAAGGCTGGGTTTCCCAACCCTCAGGAAACCTGGCAGGTAAACCAAGGTGAGGGCTGTAGAATCCAGGAAGTTAAGTGCCTCCTCACCTACCTGCTGTATCCAGCATACGTGCCTGAGCAGCCCCCAGTGATGGAGCACCCCCCTACCTTCCTAACCCACTCCACCATCACTGACTTCCTTCTGATCCCTTCCATCTTTCCCACAAGCCTTCAGGCTTCCCTTCTCCCTGGCCTGCATTGAAATTTCACTGCGGGGGAACCCCAACTTGTGGGTTGTCTGTGCCTTTCATACCTCCTTATTCCCAGTGGGCCAGTTAAGTTTAAAATTCAGTAGTTTTTTTCCTTTGTATCAGATGGAAACTTTGATTCTGGAAGGCTGCTGTTATGCTTGGAAGCTATACATCAGCATGAATCACCTCACTCATTTTTAAAAAATCTTCAAGCCAATATTCTATATCACTTCCTCTCCTGAACGTTCATTGGAGTACAGGAACCACAGGTAACAGCAGCACCTGGATACTCTAGTCGAGTGGCCATTCTGAACATGTATTCCTAAATAACATGGTCTAGACAATGAACTGGTTCAGGTATCTGAACTGAGCTTGTTTCCATTAGGAATCAAGTGCAGAATCTGTGGCTGAAACCTGTACCATTGCCCCACACCCCCATCAACCACAGTATCTCGCTAACCCAGTGACTTGGTGGTCAATGTTGTACTCCAACCATCATCCTTACTTAGATCTACTAACTATGTGCAATCTGGGATGTTCCTGGCTTTGTATGATGCATCTAATGATTTATATTTACCAAGGGTCCCTCTTTTTCATGCATTTTCTTCTATTACAAATGTATAACTGAAATCGGTGATTTAATAGGTGTGTGGTTGTGAGTGATAGCCAGCATTCTAGGTCAGTTTATTCTTAACCCTTCCCTATTGAATAAACTGAGTCTCTACAGCCCCTAACAATTTCTGCAATTTTTTAAAACTCCTAAAACATACATTTCTGTAGGAGCTTTTGTAATCTAAGGGCAACCCAAAGAACTTTACAGCCATGATAAGTACTATTGTAATTCAGGAAATGTGCAGCTAATTTATACACAGCAAACTCCCACAAACAGCAGAGTGATTATTTTATTTTAAAATGATGTTTTCTGAGGGATAAATGTTGGCCAGAACACTGGTGATAACTTCCCAGCTGTTCTTTGAAATACTGCCATGGGATCTTTTACATCCATCTGAGGATCTTTTACATCCATCTGAGAGAGTTGGGGGTTCAATTTAACATCTCGTCAGAGAGATGACACCTTCGACAATGCAACACTCCCTTAGTACTGCATTGGAGCCTCAGTTTTTGTGTTCAGGTCCCTGGAGTGTGATCTGTACCCACAACAATGATAAACTGAAGTATTTGTTATTTTTCCTAAGAGTGAGTTTTCAACAATGCAAAGCAAATCAGGAAAAATACAACTTTTAAATAAGTTTGGAGATGAGTCTTCATATTCCTAAATACTTTCTTCATTTTCAGTCACTTAATTGAACATTTAGTTGGTCTCCAAATATAATCTTAAAACACATTTTTCTTTAGCGGAAATTGGAAGCCGAGCTCCTTCAAATCGAGGAACGCCATCAAGACAAGAAAAGGAAATTTCTCGAAACTACAGAATTGTTTAATAATGAGCTAAAGCGGGTAAGGATAAATTTGTTTTTGGGTTGGGTACCTATCCAATAACTAAAATATTCTCTGCATAAACCTTAGATTTTCTGATGATGTTAACTCCACTGCTTATCTGTCATTGTTGAACTAGTGTGAATGTTGACAATTGGAAAATCAAGTTATGATTAGTCAAGGAAACCCTTTAGTATTTTGTGTATATTAGCTTACCTTATGCAAAGTTCATATACCATGAGGTTTAATATTCTTCAGCGTTACATTCACTGAAGCACAATTTGCACCTGAGCAAGTTGTTGCATGAACAAACTATCCCTACATGACCCACGTAGCACTTGGTCACAGCTTGGTGTCCTGACTTAGTTAACCTTCGCTGGGTCACCAGTTAGGACACTGAATCGCCTTCAGGCTAGAAAAGGGAAAATTGATTGGTGCTCATGCACGTGACAGATGTTTGATAAAGACAGAGTCAGGCTGTGCTATGATGTCCTCAGGGGACTGATAACCTGCCGGTGTTCATTGGTTGGCGTTGACACATGATTAGTAACCGTTAGAGAAAGATATCAGAGGGCACCTCCACCCAAAAGGGATCAGTATCTCCAGGAGAGAAGAGAAAATGGTGGATTAAAGATCCTAGAAGAATGGGAGAGTTTGCTACTGGAGCCTATCCTGCTATATGTCCCAAACAACACTAACAATGTTGTGTCTGCTGTCTTGGCAATCTTTCATTTTAATTTTCTTTCGTTCTTTTCCCTTCAGGTACTTTAGTTTTCCTTTATTGCTTTGTACCTTTGGTACTTTGTGAAAATCCGCAAGCAAATGGACTTTTATAATTCTCCCTTGCAAGAACATTGCATTCAGATGTATCTGTCACTTTAGTTGAGTTTTGCTCTTGGCTGGTAATGCTTCTGCCATTAGGATCAGGAGTTAGGCCACTTGCTTCCTTGAGCCTGAAGATTCTTTCTCATCCTGCTGAGTACTGAGGTATTGTCTTTGACCCTGACTTCTTTTCAGGCAGGTTGTGTCTGTCAAGTTACTGGGAAACTGCAAACCCATTACCTGCAAAATCAAGCATGTATTCCACACACGGCATAAAAAGACTTGTGCAGTTACATGGAATCCTCCAATTCTGGTCCCTTGTGCATCCCTGATTTCCCTTGCCCTTCTATTGGTGGCTGTGTCTTGAGCTACATAAGGCCTAAGCTCTGGAATTTCCTCTCTAACCCACTTCAACCCTCTCTCCTTTTAAGTTGCTCCTTAAAACCAATCTACTTGACCAAAACTATTGGTCATCTGTTGTAATATCTGTGTTTCGATGTCACATTTTGTCTGATAACCCTCCCATGAAGCACCTTTGCTATATTAAAGATATTATATAAATGCAAGTTGTTGTTGAAAATATTTGCTTATCTGGTGTTTTCTTAAAAGCTGGATGATGTTGATATCTTTGGGTTTTTGCAGCTTTTTGTTTTCACCTCCCCTTGCTTTATTTAGTTGTGCAATTTAAAGGTGGAGGTTGACATGGAGAAAATTGCAGCTGAAATTGCTCAGGCTGAAGAGCAGGCCCGCAAGCGTCAGGAAGAACGAGAAAAGGAGGCTGACCATGTAGAACAGCCCCAGAGTAATATACCCGAGGAACCCCCAAGCAGCAGTGAGGCTGATGAGTCCAAAGTGGAGGAGACCCCAATGGACACAGGTAACAGAATGAGCGGACTGCAATGTTGCGTCTCAGTGTTTCTTTTTCTAAAATTCATTAAGACCTGGGCATCACTGGCAAGGCCAATGTTTATTGCCCATCCTTAGTCACTCTTGAGAAGACCATTTTGAACCAGGCTGTGTGGTGAGGGTTCTCCCATCATGCTGTTAAATGGGGAATTGCAGGATTTTGAACAAGCAAGGATGAAGGATCAGCCATATATGTCCAAGTTGAGTTGGTGTGGTAGTGTTCTCCATGAACCTGCTGCCCTTTTCCTTCTAGCTGCTGGTGATGTGTTGACGAGGTCTGGGCAGGTTGCTACAGTGCACTATAGTGCATCCTGTAGATAGTACACATTGCAGCCATGCTGCATTGCTGGGGAAGAGTGTGAATGTTTAAGGTGGTGTGTAGCTGATATCAAAACTGCTGTATTATAAGAGTAATGTCAGTGGAACAGCTGTCAACTTTTTTTTTAGCAGCCGTCTTGTATGGTTACTTGGAGCATTGAGTATTGAGCGGGCACTCTGCATTTATGTGCTTGATGGTATATAAATCAAGACTGTGCTTTTTCTGTCAGGGGACAGGAAAAATTGGGCACAGCCCAATTCAGAATGAAGAAGAGTCATACCGACTCGAAACGTTAGCTCTGTCTTTCTCTCCATAGATGCTGTCAGACCTGAGTTTTTCCAGCAATTTTTGTTCTTGTTTCGGATTTCCAGCATCCGCAGTATTTTGCTTTTAAATCAGTAGTGTGCTTTCTCCATAACCTGGCTATACCTACCTTCTAATATCAGGGTCCAAAACTTTAACTTCAGTAATTGCATGCATTGTTTCAGTTTTGCCTATACTCTGGGGGCAGAATTTTCTGCCTATCGGGCGGGTGGGCCTGACCCAATCTCCGGTGGGTGGGGAGCCCATCCCTGCCGGAGAAGCGGGCCCTGCCGCCATTTTATGTGGGCGGGCCAATTAAGGCCCTCCCAACGTGATGTCCGCCGGGAAATGCTGTGCAATTCCTGTGTGGGTGGGCGGGTTCCCCAAAAGCGAGAGCGTGCTCTTTCACGCATGCACATGGAAGTGCGCACATCTCCCTGTGGCTAAGTGCTGCCTTGGGAGATCGCTGACAGCTTTAAAAACGTTAAAAATAGAAAAGAAAATCCTTAACATTTTCCCCCTCATGTGACAATGTCACACGAGATGGGACATGTTCATAATTTACACTAAAACTTTATGAAAATTTTTAAACCCGACACGAAACCTCGTCCCGCCAGTGGATGAGGTTTCATGTTTTTTCTAGTTGCTGCCGGAGCTCCTGACCTGCCCACCAGCCTTCAGGTTGTACGAGCAGGTCCTTTAATTGTTTCAATGATCCTGTCAATGGCCTCAATTGACCATTGACAGTTCAGCGGTGCTGCAGCTGATTTTGCTGCGGGCCCACCTTCCTGAAAATTTAAATGGGGCGGGATGATGTCAGGGGTTCCACTGACACCATCCCGCGTCATTTTACATGTCGGCGAGCGCCGCCGCCCCCCCCCCCCCACCGCTCGCCGACGGCAAAATTCAGCCCTATAAATTGCTTCATAGCATTCTATTGCAGATTTCTGTGTATAGTTTTTGCATTTTTCTCCCAAACATGCAGCCTTTTATTCCGTGTCAACATGTTATCCATTTTTATTTCTGTATATTACAGAAACAGGTGCATAAAAACTTTTTCTCTGACCTTTGTTCTATCAGGTGTGCTGCACACAGATCATCTGATACCCAGTTCTTTTTTGGAGATGGGGTTGGGATGGGATGGGGTGCTGATCACCGCCTCACTCCCAGTCTGTACTATGTAGGTTGGCTGACTCCAGTTATTGGGTGTGGTACTGGTTGTAGTTGCTTGATGGCATTTTGCAGGCATCTGGAGACACCACTTTCAGGTGCAGCTGTTTGCTTCCGGCAGTCTTGTTCTTCATGAAAAGGGTGATTCACTTGTTTGACTATCTTGAATACCTAGTGAAATGTATCTGAATACTTCAGTGATTATCTTGAATGTTGCTTTCACAGGTGTTATCATTAATCTCTTCAGGCTGAAAGGAAATTCCACATTAACCATTAACCAACTAGTTTTCAAGCCAGAATCAGCACTTGTACTTTTCGATGTTTAGGGTGACCAGATTTTCAGAAGTCAAAACTGGGACACAATGAAAAGCCTGGGGTAGGCAGGGCTCTGTGCTGATTGGGTGACCAGTGGCAGGAGTCTAGGGAAGGGGCTGTTGAAGGTGGGAGGTCATGTGATGGAATATGTCCAGCCAGAGTTGGCAACCATATTCCATAGATTGTTCAGAAGGCATCATTAGCAGTGGAGCCGTTGGCACCAAAAAGATAGTGATGACTCCCTTGGAGATGCCAAGGCAGCAATAGGAGGAGTGGGGTGGTGATGGGGTGTGTGAATACAGCTCAGCTGCATACAATGCAATCTGAAGAGTGTTTACGGGAAGAAGGATGAAATTTCACAGATCCCGTCTGTAACCCCACCCCCGCAGTTGAGTTTATATTTGGTGAAAAAGGAAAAAGTGAAAGCTGGGATATTTGAACTATTTTTAGGAAATCGTCAGGACATAATGAAAAACTGGGAGTGACCTGACGGAACCGGAATGTCTAGTCACCCTGTCAATGTTGTAAATTTATAAATCGAGCATCAAGTTAGATTAATTTTGTAGCAAAGAACCACCATCAACACAATCAGCCAACTGCCTTCTTTCAGTCCTGTAAACTCTTACGGAAAGATCACAGGTGGTCACAGTGGCCAGAAGTGCTTGA
The DNA here is from genome assembly GCF_017639515.1 of Carcharodon carcharias. Taxonomy (NCBI): domain Eukaryota; kingdom Metazoa; phylum Chordata; class Chondrichthyes; order Lamniformes; family Lamnidae; genus Carcharodon; species Carcharodon carcharias. The sequence goes on along the minus strand of NC_054489.1, from coordinate 4,107,986 downwards.
AATAGAAATATGAACAGGAGGGAGCAGAAATAAATAGAGACAACATCAAAGGAACAAATCAAAGAGGAAGGAAATTGTGACTGGCATGACTTTAAATTAATATAGTCTACTTGGCGTTATGAAAGCTGATATCCCCTTTGCTCTCTCTGACAATGGTACCTGCCGATATCCTTTTAGCGAGTCAATCTTTGTGATAACTTTCGATTGTTCCACTTGCTCATTGCAATCCTCCAGCCATGGTGTGGGATATGAATCCGCTTTTGTCACCTTTCGAACGGTCTTTGTGTTCCATCCAGTTTCGGTACCAGGTCAATAGACGAACTCCAGTTACTGCAACTAGATTCAATGATATCGCTTTGAAGCATGAAATCAATTTCTTTTTCTACTTGTGATAACTTTGCAGGATTTAATCTATAAGGCTGTTGCCTCACTGAAGATATTTCTATACATACATCATGTAAAGCTAAATGTGTCTTTTCCAACTTATTTCCACAAATAGTTTTGTGTGACTGCAATAACTTTTCCAAATCATTTTGACACTTGCTTGGAAGGTAACTCAATATTTCATTTAAATTTTCAAGCACCCCCTCATTATCCAATTTGATTAGAGGAAAATCAATTTCAGAGCCCTGCACTTCTACCTCTTTCTCATCATCCACCATCGCTAACACCTTTTTGTTCCCCTTCCCAGTCAAAAGTACTTTTTAAGCATATTTACATGATACACCGTCTGCTTCTTTCTTCTACCTGGAGTATTTATTAAATAATTTACTTCACTCAATTTCTTTTCAATCCTGTAAAGCCTACTAAATCTTGCATTTAATGAATCCCCTACCACTGGTAACAAAACTAACACATTCTCTCCAGAAACAAAGCTGCGAATTTTAGTTGTCTTATCTGCTTTCACTTTCATCACTTGCTGTGATATGAAATTTGACCCCTGATTTGAGTATTTCTTTAGGTAAACCATATTTTGTAAAAAATTTAATTAATTCCTCCACAATCTTTTTAGTTGTAAAATTTCTTAAAGGTATCACTTCAGGAAACCTAGTAGAGACATCCGTTATTGTTAATAAATACTGATTTCCAATTTTAGTCTTAGGGAGGGGTCCTACACAATCGATCATGTCCCTGGTAAAAGGTTCTTCAAATGCTGGTATTGGAATTAAAGGTGCCGGCTTAATCACTGCTTGTGGTTTTCCTGTTGCTTGACATATACGACAGGTTCTACAAAATTTGACCACATCCCTATGTAATTCTGGCCAAATAAAATGCCTCTATCTTTTTCCTGTGTTTCCTAATTCCTAAATGTCTCCCCATTGGAATTTCATGAGCAATCCTCAGAATCTCATTTCTATAACCTAATAGATAACAATCTGATGCACCTCCCTGAGACATAATCCGATTGCCATTTTCTCATTAATATATCCCCTCAAAGATAATATACTGTAATGCATTTTGCTTCGATTTCTGAATAAGCTTCCTGATATAACTGTTTTAATTGCAAATCATTTTTCTGTAGCTCCACTAACCTCTTTGAGTTAAACACTTCAAATGAACTGTTCTGCATTCCTTCCTCCTGAACAATGTTATCAAAAACAGAACAAAAACAGAATTACCTGGAAAAACTCAGCAGGTTTTTGCAGAGAAGAAAAGAGTTGACGTTTCAAGTCCTCATGACCCTTCAACAGAACTGAGTGAATATTAGGAGAGGAGTGAAATATAAGCTGGTTTAAGGTGGGGTGGATTGGGGGGTGGGGGGGGGGGGTGGTGTGGTTGTAGGGACAAGCAAGCAGTGATAGGAGCAGATAATCAAAAGATGTCACAGACAAAGGAACAAAGAGGTGTTGAAGGTGGTGATATTATCTAAATGAATGTGCTAATTAAGAATGGATGGCAGGGCACTCAAGGTACAGCTCTAGTGGGGGTGGGGTGGAAAGACTAGCAGGGCATACAAGATTTAAAAATAATGGAAATAGGTGAGAAAAGAAAAATCTATATAAATTATTGGAAAAAACAAAAGGAAGGGGGAAGACCCAGAAAGGGGGTTGGGGATGGAGGAGGGAGTTCAAGATCTAAAGTTGTTGAATTCAATATTCAGTCCGGAAGGCTGTAAAGTGCCTAGTCGGAAGATGAGGTGCTGTTCCTCCAGTTTGCGTTGAGCTTCACTGGAACAATGCAGCAAGTCAAGGACAGACATGTGGACAAGAGATCAGGGTGGAGTGTTAAAATGGCAAGCGACAGGGAGGTTTGGGTCTTTCTTGCGGACAGAGAAAGACCCAAACCTCCCTGTCGCTTGCCATTTTAACACTCAACCCTGCTCTCTTGCCCACATGTCTGTCCTTGGCTTGCTGCATTGTTCCAGTGAAGCTCAACGCAAACTGGAGGAACAGCACCTCATCTTCCGACTAGGCACTTTACGGCCTTCCGGACTGAATATTGAATTCAACAACTTTAGATCTTGAACTCCATCCCCACCCCTTTTCCGTTTCTTCCCCCTTCCTTTGGTTTTTTCCAATAATTTATATAGATTTTTCTTTTCCCACCTATTTCCATTATTTTTAAACCTTGTATGCCCTGCTAGTCTTTCCACCCCACTCCCAATAGACCTGTACCTTGAGTGCCCTGCCATCCATTCTTAATTAGCACATTCGTTTAGATAATATCACCAACTTCAATACCTCTTTGTTCCTTTGTCTGTGACATCTTTTGATTATCTGCTTCTATCACTGCTTGCTTGTCCCTACTTCCACACCACCCCCCAACTTCTCTCCCCCCACCCATCCCCCACCTTAAACCAGCTTATATTTCACCCCTCTCCTAATATTCACTCAGTTCTGTTGATGGGTCATGAGAACTCGAAACGTCAACTCTTTTCTTCTCCGCCGATGCTGCCAGACCTGTTGAGTTTTTCCAGGTAATTCTGGGGTTTTTTTTGGATTTCCAGCATCCGAAGTTTTTTGTTTTTATCTCTGTTGTTATCAGATACAGTGCCAGCTAATTGGATTTCGGCACCCTCTTCTTGCCTTTGTACTGCTTGCTTATCTTATTTATTTTGTTCTTCCCGATGGGCCTTTGTGTTATAACAAGATCAATCAGGAAACAATCCAGAATGTTCCTTCTGTAGCATTTCTGTTGCAAATACTTTTACAGGCTGCTCAACTACATAGGCATCACCCACATTTGCGATCCAGTTATATCATTACCCAGAATAAATTGAACCCCTGCAACAGGCAATTTTTCCACCACTCCAACTATAACTTCACCATTCTTCCATTTGCCCTTTAAATTTACCTTCCACAACAGAATGGATTTAGCATCTCCATAAACCCCACTTATTACTACCTTCTTCTGCAACACTCCCTCTTAACAACAAATATCACTATCCCACAATATTAAAGATTGATTAGCTCCTGTGTCTCTTAAAATTTTAACATCTCTATCTACTCCACCCTGTACACATGGAAAGACTTTCCCTTCACACACAAAATCTTTAAACATTTCTGCAACCTGCTGCTCAGAATTATTTTGAGTAAACTGTGAACACATTCCCACTTCTTTACCTTTCACTGGTTCTCCCTGTTTTACCTGTACACAAACCATTAATTTCTTCTGTGCCTGAATCTCAGGACCCGCAGTACTTTTACTTCCAGAGCTTTTCTGTATCCCAATAATTCCTACAGATTTTTCCTGCAACCTCCAACACACTGACTTTGTGTGCCCCACTTTATTACAATGAAAGCACCTCAATTTTCGAATGCCACTTCTACGTTCAACACCTTGCTTTTTGTTCTGAGAAAAAACTTCCTGGGAACTTCCAGCTACTCCTCCTCTTTCCTGACTACCTGCCTTCCTTTCACCTTCCCACTTTTTATCCTTTTCTAATTTGAAAGGGTGACTGAAAATAGGTTTAGCTCCATGAACTGACTCATAATCATCAGCTATCTCTGTTGCTTGTCTTACAGAATCAACCGTCTGTTCCTCCACATGAGTTATCACTACTGAAGGGATTGAATTTTTAAATTCTTCCAAAAGCATGACTTTCCTAAGAGCTGCATATGTTGTCTCTATTTTTAACGCCTGTATCCACCAGTCAAAATTACTTTGTTTTACTCTTTCAAACTCAGTATAAGTTTGCCCAGGCTGTTTTCTCATATTCCTAAATTTCTGCCTGTATGCTTCAGGAATCAACTCATATGCAGTCAAAATAGGTTTTTTCACCAAATCATAATTCACTGACATTTCTTCTGAAAGCGAAGCATATACCTCAAGCCCCCTACCTAATAACTTAGATTGTAATAATAATGTCCAGTTTTCTTGTGGCCATTTCATCTGTTTTGCTAACTTCTCAAATGAAGTAAAGAATGCTTCAATATCTGTTTCTTCAAACATTGGAAGAGCTTGTACAAATTTAAACATATCCTCACTGGGTTCTAATCTGGAGACAAAGCCTTCCTCACCTACTGACATCTCTTTTCTAGCAGCCAACATTTACATTTGGAATTCTCTTTCTCTTTCCTCCCCCATTGTCACAATTTCTAATTCCTTTTTAAAAGCCATTTCTCTGTTCTTTGTTTCTAATTCAAGCTTTTTCATTTGCAACTGAAGTCTCACTACCTCCAGCTGTGACTCACTGGTGTCAGGTTTCACTTCCAACTGTAGATGCTGTGCTATATTTTTAACTATACCAAATTTCCTAGCCCCCGCAGGTAACTCCAGTTGTAACTTATCTGCCAATTCTGTTAACTTACTTTTGGTTATTCTCTCCAACCCAACCAGAGTTATCTCTTCTACTCCCAGACAAGTCTTAGCATTTGCCAAAGCCATCTTGCAGTCTCACCACTTCTAACATATCTCACCAACTCCTGAATTCAAAGTGCCTCTCGTACTCGTAAGCTTTACGATCCACCAATTCCTAATCAATCGAGAAACTAGAAATATAATTTATCCCGGATGAGCCCCCAATTGTTATGACCGATGCAGTTGGTAAAGTGGAGTTATTTAAAAATCCCAGAGGGAAACTTTAACCAACTGTCATAGCCAATAATTTTAAGTCTTATGTTTGAGCTGCGACTCTAAACTCGGGAATCAGGCCACTAGTTCTCGAGGTTTTACATTAAATGAAATGAAACATTTTATTAATTTACACAGGTTAAAATATATGTACACATGGTTACAAATTCCTACTATCATAACTTTTAACAAATTTAACAAACTAACCAAACTTAACCAAACATCAGGCAAAGCATTTTCACTTTACGAATTCAAAATGAGGTTCCTTTCACTATGGAGACAGTTGAAAGCTTGCAGCTGCCTCTCGATCTTACATTGCCTCTCTCCGTACACCCGAAAACTGCTGAAGTTATACCTACCGCCACTGATTGAATTCAAATTTTCATTGTCCTACCAGCCTCTTTGAACTTTATCTTTTAACGATGAAACCCCTTTCATTGTACCAATTTTATCAGTAATATAAACATATTGTTTGGTAGCTGCTACAAAGGCTTCAAGTTTTCACCCCACTCCTTGAATGCTCTATTTAAAAAAAATGCAAATGCACGCTATCTCTCTGCTTACATCTCAAACTAGTACATCAAAGCACCCAGACTAACTGGCTTTAATCCAATTAAGACAAACCCGCAAACCAAACCTTTATTTTAAAAGAAAAATATTTTCCAAAATATTATATACATCAGTAGCTTCATGACAGGCACATTGCCAGGAACATTGGATGAGCCCATTCTTGTATACTGCCCACCCTGAGCTTTCCTGTTTGTTATGGGGGTGGAAGGGGAAATGCCTCTGTTCCAGCATTTACTTTGCTGTCCTGCAGATGGAATCTGTTCGCATTTTACTGTATACTTGTGCTTCAGGCTCTTGAATAAATCACACCGTTTTAGTAATAGCAAAATTGGTTGAACTGCACAAAGTGCAGGTGGGATCGAGCTCTCCAGCTGAGTGAATTGGTTTGCGTGCTCATGTAGGTTTTTGCTTCATGCTGACCATCAGAGGCTTCATAAAGAAACTTGATTATTTATGTACTCCTGGGCACTTTTAATGGGTTATAGAAATTCCCTTGTGGAATGGGGACAAAAGGCCACAGTGGCAGCAAGTCACTGGTTGATTTTCCAAGGGTGGTGTATGCAATAGATTTGGTGTCCCAAGTTAGTAGTTTAGAATTGAGTAGGGAAGAAGTTAAAGGTTATTTTGTCCTCTTCATGTTTAACTACCTCACAGCCAGGTGCATGATGACTGAACTGGATTATTGCTGTATTGGTTTTTATAAAGGATTTCCAGTGGCACTCCCCAACCTGTCTGTCTCCAGTCAGGCTAGAGTTACAGTGAGGCAAACACTGACAGCCCTTGGCTGACTTTTCTAATTAGCCATTCTTCAGTGCTTCTAAGTTTCTGAAATGGAGGAAAAATCAGTTGAGGGAATTTTCTTGTTGACTTCGGTAAAAGATTGGCATAAACCCAGGGAAGAAGGCAGTGTACATTACCTGTCCTCTGCTGAAGTCATGGGCAATTAGGAGAGACCCCACAAAATTTCTAAGCCCTGGCCTCTAACTGCTTTTCTGCTGGAAAGTATATAATTGTGGATAATGACAACTTTGTTGAGTACTAAAGTTCTTGCCACCAGGACACCATGAAATCTCCCCAGCTTTGTTTTGAATAAAGCTACAGACTTTTTTTGCATCCACCTGAGCAGATTCTATGACGGGGGCTAAAGACAGTGGCTTTAGACTTCCCTGTGCTTAACTGGAGGGAATTAAGGCTAAAACCTGTATCCTTTTTTACAGATGAGCCACGCAATGATGAAACTCCAGAAACCCAACAGAGCAGTGAAGAGAGCACAGCAACTCCAGAAGACAAAGAAGGATGTCAGGACACGACAGACAGCAGCGTGGAGCAAGGAGCAAGCGAGAGCACCTCTGGTACAGAAAGTAACAGTGCATTGGCTGAGGAACCCATGCCAGAACCTACGCCAGAAAACGAAGACAAGAAAGAATGATTTCAACAAATACAAACTTTTCATTCCAGTTAGTTGTACTACTCGATTAATATCGTACTCGTTTTTTATTCTACCTGTTTATAAGTTAGAAGGATTTTCTTTTTACACATTTGTAGAAATGCCAGCATAATGGACTCCTTCAACACAACCTACAGCCCCATGGCCAGTTTGAGATTCAGTGCTACAAAGTGGAGGTGAATGAATTTTAAAGGGGTGGAAGAAAAGATTCGGAAATTTAAAGGTACTGTATGCTGTACTTAAACCAGCCTGTTTGTCTCTGGTCCCTGTTAAGGGATATTTATTTTCCTCATTAAATAAACATGGCTTAATGCCTGAATCACAAGGTCAAAGTGCAAAGGTTGCAGTTGTCAGTTTTGAGATTTATTTCCCTCTCTGATTTCCTGTGTACTCAATTTCCATGGATTTTAACCGATGTGTTGAAGAACGAGCATTGCTTCCCAAAACTGAAAATGTTTTTGGTGAGGCAGCTGCCCTACCCACTGTTTACAAGTGCTTCCTGGACCTTAAGAAAAAGTTACTACTTCGTCACATGATCTTTTTCTCACTTGTATACAGTTGGTGTATATCTTCCTAGAATTGATACTGTGGCAATTGGGACCCTGATAAAACTGCAATTGTTGCATGTATTTGATTAATGCCCATTTTTTTCATTGCAGTTTACAGTGTAAAAGTGTGGTCATACAATGCCCTGTAATGAATTAATGTGGCCACAGAGTTGATATTTTACTGGAATAGAGCCGCAGGCTCCTGCCTCCCCAGCAGCTGATAGGCAAAACAGTTTATATCCACAGGGCTGTCAAATGCTGTAGTTCTGTGTTGGGTAAAATTGTTTTGTGAAGGGAGCATTTCGTTTTAAAGACCAGTTGGGCCTCTGTAGTTGAAGTTGTGTTGTGCCTCGGAAAGATGGGATGTGTAAGCAGGGATGACGGTGCAGGTCACTTCCCAGTGCGATTGGCATCACTATCGTGTCTTCTGCTGTAGTATGCTGAGTTACCTATTTTTTAAAAATTTCCCTGCCACAATAAAAGAGAAGCTTAATGTAAAGGCTGTTGTGTGTGCTTTGTGATCCTGTGCTAGTCACTGTTTTATTGTGCAGAGTACAGAAACTGTGCTGGTTGAATCTCAGCCAACTAGGGAAAAGGAACAGCAAAGTTGCATTTATATGGCATCTTTCACATCCTCAGCACATCCCAAGGAATACCACAGCCTATTAACTTCTTCTGACATGGAGTCACTGGTGCTTTGTAGGCAAATGCAGCAGCTGTTCTTTAGCATGTAAGAACCCATGGTATGAGATAATTAACCAGTACATCTGACTTGATGGTGGCTGAGTTATAAACGTTGGTCAGGACAGTAGGAATAATGTCATGGGATTTTTGCATTCACCTGAGGAAGCAGATTAGGGAGGTGGGGGGCTGGGTTTTACTTTTCATCTGGAAAATAGCACCTCCAATAGTGAAACGCTCCTTCAGTAATACTCAAGTGTCAGTCTAGATTGTGTGCTGAAGTTCTGGAGTAGAACGTTAGCCCATGGCCCTCTTACCCTGTGTATTCCATTGAGCCAAGCTCCCACTATTAATGAGCAACTGTCTTGAAGACATAGCTTTTATTTTTTATCTTAGATCTTGGTGACTTCATACATTAGTTTTCACATGTACGTTGATGGCACCCAGTTCTACCTCACCATCACCTCTCCCAACTCTTCCACTGCTATTGAATTATCAGACTGGTTATGTGACTTCCAGTACTGGAAAAGTAGAAATTTCCTCCAGTTAAATATTGAGAAGACTGAAGCCATTGTTTTCGGTTCCTGCTCCAAACTCTGTTCCCTAGGCACTGATTCTATCCCTCTCAACAGTCTGAGATTAAACCAGTCTGTTCGCAACCTTGGCGTCACATTTGATCTTGAGATGAGCTTCCGACCTCGAATTCATGCCATTGTTGAGTTTGCCTATTTCCATCTCTAAGACCACCCAACTTGGACCCTGTCTCAACTCATCTGCTGCTGAAACCCTCATCCATGCCGTTGCACTCCTGGCTGGTCTCCCACATTCTGCCCTTTGTAAACTTGAGGTTATCCAAAACTTTGCTGCTGATGTCTTAACTTGCTCGCTGACTTACTTGAGTTCCTGGTCAAGCAATGTCTTGACTTTAAAATTTTCATCCGTGCTTTCAATCCTTCTGTGCTCTGTAATCTCCACCAGCCCCACAACCTTCTTGAGATATCTGCACTCCTATATTCCTGATCTCTTGTGCTCTCCCAATTATAACTGTTCCAGCATTGCTAACTGTGCCTTCAGTTGCGTAGGCCCCAAATCCCTTCCTACACCTCTCCACCTGTCTACTTCAACTTTCCTCCTTTTAAGACACTCTTTAAAAAGCTTCCTGTTTGACCAAGTTTTTGGTCATCTGACATATCTCCTTATGTGTTTCGGTGTCATACTTTGTTTTATAATGCTGCTCAGAAGCATCTTGAGATGTTTTCACAGAATCACACAATGCAGAAGAGGCCCTTCGGCCCATCGAGTCTGCACCGACACGTGAGAAACACCTGACCTACCTACCTAATCCCATTTACCAGCACTTGGCCCATAGCCTTGAATGTTATGACGTGCCAAGTGCTCATCCAGGTACTTTTTAAAGGATGTGAGACAACCCGCCTCCACCACCCTCCCAGGCAGTGCATTCCAGACCGTCACCACCCTCTGGGTAAAAAAGTTTTTCCTCACATCCCCCCTAAACCACCTGCCCCTCACCTTGAACTTATGTCCCCTTGTGACTGACCCTTCAACTAAGGGGAACAGCTGCTCCCTATCCACCCTGTCCATACCCCTCATAATCTTGTACACCTCGATCAGGTCGCCCCCCGCCCCAGTCTTCTCTGCTCCAACAAAAACAACCCAAGGCAATCATCCTCTCTTCATAACTTAAATGTTTCATCCCAGGCAACATCCTGGTGAATCTCCTCTGCACCCCCTCCAGTGCAATCACATCCTTCCTATAATGTGGCGACCAGAACTACACACAGTACTCCAGCTGTGGCCTCACCAAGGTTCTATACAACTCCAACATGATCTCCCTACTTTTGTACTCTATGCCTCGTTTGATAAAGGCAAGTGTCCCATTTGCCTTTTTTACCACCCCACTAACATGCCCCTCCGCCTTCACAGATCTATGGACATACACGCCAATGTCCCTTTGTTCCTCAGAACTTCCTAGTGTCATGCTGCTCATTGAATACTTTCCTTGTCAAATTACTCCTTCCAAAGTGTATCACCTCACACTTTTCAGGGTTAAATTCCATCTGCCACTTATCTGCCCATTTGACCATCCAGTCTATATTTTCCTGTAGCCCAAGACACTCAACCTCACTGTTAACCACCCAGCCAATCTTTGTGTCATCCGCAAGCTTACTAATCCTACCCCCCACATAGTCATCTATGTCGTTTATATAAATGACAAGTAATAGGGGACCGAGCATAGATCTCTGTGGTACGCCACTGGACACTGGCTTCCAGTCACTAAAGCAGCCTTCTGTCATCACCTTCTGTCTCCTACAACTAAGCCAATTTTGAATCCACCTTATCAAATTACCTTATATCCCATGTGCATTTGCCTTCTTTATAAGTCTCTCATGTGGGACCTTGTCAAAGGCTTTGCTGAAATCCATATAAACTACATCAATTGCACTACCCTCATCTACACACCTGGTCACATCCTCAAAACATTCAATCAAATTTGTAGTACCTCCCTCTGACTATTCCTGATCAAACTTTGCCTCTCCAAGTGGAGATAGATTCTCTCCTTCAGAATTTTCTCCAATAATTTCCCTACTGCTGACATGAGACTCACTGGCCTGTAGTTCCCTGGCTTATCTCTACAACCCTTCTTAAATTAGCTGTTCTTCAGACCTCTAGCACCTCCCCCGTGGCCAGAGAGGAATTAAAAATTTGGGTCAGAGCCCCTGCAATCTCCTCCCTTGCCTCCCTCAGCAGTCTGGGACACAAATCATCTGGACCTGCCAACACCTCCAATACCTTGTCACTCTTTATATCAATTTGCTCAAGAACCTCACAGTCTCTTCCCGAGTTCAATACCTTCATCCTCATTCTCTTGGGTGAAGACGGATGTGAAGTATTCATTCAAGGTTATTATCTTAAAGGCATTATAAAAATATGTTTTTGTAGTTTGAGCTTCAAGAATATAATTTAATCTGAAGAGTTTAGTTGGTGTTCTTTTGCATTTCTATAAGTGCTGTCTACAGTTTAAAAAGTATTCCAAAGGCTGTAAAGCACTTTGGGATGTCTTGATCTTGAGGTCATAAAAGGCATTGTATAGATGTGAGCTTTCTTTTTAGATTCAGATACATGTCACAGATAAATGCTAATAGCTGCTCATCAAATTTTTCTCTCTCCCTGAATTTCTACGTCTGAATCTAGCTGTAGCTTTGATTATTTCAATCATTGACTAAGCATTGACTAAGCATGTGTATGCATGTTAGCTAGCAATTGCTGACCTACATGCCTGACAGATTTCTCAGTAATATAGACAATGGTAAGGGCAATCATAAGGAGCCCATCACTTGTGGAAGAAGTACATTCAAAGTACAGTAGCTTGTCTTTACACAGCATTGGAAGAAGAACCGAGGTTTTTCACCCACGGTGGTTGACAGGGCCCTCAACCGTGTCCTGCCCACCTCCTGCGCATCCACCCTCACACCTTCCTCTCCCTCCCAGAACCATGATAGGAGTCCCCCTTGATCTCACTTATGACCCCACTACCCTCCACATTCAAAGGATCATCCTCCGCCATTTCCGCCAACTCCAGCATGATGCCACCACCAAACACATCTTCCCTTCACCCCTCTGGTGGCATTCCGCAGGGATTGTTCCCTCCGGGGCACCCTGGTCTACCCCTCTGTCACCCCCTACACCTCAACCCCCTCCCACGGCACCTTCCCATGCAACCGCAGAAGGTGCAACACCTGCCCCTTTACTCCCTCTCTCCTCACCATCCAAGGGCCCAAACACTCCTTTCAAGTGAAGCAGCATTTCATTTGCACTTTCCTCAATTTAGTCTGCTGCTCCCAATACGGTTTCCTCTACATTGGAGAGACCAAACGCAGATTGGGTGACCGTTTTGTGGAACACCTTCGGTCTGTCCGCAACCATTACCCAGACCTCCCTGTCGCTTGCCATTTCAACACTCCACCCTGCTCTCATGCCCACATGTCCATCCTTGGCCTGCTGCAATGTTCCAGTGAAGCTCAACGCAAACTGGAGGAACAGCACCTCATCTTCCGACTAGGCACTTTACAGTCTTCCGGGCTGAATATTGAGTTCAACAATTTTAGATCATGACCTCTCTCCTCCATCCCCACCCCCTTTCCAATCCCCCTTTTTTCCAATAATTTATATCGATTTTTCTTTTCCCACCTCTTTCCATTATTTTTAAATATATTTCGATCCATTGTTTTATCTCTACCTTTTAGCCTATTTCGATCCCTTCCCCCACACCCCACCCCACCCCACCCCCACTAGGGCTATCTGTACCTTCCTCATCCTGCTTTCTACCCTTAATGTCACCTGTTAGCACATTCCTTAGATAATATCACCACCTTCAACACCTCTTTGTCCTTTGTCTATGACATCTTTTGGTTATCTCCACCTATCACTGGCCCTCTATCTAACGCTACTTGTCCCACCGTCCCCCCCCACCTCACCTTAAACCAGCTTATGTTTCACCTCTTTTCTATTTTTACTTAGTTCTGTTGAAGAGTCATATGGACTTGAAATGTTAACTGTGTTCCTCTCCGCAGATGCTGTCAGACCTGCTGAGTTTTTTCAGGTATTTTTATTTTTGTATTGCAAGAAGACTTCTAGCTGCTTCACACAAATGGAGGGAAAGCATGCATTGGACACCAAGTGTGGGGAAAAGGGAGAAAATGAAGAGACCAGAATGAGGAACAGAAAGGGAGAGGTGATGAGGAGGAAATTGGACAATCAATTCTGGAGGACAGGAGCATAGTGACTGGATAGCTCACCGCCAAGGACAAAACAAGGGCATTCATCTGGAGGAAACTGACTAACTGTGACCTTGATATGAAACAGGCAATGCGAGAAAGTAACAGTAAAATTTAAGAGAATGGAAGAGTTGTTAAAGTATGTTTAAAAAAAATCAATTTTTTGTCCAAATCTTCTATCCAAGCCAAAATATTTGATGTAGATGAGAAAGCATTATTGAGCTTGCTGCCACATCAGCCATTCAGACCAGAAAACCTTTTTGCAGTTTCAGAATACAGGGCAGTCTTGAACAGGATTGAACAGGGCAGTCAGGCATATGCAGGGATGATTTGTGTTTGTCCGCTGTGACCTGTAACTGCATCCCCATTATTACCACCACCATCTCCCAATCCCCCACCCCCAAAGATAAATTTTGCAAGGTTCAGATAGAAGTCAGCAGTGGCTCCATAAAGTTTGGACAAATAGCAGTGACAGGAATATGGCTTCTACAGCTTAAGTTTTCTTATTCTTTGGAGACTGATATTTGGCTGGATTTTCTACGTTGGGTGACTTTTCTCACTTTTCAATTGATTTCCTTGGTGATAATATTGACGAATGTGAAGCTGAGCGCTGCAAAAAGTTGTAGATTCAATGCCCTGTCTCTGCTAAATTATCCGAAATAACAGTGGAGCTCTTACAGTGGGATTTGGTTTCTGGCCAGTCAAGAGAAATAACTCCTGAGTTTGTTGTCCTTGATCACTATCATGTGACCTCTGTTGGAATATTCATATTTGTGCAGGATCAGACTTGGGTATAATGTCCGCCACTGTTGATTAGGCTAAGGCATTTAATGGGCTGACACCACCCACGGAAGCATATCCCAGCAAAAGAGGATTTCTCATCAGTATCAGCCCCCCAGTGTTATCAGGTGACAAAAGAATTTAAAGGTTATTCCTTAAATTCTGTCTCCCACCCACCCACCAACCTCTCCAGGCTTTTCATTCTGGTGACTGAAGATCAAATGAGAAACATTCAACACACAAAAATGTAGTCTGTAAAGGTTTTTTGACTTTTGGATGCACCCAGAAGGTTGCAGAGCAAAGTAAAGACACAGATTGCTGGAAAAATTCAGGAGGTTTGACAGCATCTCTGGAGAGAGAAACAATTAACATTTTAAGTCCGTGTGACTCCTCTTCTGGACAGAAGTGTGTGTTCCCAAGAAGAGTCATATTGGACTTGAAATGTTAACTCCGTTTCTATCTCCAGAGATGCTGCCAGACCTGTTGAGTTTTTCCAGCACTTTCTATTTTTATTTCAGATGCCCAGCGTTTGCAGTATTTTGCTTTTATTTTAGGTTGCAGAACAAGCCCTGACTTCAGAAATGTTGAAAACAATGTAGATTCATGAGGGTTTATAGGGTATCAATTCTAAGGTCTGTTCCTGAAGTGGTGCGTCGACTACTGCAAAATAGATAACAGAAACAAAAATTGCTGGAAAAGCTCAGCAGGACTGACAGCATCTGTGGAGAGAAAGACACAGAGTTAACGTTTCGACTTCAGATGACTCTTCTACAGAACTGTCTGAAGAGTAAATGTTAACTCTGTCTTTCTCTGCACAGATGCTGTCAGACCTGCTGAGTTTTTCCAGCAATTTTTGTTTTTGTTTCAGATTTCCTGCATCCGCAGTATTTTGCATTTATCGACAAAATAGATAAGTTGTTTACTGATGAAAAAAGAGACATTTTGAAGCTTTTAATCTTGTACTCATCAGGACACTTTGCAATTACATTCTTCATGGCAATGCCTCTACCAGAGTCTACTTGCCAATCAATCAGCCCCCTCAAACAGTGTGAATTGTTGTTTTTCCCTTGCGAAGTGTCCTGGTGAGGGCAAGACGAAAACCTTTGACATGTCTCTTTTTTTTCAGCAATACTAAAGTTCAACACTACCAGACGACTTAAAGTTGTTTATCTGGTGGCTGGTCACCAAAATTCTATGGGTTGTTTCATGATTGCTTTAGGTTTCGAGGTTCATATTCAGTCACAATTAGAAACTCCAAACTCTTTTGTAATTTCCTTCTGACTCAGTTTGAGATTCGTGTACTCTCCGCGGGGCCTCAACATATCTCGCTTATCTTTAAGTTACGTTGTTGTTCTGAAAAGAGACTATTTGGATGTGATCCCACTGCAGACATCGAGGTTATATATCTAACACAACCCCTGTTCCATGAACCTTTCTCCATTCTGTACTTTCACCATAAGTCCCTCTCGTATGGCACAACCCCCTGCACAGCTTCATTTGTTTATTTAGGTGAAGAGCTAAGACAAACCCAGTGTTCAGGAAACCACTGAGGCTAAAAAGAATAGAAGAGAGATTGAGGCACTAAGCTTGGAGTTTGTAGATTGTTGGAAGAAAGTGTGCCTAAACTTTCACATTGAAATTTGAATTATAGTGAGGTGCTCAAGTTGGTAGATTATCTGCAATTTGTTTCTGTTCATCAGCTCTGTGGAGGTTGATCTTTCTTGGTTAGAAGGGGGATTGCTAAATGCTCTCTAGAAATCACCCAGCAAGTAGCTGAGTCACTGCCAGAGCTTCGATTCGATCTCAAATCAGTGCTGAGTCAGCTGATATCAGCAGGAATACTGTTGTTGACCTCAGTGCCCCATGGATTAGGGGGAGGACAAACAAAACTAGACTGAATTTCCATTCCCTGTTAAGTACCAGGAATCCCTCTGGTGTATGACAAAAGGAAGGAGAGGTAATTTGTTTGATGACAATCCCTATAAAATTGCTGGCTTAACAGTCTATAGGAAAGAACTTGCATTTAAAGTACATGACCTTGAAATGCCGCAAAGCACCTCACAGATAATGAAATATTTTTGAAGTGTAGTCACTGCTTTAATGTTGAAATGTGGCAGTTGATTTGCACATGGCAAGCTCCCACAAGCAACAATGTGATAATGACCAGATAATGTATTTTTCATTGGTCAAGGGATAAACAATGGCTCTGCTGTTCTTCAAAAAAGTGCCTTGGCATCTTTTATGTTTACTTGAGAGGTAGATGGGGCCTTGGTTTAAAGTTTTATCTGAAAGGCTGTACCTCCGACAATGCAGTGCTTTCTCAGTACTGCATTGGAAGAGCAGCCTGTTCTGTTGAAGGATCATGAGGACTCAAAACGTCAACTCTTTCCTTCTCCGCCAATGCTGCCAGACCTGCTGAGTTTTTCCAGGTAATTCTGTTTTTGTTGCATTTTGCTCTTGAGTTTCTGGAGTGGGACTCGAACCCACAACTTCCTGACTCGGAGGTGAGGGTGCTACCAATGAACTACAGCTGACATATAATATCTGGCAAACGTTCCATATTTGAATAAGGTACTCTTGGCGCTCATTAACTATAGAACCATAGCTAAGAAATGATTGGGTTTGAAAAATAATTAAAACTGAAATAAGCAATTGACGAGTTAATTGATGACTCGTTGCTGATATGTATCCAATATATTTGCATATTACAATGTCACCTCCACACCCTTTAGAAAAATGTTGGGTGATATGCACCAATTCTTCACAAGTGAATTAATGTCAAGTATTGGGAAACACATACGATACTAGACAAAAACTGTTTTTCAGGAATGTTGTAATTTAGCCAAAGGCAGTTATTTCCTTTTAATTTAATTGTCAGGGCTGATGAAACATGAAAGCATCATGCATGTATCAATGATATTATCAAAGAATAAGATTGACTTGCAACACCCACACGCAAGCTGCTCAAACCTGAAAGTACAGTTTGTAGAATTATGGAATCTTAAGGAGGCCATTTATTCCATTGTGCTAGTGCAGGCTTTTTGAAAGAGCTACCCAAATAGTTCCTATTCTTTCCCCTATTTTCCCAGTTGCCTTTTGAAAATTATTATTGTATCTGCTTCCACCACCATTTCGGGCAGTGCATTCCAGATCATAAGTCACTGTAAGAAAAAAGATTCCCTCGTTTCAACCCTGATTCTTTTGGCAATTATCTTAAATCTGTGTCCTTTGATTACTGACCCTCTTGCCACTGAAAACAGTTTCTCCTTATTAAAACCATGGCCTCCTAACGTAGAAACAGGATAAGGCCATTTAGCCCATCGAGCCTGCCCCACCATTCAATACGATCATGTCTGATCGAACTCTTCAATGCCTTTTACCCACACTATCCACAAAACCCTTTACGTTATTGTTAATCAGAAACCTATCAGTCTCTACCTTAAACATATTCAATGACTGAGCTTCCACTGCTCTCTGGGGTAGAGAATTCCAAAGATCCAAAGTCCCTCATCCCTCGTACTATTCTGGTAAATTTCCTCTGCATTCTCTCCAATACCTTGCCCTCCTTCGTGCAATGTGATGTCCAGAATTGAAGAGAGTGAACATTTGAGGCCTAACCAGTCTTTTATACAGCTTTGGTATAATGTCCTTACTTTTGTACTCTATTGCTCTATTTATAAAGCCATGGATCCCTTTACCTTTTTAACAGCCCTGTCTCAAATCTGTGAGGAATTGGATCTTAGGTGGGGCATCTCTGAACTTGATGAATCTATGAATCTATGTCCTACTTGGATCTGATCTGTAAAATAGATTAGAAGAAAATTAAACGTCACCTAATACAGCCATTTCTTCTGTGACAACAGGGGCTTTGTCCTTTGTACTTCTACCTATTCAGCACATGTAGTTCCTCTCTGTAGTATCCTTACTTGTTCTGGGCACTGCTGCAAGTGATGTTATTGGGTCAGCCCTCAATATTTTCTTTTCTAGAGCCTGTTCGTTTGCCAATTCTGGTATCATCCTTTTTTTTATATTCGTTCATGGGCATCGCTGGCTGGACTACATTTATTGCCCATCCCTAATTGCCCTTGTTCGGAGGGCATTTTAAGAGTCAACCACATTGCAATGTAGGCCAGACAGCAGATTTCCTTCCCTAAAGGACGTAAGTGAACCAGATGGGTTTTTACAACAATTGGCAATGGCTCCGCGGTCATCACACTGAATCCCACCATCTGCCATGGTCCGAACCCGGGTCCCCAGAGCGTTACCCTGGGCCACTGGAATACTAGTCCAGTGACAATACCAGAATGCCGCCGCATCCCCTGAATACAGAGGCTATAAATACACAGCAGAAAAACCAGTACAGACGTTTAGACAATTAACCCAGAAAACATGGGTTCAAATCCCATTGCAATGGTTTCAGAATTTGAATTTAGCTTTTAAAAAAATCTGGAAATAAAATCCTGGTATGAGTAAAATCAAAGATAAAACTATTGGATTGATGCAAAAATCCCACTTGGTTCGCTGATGCTGTTTAGGGGAGGAAACTTGCTAACCTTACCCAGGGCTGGTCCTGTATGTGATTCTAGTCCAGGCTTCTCCAACCTTTTCCTGTGGGTGGGCCAAATTTCAATTTTTTTCTCATTTGAGGGGTCGATGAGTAAATTTTGGAAAGATAAGGTTTGGTGCAACATTAAACATGAGTTTCAATAAAATGTTGAGATATCAACAGCTTGCTGAGAAAAAAATAATGTCTGAGCAATAAATTGATAATTTTAAAAAATGAGTTATAAAATAGATGACCATTCGTGTGTGAGGGTCACATTGTGTTTGTCTGGCTTGCTCACAGTCTCAGGATGCTTATTCACTCACCCTGGCCCATGGTGTGAGTTGGTATAGCTGTGTTGGTGTGTGGGGGGTGGGGGTGGGGTGAGGGCAAGTGCGAACAGAGAGTTGGGTTGAGCCAGACACATGCGCGCTGTCCCACACCACCCCAGCAGCCACTTTCTCTTTCCCCCTCCCCGGGCTGGATAGAAAGGCCTGGCAGCCGAATAGTGGCACACAGACTGACTCTAGGCTACCCTCTGAAATGTCCCAGCAAGCCACCCTGTTGTATTAAACATCAAGAAAGTGACCTGTCACCAGACCCCCCACCACCTAGAGCACCGAGGACTCGGCAATAAATGCTGGCCTTGCCAGCAATGCCCACATTCAAAGAATTAATATTTTAAAACTCTCTGCTGATCATAGACGAGAGATGGATAGATGGGATATGAATTCAGGAATTCTTCGACAGTGATGGAACTTTCTCAATTCAGGAGGCATGCTTGCTTTATGATTTTCATTACTTTTGGGTATGCAAATACACCAGCCATCTGTGTCAACATAGTTCCACAAAGCATAAGAACAGAAGTACCTGTTAAAATGTTTTTATTTGCTGGTGAGGACTCTCTGCTCATTGAATATTGCTGTGGGATTTTTAATGTCCATCTGAGGGACAGCGTCTCTAGCAATGTAGCACTAGAATGCCAATCAAGATAAGTAAGGCCAGAATTTTCCAGCCCTTCCCCCACGCTGTGACAAAGAGTGCAAATACAGAGGCTCGACCCTCACCCAACCTAGTGTTCTACACCATTCGTGACTCCTCAGACACTGAAGCAGTCCGTGTCCAAATGCAGCAAGACATGGACAATATCCAGGCTTGGGCTGACAATTGGCAAGTAACATTCACGCCACACAAGTGCCAGGCAGTGACTATCTCCAACGAGAGAATCTAACCATCACTCTATGATGTTCAATGGTATTACCATCACTGAATCTGCCACTATCAACACCCTGAGAGCTTACCATTGACCAGAAACTGAACTGGACTAGCCATATAAATACTGTGGCTACGAGAGCAGGTCAGAGGCTAAGAATCCTGTGGCGAATAACTCACCTCCTGACTCCCCCAAAGCCTGTCCACCATCTACAAGGCACAAGTCAGGAGTGTGATGGAATACTCTCCATTTGCCTGGATGCAGCTCCCACAACACTCAAGAAGCTCGACACTATCCAGGACAAAGCAGCCCACTTGATCGGCACCCCTTCTACAAACATTCACTCCCTCCACGACCGATGCACAGTAGCAGCAGTGTGTACCATCTACAAGATGCACTGCAGGAATTCACCAAGGCTTCTTAGCACCTTCCACACAATCCGCTACCATCTACAAGGACAAGGGCAGCAAATCGATGGGAACACCACCACCTGGAAGTTCCCCTCCAAGTCACTCACCAACCTGACTTGGAAATATATCGCCGTTCCTTCACTGTCACTGGGTCACAATCCTGGAACCCGCTCCCTAACAGCACTGTGGGTGTACCTACACCACATGGGCTGCAGCAGCCCAAGAAGGCAGCTCACCACATTGTCGAGGGAAATTAGGGGTGGGATATAAACGCTGGCCTAGCCAGTGACACCCACGTCCCATGAGTGAATATAAAAAAATGTGGGTCTCGCACCACCCCACAACCTGGTGTCCAGCAATGTGGGTCTCCCCTGCTTTCTCCCCTCTCCTCCCCACCCAACTGGTGTCTGCTTATATACTTTAACTCTCTGAAAGGCTATTTGGGATTTTGCTTCCTCAGTTCAGGGTTCTAACCACCCTTTGAAAAAAAATCCCCTGATCTCTGCCCTTTTGTGATCGTTTCAATGTGTGTATTTTAGTAGGAGTTTTTTCCTATACACCTCATCAGCACCCTTCTTAATTTTAAATATTGCTGACTTCCTAATCTTACCTACCCTAATGAAAATAATCCCAGTTTCTCTGAGATAAAAACAAAAAAACTGCGGATGCCGCAAATCCAAAACAAAAACAGAATTACCTGGAAAAACTCAGCAGGTCTGGCAGCATCAGCGGAGAAGAAAAGAGTTGACGTTTCGAGTCCTCATGACCCTTTGACAGAACTGAGTTTTTGGGTTCAAGTTCCTCTCTGAAATCAAGGCTAACACTGCAGTGCAGCACTGAGGGAGTGCTGCATTGTCAGAGGACTGCCAACATTAAACCCTGTCTGCCCTTTCAAATGAATGTAAAAGATCCCATGCACTAGTTTGAACAAGAACAGGGGAGCTCAGCACCAAATATTGGTCTTGACCAATATTTACCCCTCAACCAACATCACTGAAATTGATTATCTAGTCATTATCACATTGCTGTTTGTGGGAGTTTGCTGTGTGCAAGTTGGCTGCCACATTTCTCACATTACAATAGTAACGATACTTCAAAAGTATTTAATTGGGAGTAAAGTGCTTTCAGATGTCCAGTGGTCGTGAAAGGTGCTATATAAAGTCTTTTCTTCCATTAGTTTCATTGGCCTTAGTTTCCCTGTGTTTACCCTAACAAAGCCTCTTGTAATTAAGGCCTCTATCAGATCACTCTATAATAGGTCTTCTATTCTCTAGAGAAAAGAGCCCCAGTCTGTTCATTCTTGACTGTTACATGGTACTTGGAATTTCTCAGTTTTGGTATCATTCTTGTAAACCTTTTCCAGCGTTTTTATATCCTTTTCATAAGATGGAAACCAAGGCTGTATGTGGCCAAATGTTTTATACAAGTTTAACATCCCTGTCTTTCAGTCTTTTTATTTTCTGAATAGCACCATGGGATCTTTAACACCCAGCTGAGCAGGATGGGGAGTTGCTTTTGATATGTTGTCCAAAAGCCAGCAGTTTGAACGATGCAGCAATCCCGCTGAGCTGCAGTAATGGAAAGATGGGCAATAATCTGAAATAAACGCACTGATTGCTGGAAACACTCAGCCGATCAGGTAGCACCTGTAGAGAGACACAAGCCATCAGCTCTGGGATCCACATTCTCCCTGACGTTTAGTAATTTTTAGCATAGAACATTCCAAGGCTCTTCACATGAGCAAATGTCAAACACGTTTTGACACCAAACCCATTGGAGATATTGGGCCAGACGACCAAATCTTTAATGTTTTAGGGAGTGTCTGAATTAAGGAAAGAGAGGCAGAAAGTTTTAGGGAGGGAATTCCAGAACTTGGGGCCCAGGCAGCTAAAGACACAACTGCCAACGGTGGAGAGATGAAAAGCAAGGTTTCTCCAGAATCCAAAATTGCAAGAGTGCAGGTATGTGAGGGGACTGTAAAGCTGGGGCATGTTACAGATATAGGAAAAGATGAGGCCATAGAGAAGACTATGGGAGACAAGGGAATGAGAATTTTAATATCAAGATTTTGCATAAATTGGGAGCCAACACAGGGATGATAGGGGAATGGTATGAGTTAGTGGAAGATGGAAGGCCAGCCATGAGTATGTTGGAATAGTCAAGTCTAGAGGTAATAAAGACATTTTTCAAGAATTTCAGTAGCAGCGAGCTGAGGCAAGGAAGGAGCTGGGGGGATGTTACAGAGATGAAAATAGGCAGCTTTGGTGATGTTGCAGCTTTGTGGTAGGAAGGTCATGTCAATCAAATATGACACCAAGGTGGTGATTTCAAGTCAGATTTAACATGCACTCATGGATGAGGAAGGACATAGCCTAAAATGTTGACTCTTGTGTGGGATTGATGGATTCAGCACTGGACAGTGTGTGGGGGTCAGGGCTTAATGTTCTGGAACTTGCAATGTTGCTGAAAAGTTTAACAGCCAACTCTGCACCTTGAGAGGTTTGTGTTGTGTTGTGGTTGATGTGTGTGTGTTAGGGTTGGTGTTTGAGATGAGCAAAGGCGAAGAGAGTAGATTTTTTTGTATTAAAAATTTGACATTGCAGGAGCACCATCAACCCTTTAATCACATTTTGATTTAAAGTTTGTAAGTTTCCTTTAAACTTTGTTCTTGGTTTTACAGCTGACCTGAATTAGGGGCTGTGCCTGATTCATCCCAATTTTGTTGATTTGGTTTTCATTTAAAAGATTATCAGCACGTGGATTACAGATGTTCATGGGGAAGACCCATCCCCACTTTCTCCGGGGCAGCTGGAGACCAGGCAATGAATGTTGGCCTTGTTAATAACAACCACCCCTCAGGAACAATTTATTTAAAAAAGTTAAGTCCACTTTATATTCTATAAGTTTCTAGATGCCTCCCTTACTGCTCAATCTGAATGAGTGAACAGACATCAAGCCTTGCAACGTTTGGAGTCAGAGTTAGTTGGAGATTTTGGAACTGTTGTAGAGACTCACTCCGTCCACTTGTGCTCCCTGTTCAGGTCTGGGGTTTTTTGCGACTCTTACCTTTGTGGTGGTGGCCTCCAGTATGGATGTGCTGGTTAGACAGTCACCATAACCCAGCAGTTTTGACACTGGCTGCATGCATCAGGCTAGAAAAATTTTGGTAAGTGATCTTTGATTAATACTTTTTAAAAAATTGTCCAACCCTATATATCAGAATTCAGGTATCTTTGGTGCATGGGTCCTAGACCATGAAACTGACAGTTTCTGCACCAGTTTCCTACCCTCAAATAGGTGCAGTAAGATCCACTCTCTAGCCATGCTAACTCCAATTCCTGGAAATCTAGAGATTTACTCCTTATCCAGCAGAAGTCATCTGTGTGACCACAATTGTGTGTGGGTGATACGTGGAACGCAGTCTTGCATAGCCTTTGAAAGTACAGGTCAGATCTTGTGTATGAGTTGCTGTACTGTCAGACCTGGGGCATGTTACAGATATAGGAATGCTGATCCAGCCAACGATACTGACTTCTTTCATAAGAACAAGTTTAAAAATTGCTTGTGCCATGAAGTGAAGATAATCCCGGGCATTTGGAATATAAGTTAAAATTGGTCTAACTTTTATTGACAAAATCAATAAATACAAGATGAATTCTATATAAATTTTAATGTGTACTGAATTTTAAAGATTATGAAGTGAATTAACATTTAATTTGGGTAAAATTCTCTCAGGTAGTGAATCCTTCAGTCCCAGGGAAACAAGTTTAAAAATCAGGAATTTTGGAGTAAGGGATGGCAGTGGAATGTTGCTAACCAAAATGAGAGTGAGTTGTGGAATTAGTTAGTGATTCAACATTGAAGTGTCAGTGGGGTCAATGAACAAATACAACCTGGGAGCAGGAACTGTGCATAATATATCCCCCAACCCCACCCTCTCACCATATCCCCCAACCCCACCCTCTCACCATATCGCCCAACCCCACCCTCTCACCATATCTCCCGGCCCCACCCTCTCTCCATATCCCCCGACCCCACCTCCTCGCCATATCCCCCGAACCCACCCCCTCGCCATATCCCCTGACCCCACCTCTCATCATATCCCCCAATCTCATCATAACACCATAGTCCCCCAATTCTACCATAGCAGCATATCTCCCAACGCCACCGTTGGAATATTGTGAGGTGATGAGGATCTCAGCCAACTCTTTTTTGCGAAATCTGCTGCATCTTGTTCTATTCAACCACTGCACAGGCCAGCGACAGACCTTCCCTCAGGATCAAAGACCTCAGAGGCGTAAATCCCGCCCGCTGAGAGCTGCCGGCCAATCAAAGGCCAGCAGGCCTATAGAACGGCAATGCCACCTGCAAGATAATGGCTGCTAAAGCTCAGTCACCAAGCTATCCAGGCATTGGTGAGTGATGGTGGGAAGATGTGGTTGGTGGGGGGGGGGGTCATGTGGGAGGGGCATTGGTAGCAAATGCAGGGGGTGGCGCTCAGTTGGGGGCCAGATGACCCTGTTTTTCATTAAACGTCCCAGTGCCCCGACAATCTGCTCAAATTATCCCGTTTTCGCAGCATTTCCTACTTTACATGAACCATATCAGAGATTTCCATCAGCACTTTACCTTTTCGCTCAGTGTCTTTTCTCCTCGCTTCCTTTCCCGTCACCTTTACCTCACGCTTCATTTACTGTCGGCAAACGCAAAACCACCCTCTCCGCAGCACCCTAGGATTGGGAGTGCGCCCGCTTGCTGACTGTTAAGCAGTGTGCCTCAACACTCCCACAGGCCCAGTAATCCTTCACCGGCGTACAGAGCTGGCATTGGGGCTGAATTTACTTTCCCCAGAACAGATGGGTTCTCAATGGGAGAGGTTTTCGCTGCCCTGATTGGTTTGCCTTTCGGTGCCCTGATGGACCTCTCCATCAGAATGCTCTGATTGGCCAGTCCCTGGAGGAGGCCTGAGGGGGAGGGACTGGTTTATAGGAGGCATTAGGATTAATATGTAGGAGGTCACGGGAGCTATTTACCCTGATGACCTCCTCTAAATCTAACCCCATCACCATCTGGGAGCCGGGAAGGAATCAGCCTCTGGGTGACA
Organism: Carcharodon carcharias; assembly: GCF_017639515.1. Lineage (NCBI taxonomy): Eukaryota > Metazoa > Chordata > Chondrichthyes > Lamniformes > Lamnidae > Carcharodon > Carcharodon carcharias. The sequence continues at coordinate 4,082,881 of NC_054489.1, read as the reverse complement.
ACAGAAGATTGGCAGCGGTGTCCAGCCACGCACCATTGGTGAAGAGGTAGTCAGGTGGCATCGGTAAACTGCCAATCAGCACTGAGGCAGGCAAGTTTGGTTAAGCCATGGCAGGTTCAATCAAGCTTCGCGTTGAAAGATCGCGAGCTTTCCTGTGAGCGGCTCTGGGTGCAAGCAAAACCTCCCAAACCTTGGTGAGTTTAAAATGCAGCTTCTGCCTGTAAACATCTATTGTTAGAACCCAGTGTGCAAATAAAAATACACAGACGGAGATTGGTCTAACCCACTGTCTATTTCACGGTAAAGTTAGAGCAGGACAGTGGATCCTGGGATCTTGTGACAAATGGAGTCTTGGTTCAGTTTTTTTAAGAAAGTGAGGCAGAAATGTCATTGAAACAAAGTCTGTGGTGTGTAACAGCTGTCTTCAATAATTGGGGGTCTTAATAGTGTTGCCAACTCTGGCTGGACATATTCCAGGAAAGTACTGATGGCTGCTTAGATTGTGGCACTAATTACGCCAAAGTTGTGGGATTGATCCTGTACTGGCTAACAAGACATGTTCCAGAGATGCCATTACATGACAGCCCACCTTCAAAAGCCCCGCCCCATGGACTGCTGGCATTGGTTGCTCAACATGTCAATCATCACTGAGCCACGCCTCCCTAAGGCTTTCAATGTTTTGACTTTCGAAAATCTGGTCACCCTAGGCCCCCTTCCTGAAGCCGGGTCCCTCGATCAGGCACCATGTGCCTTTGATCAAGGGACCACCGCACCCCTCCCAGGAGAACGCCAGCAAACACACTGCGCTCCCCATGTGGTGAGTTGCTGCCCGCCGGTGGGTTAATTTCAATGGCAGTGGGATGAGGGCCTTTGTGGGCATTAATTGCCCATTTAAGGGTCTTAATAGGTAGTGGGGTGGGAAAGCTGTCAACAGGCCTTCCTGACATGGACTTAATCAGGATGGAGGTGGGAGGCTGACTGGGACCCCATGTGACACCGTCCTTCCTGGTTAAATACTGTAGCTCTGCAGATTGCGGCACTTGAGTTGCATATCCAGACATCTTTTAAATGGGTGAGGGTCTCTGCCTCTACTCCCCTTTCAGGCAGTGAGTTCCAGATTCCCTACCCTCTGGTGAAAAGAAAATTCCTCATCTCTCCTCTAATCTTTCTACCAATCACTTTAAATCCATGTTCCCTAGTCAATGGCCTCTCTGCTAAAGTAAATAGGCCCTTCCCATCCACTCTATCCAGACCCCTCACAATTTTGTACATCTCAATCAAATCTCCCCTCAGCCTCCTCTGTTCCAAGGAGAACAACCCCAGCCTCTCCAATCTTTCCTCATAGCTGCAATTTTCCAGCTCTGGCAACATACTCTGAATCTCCTCTGTACCCTCTCTAATGCAACTACATCCTTTCTGTAATGAGATGACCAGAACTGCACACGGTATTCAAGTTGTGTCCTAACTACTGTTTTATATAGTTCCAGCATAACCTTCCTGTTCTTATATTCTATACCTCGGCTAATAAATGAAAGGATTCTACATGCCTTCTTAACCACCTTATTGATCTGTGCACATTCATTCCAAGGTCTTTCACTTCCTCTACGCTTCTCAGTATCCTCCCATTTACTGTGTAATCCTTTGCCTTGTTTGGACCCCCCAAATGTATCATCTCACACTTCTCTTTGGGTTGAATTCTGTTTGACACTCTTCTGCCCACCTGACCAGTCCATTGATACCTTCCTGCAGTCTACTGCACCCTCCTCACTATCAACTGCACTGTCAATTTTTGGAGTGGGGGCTGGGGGCAGTGGCCAAAATATTTATTTCACCAGCTCAGTTTACCAAACACATTGCAAAGTTCAAGAGAGAGGGAGACTGACATCAGGATTCACAGCCACAATACTTCATTGAAAAGTCCCAGCTGTTCATCTAACATCACACCACAATCTAAATATGGACAGAGTGCCATCTGCTGCTGGAGAATAGTCTGACAGTTTGAAACAACATCACCCAGTTTGGAAAGTTTTTAATTATTAGCAATCTTTCCCTTAACAGATGCAATGGGGCTGACATGGGTGATTAAAAATTGGTGACTATTATCATGAGTAATACTTGACCCAGCTCTACCTCACCACCGCCTCTCTCAAGCTCTCCGCTCCCTCTGATTTGTCAGACTCCTTGAACAGAAATTTCCCCCAGTTAAATTTTGGGAAGTCCAGAGAGATTGTCTTCAGTCTCTGTCACATCCTGTGTTCTCTAACCAGTGAATGTAAGCCTCTGTGAGGCTACTTTCTGAGGCTGAAACAGATGGGTCGATGCCCTAGTTGTCTCCGATATGAGCTTCCAATCACGTATCTGTGCCAACACTAAGATGCCTATTTCCATCCCTGTAACATTGCCCAACTTCACTCCTGTCTCAGCTCATCTGCTGCTGAAACCCTCCAGACCCAATGACTATCCCAACGGTCTCCCGGCTGACCTCCCTTTTCCAGCCTCCGCAAATCTGCGCTCGTCCAAACTTTGCTGCTTGTAACCTAACTCCTACCAAGTCCTGTTCACCTGTCACTTCCGTGCTCGCTGAGCTACATTAGCTCCCAGTTTGGTAGCACCTCCATTTTAAAATTCTCACCTGTGTTTTCTAATCTTTCCATGGTCTCACTCCTCCCGCTCTATGGAATCTCCAGCCTACAACTCTCCAAGGTCTCTGTGCTCCTCTAATTCTGATCTCCTGAGCATCCCCAATTTTGATTGCTCCACCTTTGTTGGCCGTGCCTTCAGCTGCCTGGGCCTCAAGCTTGAATTCCCTCCCTAAGCTTCTCTGCATCTCTCTCCACCGTTAATACATGCCTTAAAACCTATCTTTTGGATAAGCTCCAGTTTGCCAAGGGTGCCAAGTGGGAGACCAGCAATGAGAGTGTTGGAATAGTCGAATATAAAGGTAACGTATAATTCTTTCATTGTTAAACATGCAGTCCATATTCCCACATGGTGCACATTCAAGCTGCAACTTACAATTGATATCAATTACACACTGGCATTTTCTGGCATTTTCTAAGGATCAGTCATTGTAACATGAAACACAAGACTTGGGTTTGGGACTGAGCATTCAATTAACAGCATTCTTGGTAAGATTATACACAGAACAAGGAATTGGATCCAAAGCGGTTTGCAAAGGGATCAGATTATTCTTTAAAACAATCCCTCTTTGTCTGATTCCCTGAAGCCAGGTGTTTGATGTCTTTCAGATGAAGGTCCTGTCAGGTGAATTTAAAAGATCCCATGGACACTGCTTTTGAGAAGACCAGAACCGTTCTCCTTGGTATCCTGGCCAATATTTATCCCTCTTTCAACATCACAAAAGCAGGTTAACTGGTCATTATTACTTTGATTTTTTTTCTTATTCATACATGGGATGTGGGCTTCGCTAGCAGGGCCAGCACTTATTGCCCATCCCTAGTTGCTCTTGAAGGTGGTGAGCTGCCTTCTTGAACTGCTGCAGTCCCTGTGGTGTAGGTACACCCACAGTGCTGTTAGGGAGGGAGTTCCAGGATTTTGACCCAGCGACAGTGAAGGAACAGCGATATATTTCCAAGTCAGGATGATGAGTGACCTGGAGGGGAACTTCCAGGTGGTGATGTCCTATCTATTGCCCTTCTAGATGGTTGTGGTCATGGGTTTGGAAGGTGCTGTCCAAGGAGTCTTGGTGAATTCCTGCAGTGCATCTTGTAGATGGTACACACTGCTGCTACTGTGCGTCAGTGATGGAGGGAGTGAATGTTTGTGGATGTGGTGCCAATCAAGCGGGCTGCTTTGTCCTGGATGGTGTCCAGCTTCTTGAGTGTTGTGGGAGCTGCACTCATCCAGGCAAGTGGGGAGTATTCCATCACACTCCTGACTTGTGCCTTGTGGATGGTGGACATGCTTTTTGGAGTCAGGAGATGAGTTACTCATCGCACGAACACTTAGCTCTGTCTATCACTTGCTGCTTATGCTATTTGGCATGCAAGTAGTCCTGTGTTATAGCTTCACCAGGTTGACACCTCATTTTTAGGTATGCCTGGTGCTGCTCCTGACATGCCCTCCTGCACTCTTCATTGAACCAGGGTTGATCCCCTGGCTTGATGGTAATGGTAGAGTGGGGGATACGCTGGGCCATGAGGTTACAGATTGTGTTCCAATACAATTCTGCTGCTGCTGCTGCTGATGGCCCACAGCACCTCATGGATGCCCAGCCTTGAGTTGCTACATCTGTTCAAAATCTATCCCATTTAACATGGTGGTAATGCCACACAACCCGATGGAGGGTATCCTCAATATGAAGGTGGGACTTTGTCTCCACAAAAGCTGTGCAGTCGTCACTCCTACCCATACTGCCTTGGACAGGTGCATCTGCAGCAGGCAGGTTGGTGAGGATGAGGTCAAGTATATTTTTGCCTCTTGTTGGTTCTCTCACCACCTGCTGCAGACCCAGTCTAGCAGCTATGTCCTTTAGGACTCAGCCAACTCGGTCAGTAGTGGTGCTACCGAGCCATTCTTGGTGATGGACATTGAAGTCCCCCACCCAGAGTACATTCTGCACCTTTGCCACCCTCAGTGCTTCCTCCAAGTGATGTTCAACATGGAGGAGCGCTGATTCATCAGCTGAGGGAGGGCGGTACGTGGTAATCAGCAGGAGGTTTCCTTGCCCATGTTTGACCTGATGCCATGAGACTTCATGGGGTCCAGAATCGATGTTGAGGACTCCCTGGGCAACTCCCTCCTGACTGTAAACCAGTGTGCTGCCAACTCTGCTGGGCTGTCTTGCCGGTGGGACAGGACATTCCCAGGGATGGTGATGGTTGTGTCTGGGACATTATCTGTAAGGTATGATCCCGTGAGGATGACTATGTCAGACTGTTGCTTGACTAGACTGTGAGACAGCTCTCTCAATTTTGGCACTAGCCCCCAGATGTCAGTAAGGAGGACTTTGCAGGGTTGACAGGGCTGAGTTTGCTGTTGTTGTTTCCAGTGCCTAGGTCGGTGCCGGGCGGTCTGTCTGGTTTCATTCTGGATGGGGGTTTCAGTGACTTCACAAGTATTTTATTGGTTCTAAAACATTTTGGGATTTTCTGCATTTGTGAAAGGTGCTATAGAAATGCGATGTCCTCCAGCAGCATTCCATTAGCCTCTGCTGGATACAGGTTATTATTGCAAAGTCCACAGACTGATGTTCAGTTCCTCCCTTTCCTCTGCTGCTGGCTCTCACTGGGGTACAGTCTGCATTACCTCACCTACGTCACCCTCCCTCGCGTCGTGACACTCGATGGGGAATATTGACAAGCAGCCGAAGCCTGGAGAACATCGAGTGTCAACCTGTTCCCATTCAAAGTCTGCACAGCTATTTTGTGGCAGTGGCAACTCGACAGGGATCAGGAACAAATACCATGCCCTTTGCCCACTCTGTAACGCAGCAACACAGCCTGAGAGAGTGGCTTCACCACACAGAGATCAACCAATAGAGCAGAGGTCAGGAATAGAACCGGGATCTCCCCTGTCACACCACCAAATACCGAAACTATATCATTTCTGATTTCATTTACGTAGGATGTAGCTGTTTTCCACTTCCTGATAGAATCTGTTGAGGTCTGACATAGTGTCACATTATTTCTTGTGACTTGGAATTTCCTGCTAATCAGACATTGCAGCATGATTAATGCTTAGCTTCTTCCCCCAGCTTCACCAGAATTTAGGATTGTAATTTACAATTAAAATCTGATATCCTGCTGTTTAATCTCCAATAAAAGCTGCTTTCTAATTAAATGCACAAAAATCCAGGTTGTGTTCACCTGAAATTATGCAGATCTGTACTAACTCTGTAATCTCTTATTCCTAGTTCATGATTTCCCTCACATTCATCTACAGAAGATGATTCCCTTACCCACCTAACACCAGCCCCCCCACCTCACTAACCCCCCGCCATTGATATTTTCTCAAATTATTGTGGTGAACTTCGTAACTTTACAGTTATTTTCACCGTGACAATTCTGCCCCAATCTACATTCAGCAGTTTAGTTTTCAGCATGGAGGTCCCCCTAGTCACCTTAGAACCTCCTCTTAAAAACCTCTGCAAATCTGTGCTTAAAACACATTGTTAAAGCTTCTTTGTTGCTTTGAATGTCTCTAAAGGTTTGACAGATTCGGGCACCTTACACTTCAAAACAAGTTCTCGTCATCTGGCCTCCCATCAAAGCTCTGATCAAGGTTCCCGAGTCTCCTCTCATATCGTTCTCTTCGTGCTGTATTCCACGTCTGATCCTCTGACTCTTTGCATTAGTGCAAGAGGTCCCAAGACTCTGTGCTCCAAGCCTGTTACTTCACCAAATCAATAACCTCCCTCGGTTGCTTTGAGGCTGCCTGTAAATCTGTCACCTCCAGACTCAGCTATTCCAAAGCCCTGGGCACTCCCACTTTCTGCCCCTCCATAAACTCCAGTTTGTTCAGGTCTCTGCTATCCACTCACACCCACCGCACCCATCCTCCCCCCCCACTAACCTGCATTGGCTGCTGGTCTCCCAATAATCCAATCTAAAATTCTCACCTTTGTGTTCAATCCACTCGACTGCCTCACCCCTCCCTATCTCTGTAACTCGCTCCGACCCACAATCCTCTCAGAACTTTGTGATCCTCCCACTCTGACTTCTTGTGCACCCCTCACTCCTTTCCCCCCACCTCTGGTGGCTGAGCCTTCACCCACTTAAACACAAAGCTCTGGAATTCCATCCTGATACCCCTCCCTCTCTCCACCTCTCTCTTCACTTTAAGACACTCCCCAAAACCCACCTCTTCAGCCAAACTTTGGTCACTCCTCAGTAACTTCTCCTTTAGCATGGCATCCATTCATTTTGTACACTTTTGTATTTTTACTTTTCTTCGACTGTGACTTTAAGATTGGACTGTGGCTTTAAAAACTACCAGGGCAGCAGTTTAAAAGATGCTCACTGGAGCAGGAAAAATAAAATTTACAATGCTGCTATACTCTGGGACAACGTGTGTCAAGCTGGACAGAATGGTGCTGGAGAGGTGACCTGGTTTAAGAGGGAACTGCCTTGCGATGGGATTTTGATTGGCTCCTGACCAGGTGGCCAGGTTCTGTGTGAGGATAGTGCAGTAGATCAGCTCCTAGCCTGAAAAGAGAAAAGACCTGAAACCTCTCTCTCCTGTGTTTTGTAAGACTCCAGTAATCCTGCCATAGTAGCTGGCTGGCTATTCCTCACATTGCCATATCCTGCTTTCTTTGAGAAACCCCTGTCAGGAGGAAAAGGGAAAAAAATTACCAATAGAGACATTGAAAGCAAGTTTCAACCAGAGAACCAGAGACTGCAAGTGCTGGGAGACACCTCACGTCAGCCGCAACAATCGGCAAGGAATTTGGAAAAAGACAATGAAAATCAACCCACTTAACCCTGAACTCCAGATTGGTGCTATTGAACAGTTTTATCTCGCCCTTAAACTCCATGTTTTCTGTGTCTTATATGTGTTTGTGTGTGTGTGTCTCTGTGTATAGGGGTTTAGGAAGGGGGTAGAGTTTAAGTTATAGAGTTAAAAGTTAGCAGTTCATATTTTTTTCTTTTGCCACTAGTTAAAGACAATTTGTTTAATAAACAGTTATTTACTTGTTAAGTTTACAAACCTGGTGCTCGTATTCTTTTAACCTAAGTTAAACGGTCAGGTAGAATTGGGGCAATTTGGTGACCTGATTAAACTTCTCACGTTTGTCACCGCTCGAGGAGCGGTGGGGCTTGATAGTACAGTGCACTATCCCCAGTGAGTCGTGACAAAATTTGGGGGCTCATCTGGGATATTTTGGTAAAAAAGACAATGATGATTTGGGTGTAGATTTAGTAAGTAATAAAAGTTAAAAGGAAGCACTGGGTTTGTACTATCAAAAGTAAGATGGCATTGGAAACTGCTAAAACCTTCCTGCAAGTGGAAGAGATGTCTCTGACGATTTTATAATGGATCCCAAAAGCCAGGTCAATCGAATTGGCAAGTAAATTAAAAGTGGGATTGCTTGCCAAAGCTAGGAAGACAGAGATAGTCGAAGAGATAGCACAGTATTTAAAAGCGGAAGGAATACTAGAGAGATCATGTTCTACAGCTGGAGGTAGTGAGACTTCATTTAGAAATGAAGGAGCTTGAGTTGGAAGTAAAAGATAAAGAAGACGAAATGGAAATGCGAAAACCTGATTTCCAAGGGGAACAGGTGGAAAGAGAACAAGAATTCCAGGCAAGAGAAAAGAATAAAGAAAGGGAAGACAAGGAAAGAAACAGGGAATTCCAGCTTAAAATGCTGGCAGTGAAAAAGAGGTGGTAGGTGAGCCAGGACCTATCTCCAGATCAGAACCCAGTGGGGAGATGTTTAAATTTGTACAAGCTCTTCCAAAATTTGAGGAAAGGGATGTTGAAGCATTCTTTATTTTGAGAAGATAGCCAAACAGATGAACTGGCCCTAGGAAAACTGGACATTGCCCATGCAAAGCAAATTGACAGGAGAGCACAGGAAATTAATGCCTCACTGTCAGAGGAGGTTTCTCGGGATTATGATGTCATAGAAAGGGCCATTTTGAGTGCATATGAGTTGGTCCCTCAACCACACAGACAAAAGTTTTGAAATTTATGGAAGCAGTCTGGGCAAACTTACATTGAATTTGAAAGGGTTAAGCAAGGTAGTTTATACAGGTGGATATGAGCGTTAGGAGTTGAAACTATTTATGAAGTTCTCAGAGGGAGCATTCTCTTAGAAGAATTTAAAAATTCCCTACCTTCTGTAATAAGAACCCATGTGGAAGATAGGCAGCAGTAATGGCTGACGATTATGAGCTGATCCATAAAACTAAACCTTTTTTCCATCATCCCTATAAATTTGAAAAGAATAGAAAGTGGGAGAGTGAAAGGAAGGCAAGGAGCCAGGTTAAGGAACGGATAGCTGGGAATACCTTGAGATCTTCCCAGATCAGGAAGGAAGGTACTGAGGGTGGAGATGAAACTCGAAGGCCTAAGCATTTCCATTGTAATAAAGTGGAGTAGTGGAGGACGACAGAGACAGTAAAAGTCAGGTAGGAAGAGTAGTAGACAGTGCACAAAGTGGACCTCCCACAATTCGACTAGCCAATACAACAATAATGGGATGGTTAGTGATTGTGTTCTCATATTTAGAGGATGGACCAAGGAAAGATCTACTAAGGTTACTTAGGGAGTGTAAGGGAATTTGTAGGGATACACCTGGATGTACTACGTTAGCTAAACATGATGTGAACGTAGGAGACTTAGTACCGATGAAACAACATCCGTATCAGTTGAGCCCAGAAAAACAAGCTAAGCTAGAAACAGAGATCAAATATATGCTAGAAAATAAATTGATTGAGCCCAGCCAAAGCAACTGGAGCTCACCGGTCGTGTTGGTTCCTAAGCCGATGAATCCACTCGATTTTGTATAGATTACAGGAAAGTGAATGTAGTAATGGGGACAGATTTGTACCCGATTCCTCAGTTAGAAGATTGCCTTGATAGGGTGGGCAGTGCCTCAGTTCTTTCTAAAATTGATCTATTGAAGGGGTGCTGGCAAGTGCCATGAACATCAAAGGCTAAAGAAATATCTGCCTTTGTTACACCAAGTGGAATGTATCGGGTACAAACCTGTCCTTGCTACTGCATTCACTTTCCTGTCTAGTCATACCTTTTGTGTTTAAAAACGCCCCAGCTACACTCCAGACACTTATGAATTGAGTCTTGGCTGAAGTACCTAACTGTGTGGTTTATTTAGACAATGTCGTAATACATAGTAACACGTGGGAAGAACAATTCGACAACCTGTTTAAACAATTGCAATTGGCTGGCTTAGTCATAAATCTGGTCAAAAGCGAATTTGCAAAAGCAAGGGTAGCTGACCTAGTTCACATTGTAGGACAAGGGCAGGTGTTGCTGAGAACAGCAAGAGTGAGCGCTCTAACAGAATTTCCTAAACATTCCTAAAGCTACATGAGAAATCATGAGGTTTCTGGGAATGGTTAGGAAATTTGTGCCTAACTGCAGCACAATAGCTGTACCTCTCACCAATTTGTTAAGAAAACTGGCAAAAGTGGTATGGTCGGCTGAATGCCAAACAGCCTTTGAAAAGCTGAAGGCAATCTTAATAAATGAATCAAATAAATGAACCTGACTTTACCAAATCTTTTAAAATGGTGGTTGACGCTAGTCACTTGGGGGTAGGCGCAGTTCTGTTACAAGATGATAAATTAAGGATAGAGAAGCCGGCAGGGAAATTGATGGGAACGAAGGCCGATAAATCCCCAGGGCCTGATAATCTACATCCCAGAGTACTTCAGGAAGTGGCCCTAGAAATAGTGGATGCATTGGGGGTCATCTTCCAAGATTCTATAGACTCAGGAATAGATTGTAACCCCACTATTTAAAAAGGGAGGTAGAGAGAAAACAGGGAATTATAGACCAGTCAGTCTGATGTCGGTAGTGGGGAAAATTCTAGAATCCATTATAAAAGATTTAATAGCTGAGCACTTGGAAAACAGTGGCAGAATCGGACAGAGTCAGCATGGATTTACGAAAGGGAAATCATGCTTAACAAATCTACTGGAATTTTTCGAGGATGTACCTAATAGAGTTGATGAGGGGAAGCCAGTGGATGTGGTTTATTTGGACTTTCAGAAGGTTTTCGACAAAGTCCCACATAAGAGATTGGCGTGTAAAATTAAAGTGCATGAGATTGGGGGTAGTGTATTGAGATGGATAGAAAACTGGTTGGCAGACAGGAGACAAAGAGTAGGAATAAACGGGTCTTTTTCCGAATGGCAGGCAGTGACTAGTGGGGTACCGCAGGGATCGGTGCTAGGTCCCCAGTTATTCACAATATGTATTAATGATTTAGATGAGGGAACTAAATGCAATATCTCCAAATTTGCAGGTGACACAAAGCTGGGTGGGAGGGTGAGCTGTGAGGAGGATGCAGAGATGCTTCGGTGTGATTTGGACAAGCTGAGTGAGTGGGCAAATGCATGGCAAATGCAGTATAATGTGGATAAATGTGAAGTTATCCACTTTGGTAGCAAAACAGGAAGGCAGATTATTATCTGAATGGCTATAAATTGAGAGAGGGGAATGTGCAACGAGACCTGGGTGTCCTTGTACACCAGTCGCTGAAGGTAAACATGCAGGTGCAGCAGGCGGTAAAGAAGGCAAATGATATGTTGGCCTTCATAGTCAGAGGATTCGAGTACAGGAACAGGGATGTCTTGCTGCAGTTATACAGGGTCTTGGTGAGATCACACCTGGAATATTGTGTGCAGTTTTGGTCTCCTTATCTGAGGAAGGATGTTCTTGCTATAGAGGGAGTGCAGCGAAGATTTACCCGACTGATTCCTGGGATGGCGGGATTGACATACGAGGAGAGATTGAGTCGGTTAGGATTATATTCACAGGAGTTCAGAAGAATGAGGGGGGATCTCATAGGAACCTATAAAATTCTAACAGGATCTCATAGAAACCTATAAAACAGGACTAGACAGGATGTTCCTGATGGTGGGGAAGTCCAGAACCAGGGGTCACAGTCTGAGGATATGGGGTAGACCATTTAGGACTGAGATGAGGAGAAATTTCTTCACCCAGAGAGTGGTGAGACTGTGGAATTCGTTACCACAGAAAGTAGTTGAGACCAAAACATTGTATGTTTTCAAGAAGGAGTTAGATATAGCTCTTAGGGTGAAAGTGATCAAAGGATATGGGCAGAAAGCGGGAACAAGCTATTGAGTTGGATGATCGACCATGATCATGGTGAGTGGTGGAGCAGGCTTGAGGGGCCGAATGGCCCACTCCTGCTGCTAGTTTCTATGTTTCTAAGGAACTAAATTGATATCAGAGGAAGTATTCTACAGTCGAAAAGAAAACTTTAGAATTTTTGTTGTCTCTTCAACACTTTGAAGTTAATGTCCAACATGATATCAAAGAAATACTAATCCACACTGACCTCTGGCATCACCCTTGTGTCTAAGGAAAGCTGAAACATTATTGCTAGTGCCTCACTTCTCTGAGTACCCTTGGATGCATCTCATCCGGTCTTGGTACCATAGCTATTTTAAGTAAATAAAGCCTTTCTAACACCTCCTCCTTCTCAATGTAAATTCTTTGAATATACCAATTATCTCATCTCTCACATCAGCCTGGGTAGCATCTTCGTGCTTTGTTAAGACAAATGCAAAGCACTCATTTGTCCTGCCCCATGTTAAAGTCCCCCTTTTTTTAATCCCTCGTCGGCCCTTCTCTTCCTTTTATCACTCTTTTATTAGTTATATGCTTATAGAAGATATTGGGATTTCCATGTGGCTATCTGTGTCTTGCAGCTCACCAACTTTACTTAATGCAAATTGTGTTCATAAACAAACACAGTAAACCCAAATTAATGCTTTATTGCATTTCCTTTTACTCTGATCTCACCTAAAACATTAATATTTCTTACTCTAGTGCCATCTGTCTCTTGCACTTCTTTACACCTTGATTTTCCTTTCTAATGTTACCTCCTGGTTCCCCTACCCCTGCCAAGTTAGTTTATAATTGCCACATTTCTTACTGGCCAATTGTGTTTGGCTAACCTGATGCAGTTCACTGGTGAAACATCAGTGAGGGTTCAAGAATTCAGTACAGTAGATGCTGTATGGCGGATGATTTTCAAAAGTCATTTGATGAAATGCCACATAACAGATTTATCAGGAAAATGGGCAAAAGAACATATGAATTAGGAGCAGGAGTAGGCCCCTCGGCCCCTCGAGCCTGCTCTGCCATTCAATAAGACCATGGCTGATCTGAATGTAACCTCAACTCCACATTCCTGCCTACCCCTGATAACCTTTCACCCCCTTGTTAATTCAGAATCTATCTAGCTCTGCCTTAAAAATATTCAAAGATGCTGCTTCCACCACCTTTTGAGGAAGAGAGTTCCAAAGACTCACAACCCTCTGAGAGAACAAAATTTCTCCTCATCTCTGTTTTAAATGAGTGGCCCTTTATTTTTAAACAGTGACCCCTAGTTCTAGATTCTCCCACAAGAGGAAACATTCTCTCCACATCCACCTTGTCAAGACCCCTCAGGATCTTAAAGGTTTCAATCAAGTCTCCTCTCACTGTTCTAAATTCCAGTGGATACAAACCAAGACTGTTCATCATTTCCTCATAAGACAACTTGCCCATTCCTGGTATTAGTCTAGTAAACCTTCTCTGAACTGCTTCTAACACGTTTACATCTTTCTTTAAATAAGGAGACCAGTACTGTACACAACACTCCAGCTGTGGTCTCACCAGTGCCCTGTGCAACTG